>NC_142888.1:130525000-130825833 GCF_051225735.1 Oryctolagus cuniculus | reverse complement strand
ACTACATAAAAAATGGCAGTTTTATGACACTTGTGACTTACTCAACTATACCATAGAAAACAGCCTGGATGGTGCTCACCCACACAGTTCCCCCACAATCCAGAAAGTATGCTTTTTGAGCCCTCCATCACCACCAGGATAAGCATCTTAGAGCAAGTTGCTCCTTCCTCTATGCCAGGTCTGTGTCTCAGTTTGTTCAGTCCACCATCCTATATCCTGGCCTGCATCTTCAATTGTAGTAAAATTGGTCTTTTTGGAATGCAATTTAAAGCAGAGACACCACCCTCATGTGTTCTCCTGGGAAATAATGGACCCATTTGGTGCCCAAGTCATTAACAGCAGCCATCCAAATTGCTAAGGGGCTGTGGGCCCATTTCTAAGATGTATCTGGAACTCAAGTCACTTTCTTTAGCTTTTTCTCCACTGACTCCATGCTTAGTTTTCCTGTCTTCCAAGCCTTCCTTTTACCCTGCCTTTCACCTCATCTTTTCATTGATATGAGTAGGATCTTTACATTGCTACAGTTCTGAGACTTGATGGCATTTTCATTTCCTTTCTCTTCTTGGCCCAGAACTTCTAGTCAACAAGACTTTCCCTGTGCTGGGCACTCTGATCCACCATTTCCTTTTACATTTCTGAAGCCTACTACCTCAGTCCCCCTAGCTGACCTCCCTGTCCGGGTTTTTCCAAGGCAATCAGTGATGTCATCTTTCTCATGCCATTATCTTGCTCAGGGAATGGGCATGGGCTTTAGACTCACTCACACCTAGTTCAAATCCCAACTCTTCTACTTGGCAGCTGTGTCCTTGGGGTAGGATGGGGAGGCTTAACTTTCTCAAGCCTTAGCTTCTTCATCTAAAAAATGGGTACAGTTAGCTCAAAGTGAGCTAACAAATATCAGGTACCTACTGTAGGGCTTGGTGTCTGTTGAGTGCACAATGAATGACAGCTCCTTTCATAGCCTCATGTAGAGCCACAATACCACTCTTGGACACTGTTGATCACTGTCCATCAATTAACCTGTTTTTTTCCCCTTACCTGGACACACTGTTTTTAATAAGTGCCTATGTATGCTACCTTTGGCATATAGTAGATGTCTATGTAAGTACTCAGGCCTCCAGCATTGCCTCCCTTGAAATATTGTTTCCCCATCATTCCCCTCAAATCTGTGTTACCCTTATGAAACTTCTCTTTCAGAGCTCCTTCATTCCAGAAAACTTTTGTTGAGAGTAGAGAGGACTTCTCAGCTGGAATACTTGGAGACAGCATCCTTGCAGGTATGTATGTCTCTTCCCACTTGATGGGGTGACAAGACACAGAACCCCAGGCATCACCCCCAAATTATCTTGAGTACAGCAGTGGTTTAAGCTGTATCTTCCTGGTGCCCAAGAGGGCTGTGGTCTCCAATAGCCCTGGGGCATGATGGAGAGTTAGCCACAGTGAAGAGAGTCCTAATGGGGTTGTGGATCCTTGAAAAAGGCCACCAGGTGAGGGCACTGTTGGAATGATAGCTCATTTGAGTGGTTACTTTATTAAGTCTCATTAAAAGAGAATAAAGTGGCATGTTTGCATTTCTGAATGTGTGCAATCAAAATAGTTTGCTTGTTCCATGAGCTTACTGAAGCCACCCATCTATGCTGAGCAGTTCTCAAGGGAGGAGCACAGGTGTGCCTTTGATTTGTCCATAGTCATGCTTTGTGTCTGGCACAGTACTTCATCTACAATCAGGTTTACTCATTTACTAAGTTTGTTGATCCTATGGCAAGATTATATTAACTCATTCAAAAGTTCTGCAGATGCAGGTGTTTAACATACCTATTAAGATGCCACTTGGGAAGTGTGCATGCCATACGAGAACATGTGTGTTAGAGTCCTGGCTCTGCTTCTGATTCCAGCTCCCTGCTTATGCACACCATGGGAGGTAGTGGATGATGGCTTAAATACTTGGGTCTCTGCCACCCATGGGGGAAACCCAGATTAAGACTGGGCTACATGGGGCTGGTGTTGTGGTGTAGCAGCTTAAAATGCTGCCAATGATACCAGCATCCTATGTCAGAGTACCAGTTTCAGTCTTGGCTGCTCCACTTCCAATCCAGCTCACTGCTGATGCACTGGGAAGGCAGTGAAAGATGGCCCAAGTATTTGGGCCTCTGTCACCCATATGGGAGACCCAGTTGGAGTTCCAGGCTTCTGGCTTTGGCCTGGTCTAGTCGCAGCCACTGTGGCCATCTGGGGAGTGAATCAGTGGATGAAAGAACTCTTCCTCTGTGTGTGTCTCCTTCTCTCTATGTCATTCAAATAAATTAATCTTTTTTTTTTGACAGGCAGAGTGGACAGTGAGAGAGAGAGACAGAGAGAAAGGTCTTCCTTTGCCGTTGGTTCACCCTCCAATGGCCGCCACGGCCGGCGCGCTGCGACCGGCGCACTGCGCTGATCCGATGGCAGGAACCAGGAGCCAGGTGCTTTTCCTGGTCTCCCATGGGGTGCAGGGCCCAAGCACTTGGGCCATCCTCCACTGCACTCCCTGGCCACAGCAGAGAGCTGGCCTGGAAGAGGGGCAACCGGGACAGAATCTGGCGCCCCGACCGGGACTAGAACCCGGTGTGCCGGCGCCGCTAGGCGGAGGATTAGCCTAGTGAGCCGCGGCGCCGGCCAAATAAATTAATCTTTTAAAAAATCAGAGCTTCTGGCTTTAATCTGGCCCAACCCAAGCTGTTGTGGGCATTTGAAACGTGTAGCAGTAGATGGGAGATTTCTCTCTCTCTTCCTCTCCTTCCCTCTCTCTTTTCCTATCTCCCTCCACCATCTGTCTCTCTTTGTTCCTCTCTGTTTCTCTGCTGTTCAAATAAATAAAAATTCAAAAAAATGTTCTAGCATTGTGTGCCTTTCCTATCTGCCCCCCTCCAAGCATTCAGTGTGAACATGGCTATGTAAAAAAACAGACACAAAGCTTGTGAGAGGCATCTATGGCAGCTGTAGAATGTCTCCAGAGCAGAGTTCTGGAGTTCCACTACTGACTCCACTTTTATTAGTAAATGGTGTGCAGCAAGACACCTAAAGCCTTGGTGGCACCTTAGTGGCTTCATCTGTCAAGGAGGAGGACACCAATATAATCTTTCTCAAGGACAGTTGTGAGGGTTTAACAGGATTAGAACAGGGCTAGCACATGGATGATAGTTATTCAATAAATATTTGTTGAATGAATTCAGAATTTGGCTGCAATCTTCAACTATCAGGTTCAGGAGTTACATCGCTAATCCCAGCATTGGAATTCAGGGGTTTACCTTTGAAAGAGTGCTTCCTAACCTGTGACACTTAGACTTCAGGAGTCCATAAATCACCTTGAGCAAGTTCTTACATCTCCTGAAATACCATATACAATTAGTGGGTATGTGCAGGTGGACAACTTTTTTTTTTCAGATTTGTCCAAAGAATTCATGAACTAAAAAACATTCAAACGCATTGTCCTGGAATTGGATTTTGTCAACTGGGGCACAGAAAAAGATATGCAAACCCATAGCATTGTACCATAGCAGTGTGTGTGTGTGTGTGTGTGTGTGTGTACACATGTGCATTTGGTTGGGGAGCATGTGGTTCTGAGATCCTCTGTCCACACAACCATTCCTGAGATCTTGTTTCTGGACCTGCCCAGATTTTTCCAGGGGCTCAGCCCTAGCAACATTCTCATGCCATGCTTTAAGGCATAACACTGTTGCTTCTTTGCTGCTCTGGGACCTTGGGATCTCCAGGATGCTATCTCTGTCCCTATCTAGATTTGTTCCTTGGAGCCTCTGAGATTCAGCAACCTCACTGCTTGCCTGAATTTTCTGCTATCTCTCCTCACTCCCTCCAGCTTTCTTACCTTGAAGATTGATCTTCTTGAAAGCAAAATACCAGCAAAAGAGGATTTATTTTCTTCCCGGAAATTGCTCTCTTCTTTCCTTACTCTGAAGCATTTTACTTATCTGTCTTTAGTGTTTTTGAAAGCCTCAATTCATTTTTAGCTTTAGCCTTCCTGAAATTAATTATTCCTTTGGATCCACACCATTGTGTATGTGTTTTTAAATCCATTTGGCCTCTTCTCTCCTTGTATCTTTTGCTTACATTCATTCATTCTTTCATTCAGTAAATGCTTAGCATCATTCTGACACAGGCCCTGTAGTGAATCAAATAAAGCCCCTGGCCTCATGGTATTTATATCCCAGTGAAGCAGATGGACAGAAAACCAGGTCAAAGAGGGTAAAGAAGCAGAAGACAATGGAGGAGATGTAATTTAGGGCAGGGTGATCAGGACAGGCCTTGCCATAGAGATGACATTTAAACAAAGATCTGAGAAAGATTGCCCAGGCAGATGCAACAGCAAGTGCAAAGGCTCTCGATGGCAGTGGGCTTGGTACAGTGAGGAACAATGGAGAAACTCATGTGGTTGTAGCAGGAGGTAGAGTGTGGTCCAGATCTCATATACTCCATCAGCAAAGGTTAAACTCTATGGGTGACAGGGATATGGGTTTTGGGCAGGAAATTAACACACTTTGTCATTGAATTCTCTTTCTTTCCAATTTGGCTTACATGCTTCCTTTTCTTTATGTTCTTGCTTAGAATTTTGAATGCCTACCATGCCTGTCAGAGCAATTGGTTCGATGCATTGCAGCTCCTGCTATAGGTTTATGACCCCAAAGAAGGTCCACATAGCCACTATGATGGTTTATTTTCTGTGTCAACTTGACTGGGTCATGGGGTGAACAGATATTTACTCAAATATCCTGAGTGTGTCTGTGAGGGTGTTTTTGGCCGAGTTAACGCTTAAATCGGTAGACTGAATAAATCAGACTGCCTTCCTCAATATGCATGAGCCTCTTTCAGTCAGCCAAAGGCCTGATAGAATAAAAAGGGTGACCCTCCCCCAAGTAAGAGGGAATTCCTCAAACTCAGACCTTGGCTTTTTCTGGCCTTCAGAATTGAGCTGCAGCCTCAGCTTTTCCCATACCTCAAGTGTGTTGGGTTTCAGACTGGAACTACACCTTCAGCTCTCCTGGTTCTTAGACCTTTTGAACGCTGATTAGAACAACAGCATTGGTTCTCTTGGGTCTTCATCTTGCTAACTCACCCTTCAGATCCTGGGATTTGCCAGCCTTCCTAATTGTTTTAGTCTCTTACAACAAATTTCTCTCTCTCTCTCTCTCTATATATATATAATGACTAAATTTATATAATAAATTTAGAATTAAATAATATGTATATTTAAATATAATCTAAAATTAAATATCTCCTCCTGATTTTTTTCCCTCTGTAGAGCCCTGACTTATACAGCCAGCAGAGGGAGATGTCTCACCAAACACTACCTGTTCCCTGTGTTGGTACCGTAGGACAGCTGTTTTCTTCAAAGAGGAGAAAATCTAATTCCTTCATTTCTCAGACAAAAGAGGGTAATTTCAGGAAACAGAAGAGCTTAAAATGTGGTTGATATACATGACAGTAGAAGGAAGGCCTACAACAGGCTTGAGACAAGCAAGGCAATGCATTCTGCATGAGGCAGCCACCAAACTTCTACTCAAACCAAGTTACTCTGTGTTGAAACCAGTGGGATAAGGGGAAAGGTTTCAGACATGGAGTTTCTCTGAGAGAGGCAACAGTGGAATGAGTGGAAAGAAGGATGCAAAACAACATTATTGACAGAAAGGTATGCCTCTTACATTTCCACACATGAAAGCATACAGACACAGAGAGCAAAGTCAGGAAAGAGGCACACCACACTTTGTTTTTTAAAGATTATTTATTTATTTGAATGGCAGAGTTACAGAGAGGTAGAGGCAGAGAAAGAGAGAGGTGTTCCTGCTGGTTCACTCCCAGATGGCTGCAATGACCATCTGACGCCAGGAGCCAGGAGCTTCTTCCAGGTCTCCCATGTGGGTGTAGAGGCCCAAGCACTTGTGCAACCTTCCACTGCTTTCCCAGGCCACAACAGAGAGCTGGATCGGAAGTGGAGCAGCTGGGACCTGAACTGGCGTGTCGCTCCCCCTCTTCGTGGAGGAACAACACAGGACCCTGCGCTGTTCTTTCGTCTGCTCGGCCCTCCCCGGGTTTGCTGCTGGTTCTTCCCGGGTTGGCTACTATCCCTTCCACCTCCGTGGAAGGGCAGTTCCCCCTGGCCACATTCCCCACTTCCGCAGGGGAGCGGCACACCGCCGGCCGGCTCTTCTCGGGGGCTGCACAGGTGTTCCCTTAGATGTTCCCCTTAGATGTTCCTGGTGCATGCCGTCTCTCTCCTCCTTTATAGTCCTCCTCCACCAATCCCAACTTGGCTGCCCACACGCCGAGTACGCTGCTCTCCTCCAATCAGGAGCAAGTCCTACAGTTTATTGGTTGAACTGGAGGCAGCTGTGCGGAAGCTGTTTACTCCTCTCCCAGCGCCATATTGTGGGAGAGCAGATGCATAGAATAAGTCTTAAGTCCAGTAACTCAGTCCAGTCCGGATTGCTCCCCACACTGGCGCCCATATGGGATGCCAGCGCTGCAGGCCGGGACTTCAACCCGCTATAGCACAGTGCCAGCCCCACACCAAACTTTTAATGGTGGTTTTCTCTGTAGATTAGAAGTTTGGAGGTAGCTATGCTGAAATTGGCTTTCTCCTTTTATTTTGTTCTGGAGTTGGATATTTTAGGACAAGCTTGTGTTCATGGGGACCATTGTTGTGGTGTAGTGGGTAAAGCTTCCATCAGTGATGCCGGCATCCCATGTAGGGATGTCTGTTTCTCCCTTTCTCTCTGTAACTCTGACTTTCAAATAAAAAATAAATTTTAAAAAGTGTATTCATGTATGATTTTACATATTAAAATAAAATATTCCTAGGTACTGCTAGGATGACTAATTTTTAAAGAATTATATTTATTTATTTCAAAGTCAGAGTGGTTGGGTGGGGGGAGAGAGGGAGAGAGAATCTTCCATCTGCTGTTTCACTCCCCAGATGGTTGCAACAGCTGGGGTTGGGCCAGGCCGAAGCCAGGAGCCAGGAACTCCATTCAGGTCTGTCATGTGGGAGTAGTGGCCCAAACACTACTGCTGGCTTCCTAGCAGGGAGTTGGAACTGAAGCAGAGCAGCCAAGAGTTGAATGGTGCTTTGATATGCTGGATAAGCCGTTGCTTAACCTGCTGTGTGACAATGCCTGCACCAGGATGGCTATAATTTTATATATAATTAATATATATAACATATAATATATATTATAACATATAATATATATTAATTATATATATATATTTTGACAGAGTGGACAGTGAGAGAGAGAGAGACAGAGAGAAAGGTCTTCCTTTGCTGTTGGTTCACCCTCCAATGGCCGCCGTGGCCGGCACGCTGTGCCCAGCGCACCGCGCTGATCCAATGGCAGGAGCCAGGTACTTATCCTGGTCTCCCATGGGGTGCAGGGCCCAAGCACTTGGGCCATCCTCCACTGCACTCCCTGGCCACAGCAGAGAGCTGGCCTGGAAGAGGGGCAACCGGGACAGAATCCGGTGCCCTGACCGGGACTAGAACCCGGTGTGCCAGCGCCGCTAGGCGGAGGATTAGCCTAGTGAGCCGCGGCGCCGGCCTAATTATATATATTTTTAAAAAGGTAAAATAACAAAGAAAAGACTATGGAACTATGATCTACTGATGGTAGGAATGTAATAGTGCAACCACTTCAATTTCAAAATAGCATACTAGTTCTTCAGAAGGTTATACATAGAGAATTACTGTATAATCCAGCAATTATACTTTTAAAAATATTTATTTATTCATTTGAGAGGTAGAGTTACAGTCAGTGAGAGGGAGAGACAGAGAGAAAGGTCTTCCATCCACCCAAATGGCTGCAATGGCCAGTGCTGGGGAGCCAGGAGCTTCTTCTAGGTGTTCCATGCTGGTACAGGGGACCAAGTACTTGGGCCATCTTCTACTCTTTTCCTAGACCATAGCAGAGAGCTGGATTGGAAAAGGAGCCACTGGGACTAGAACTGGCATCCATATGGGATGCCATTGCCACAAGCAGAGGATTAACCTGCACCACAGTGCCAGCCCCAGCAATTGCACTTTTAGGTATATATCCAAAATAATTGAAAACAAGAACTTGAAAAGATATTTGTCCACCAATGTTTATAACAACGTTATTAATAATAGCCAATTTGTGGAAACTGAGAAGTCCACTAGCAGATGGAAGGATGAACAAAACATGGCCTATATGTACAAAGAAATATTTTTCAGGATTTATTTTAATTTGAAAGGCAGAATGGCAGAGAAAGAGAGAGAGAGAGAGAGAGAGAGAGAGCGAGCTCTTCCATTCCCTAGTTTATTCCCCAAATGAATGCGATAGCCCTGGGCTGGTTCATGCTGAAGCCAGGAGTCTAGGACTCCATCTGAGTCCCTCACATGGGTGTCAGGGACCCAGGCATTTGACCCATCCTCTGCTGCCTTCTCAGGCACATTAGCAAAGAGCTGGATTGGAAGCTGAGCAACCAGGACTCAAACTAGTGCTCTGATATGGGATGCTGGAGTCATAAGTGACAGCTTAACCAGTTGTGCCACAACACCAGCCCCCTGTACAAAGTTTATTATTCACTCATAAAAAGTATGAAATTCTGACACATGCTACAACATGGATGGACCATGAAAACAGTCTTACTGAATAAAACCAGAATCAAAGGATAAATATTATATGATTCTACTTCTATGAAGTACCCAAGATAGTCCAACACATATGGATAAAAACAGTGGAGTAGAGATTACCAGAAGCTGGGATAAGTGGAAAGATGAGTTACTATTTGAGGAAAAACTTGGAGGCAATAAAAAACTCAAAAACAATGAAAAAGTTTTATATATAGTTATGATGTAACATTATACAACAATTGTCTGTTGTCATTGAATGACACACTTGCAAATGGCTAAAATGGTAAAGATTACAGGGGCCAGCACCGTGGCTCACTTGGTTAATCCTCTGCCTGCAGCGCAGGCATCCCATATGGGTGCCGGGTTCGAGTCCCAGTTGCTCCTCTTTCAGTCCAGCTCTCTGCTGTGGCCCAGGAAGGCAGTGGGGGATGGCCCAAGTGCTTGGGCCCCTGCACCCACGTTGGAGACCAGGAAGAAGTACCTGGCTCCTGGCTCCTGGCTCCTGGCTCCTGGCTCCTGGCTTCTGGCTTCGGATCGGCGTAGCTGCGGCCATTTGGGGGGTGAACCAATAGAAGGAATACCTTTCTCTCTGTCTTTCTCTCACTGTATAACTCTACCTGTCAAATAAAAAAAAGATTATGATAGCATATGCACAGACACATAACCACAATTAAAAAAACATGGAACAATCTTAGAGAGAGGGTTTTTATTTGATCAACTCCAGTTGTCCTCTTTCACGAAGGGAAAAAGAAGGGATTCTGGGACCTTTAGAAAGATAGCCTCAGTTTTGTGGATGATGACCTTGTGTGAAACAGCAAGTGCTGTTGGAGTTTCCAGCAGTTGTAATGTAATAAGGAGACATATCAATCTGCTGTCAAAGTTCATAGTCAACCCTCTTTACTTATCATAGCAAGCGGATGCCTAGCACAGTGTCTGGTAGACACCTGATAAACATTGTTGGCTGGATAAATGAGTGAACAAATGAATCTCTATGGCTTCCTAGTAATCTACTTAAAATCACTATCCTGTCATTTTGAGCATCATTTTCAATTATTTGCTGCATAGTAAGAGGCACATGCCTAGAATGCAAATATCTGGTTATCATTAGCATAGGGATAGTGTATTAGTTGGGTCAGGCTAAGTGCTGCATCAAACAATTTGTGCATCTCAGTGAGCTGACTCAACAAAGGATTATTTTTCACTCATTGTTCAAAGCCTGCAGGAGTGGGTTGGGGTGAAGGTTGGCATTGCTAGACACAAGCTATTAGAGACATAGCTTCCTCTTGTCTAGTAGCATCAGGAGCTCTTCTGAACTCAGAGATCTCCACTGGATTTTTTTTGCACCTGGCTGGCAGATGAGTGAAGAAGGATAATGTGAAAAATTACATGTGAAGTTTGAATGGCCAAACCTGCAATACACAGGAGCCTGAACCATCTCCTTTCCTCTCCCTACATGACTTTGGCCAGAACTCAGGCACATGACTACACCTAATCACGTGGGGTTCTTGGAAATATGGACTAGCTGCACACAAAGGAGGAAAAGAAATGGTGTCTAGTGAACATGTAGCTTGATCTATCACAGGAAATGACAGAAACCATAGAAGAATGTAGTAAGCATGCTAAGAGAAGTAGCTCAGGACCAAAATATTGGGAGCTTCAGTGAGACAGAGAAGGGAGACTGAAAATAAGAAACATGACTGCAGAAGACCCAAGAGAATCGAATAGAATCAAAGGGAGTGTGTACCAAAAGAGGCAGTGATCAACTGTGTCAAGTTAGCAAAGGCTGGGAATTTGCCCTTTGGTTTAGCAACATGTAGACCATTGATAACTTTAGCAAGAGCTATTTCTGTGGTCTGGTGGGAGCATAAATAAAATTTTAGAATGGGACAGGCATTTGGCTTAGTGGTTAAGACTCTGTCATCCTTTATTGGATTACCTGGGTTGAGTCCTGGCTCTGGCTTTAAATTCCAGCTTCCTGCTAATGAAGACCCTTAGAGGCAACAATGATGACTCAAGTGGTTAGATCATCCACATTGGAGACCTGGATTGAGTTCATGCTCAGCTTTGGCATGCCCCAACCCCAGCTGTTGTATGCATTTGGGGAGTGATCTAGCAGATGAGAGCTCTCCGTTTTTGACTCTGTCTCTTTCTTAAATAAAAAAAAGCAAAAAAGGGCAGGTGTTGCTGTGGTGGAATGAGGAGGCCATGCCAAGGTGGCCGCTGGCAAGCAAGCGTCAGTTACTCAGCAATGGCTTTGAACCCCACCTGGCGATGGAGCCAGCCTGGCAACAGGCTGTGATTGGATGGCTTTGGAAACTGCCTGGCAACAGGCTGTGATTGGTTGGGGCATAGACCGCCCCTTGACCGGATTGGCTGGTCTTGGCTATATAAGATGTTGTACCAACTGAAATAAACGAGTCTGAGGGCTGCTTGCCTCAAGCTCGCTTTCACCCGACTCCTGGGGTCTGTGTGGTGACTCCACGTCTCTTGCCCCCACCACGCTCCTCCTCTCAGAAATGAATCCACTGCAACATTGTTGAGAAATCAACTATAACATGTTGCGGCATAGCAGGTAAAGTGCCGCCTGTGATGCTGACATCCCATATGGGTGCATCCCATTGTGCTGCAGCTGCTCTACTTCAATCCAGCTCCCTGCTAATGGCTTGGGAAAAGCAGTGGAAAATGGCCCAAATGTTTGGACCCCTGTCACCCCTATGGGAGATCCAGAAGAAACTCCTGAATCCTGGCTTCAGCATGGCCCAGCTCCACTGTTGCAGCCATCTAGGGAGTGAACCAGTGGATGGAAGATTCTCTTTTTCTCTCTAACTCTAACTCGTTTAAAATAAATAAAAAATAAACAAAAAATTTTAAAAGATTTATTTTGTTTATTTAAGAGCAGAGTTAGAGAGAGAGAGAGAGAGAGAGAGGTCTTCCATTCACTAGTCCACTCTACAAATGGCTGCAATGACCAGGCTGGGCCAGGCTGAAGGCAGGAGCCAGGAGTTTCTTCAGGGTCTCCCACATGGGTGCAGGGTCTCAAGCACTTGGGCCATCTTCCATTGCTTTCCCAGGCTGTAGCACAGAGCTGCAATGGAAGAGGAGCAGCCGGGACTCAAACAGGCACCTATTTGGGATGCCAGTGCTGCAGTCTGGGGCTTTAACCCACTGTAACACAGTGCTGACCCCTAAAAAAAGGATACAGTAGCTAGGACTGAAATGAGGATGAAGAAATAGAGGAACATATAAAGAAATTTTTGAGAAATTTGATCACAAAAGATATAGGGTAGTAGCTAGTGAACAAGTAGCAGTAGCATGGGGGAGAATTTTTTTTTTTTAATGAGAGATGCTTCAGAATGTTTGAAGGTTAAATACAAGAACTATAATTAATAAAAAATGTGGTATATGCCTAGGAACAAATAAATAGACTAGGAACAGAAGAAATAGTCTTGAAACAGAGTGATGTGTATATGGCAATTTGGTTAATGGTAGGGAAGGTATTAAAACTGATGTGGAGTAAGGGACTCTTTCTAATACAGACAGGTGTGTATTTATGTGTATGGTCATTTGCATACTCTTTTTCCAAAAAGGTTTTAAAAGAGCTTAAGAAGACACATTTGAGGCTGGTGTTGTGCAGTGGGTTAAGCCACGGCTTGGGACGCCAGCATCTGATATTGGAACGACAGTTCTGAGTCCCAGATTTCTGCTTCTAATCCAGATGCCTGCTACTAATGTGCCAGAGAAAGCAATGGAAGGTTGCCCAAGTGCTTGAGCCCCTGCCACCTGCATGGGAGACCCGGAAGAAGCTCCTGGATCCTGGCTTCTGTTTGACTGTTGCAGCCATTCGAGGACTGAATCAGTGGATGGAAGATCCCTCTCTCTGTCTAACTTTGCCTTTCAAATAAATAAATAAATTTTTTTTGAAGAAAAACACTCTACATGACAGAATAAAACAAGTGCTTAAAGAGGCAGAAAATGACATGTTGGGACAATGAAGTGAAGCATGCATTTATATTTTATAACTTTAAATATCTCTTTGATACAGACTGCTTTAAACATCAATACCAAGCTGATTTACATATCTTGATCAATTAGTGCTGTGATCTATTAGATAATCCTGTTTATATAACTCACTCTGCAGTGTCACTTTTCAGGCTGAGACTGACATTTATTCTGGACATTGCTCTGAAAAATCATGCGGTTCTTGTTCTTTGCTTCAGTTATTGTGCAACAGCCTCTAACCACAAGCAATAAAACCTGACATGAACGTTAGGCAGGCACTGACTGTTCTGGCCTCAGAAAGATCTTCTATCAGACAACAAGCTCAGTTTCATTTCTGTATAATCATACCTTGCTCCTGACCCCCAGTGGCATCCCATGAGCCATCCTTTGAAGCATTTAGTTTGAACTGTTTCTTCTGAGGTGTTTGAATGCCCTAAGCCTTTGCACATGTTTATGTCTACAATGGCATCTGAGTGCCCTCTCCTCTCAGCTGACTCCTTCTTATTGTATAGGATCCAGCGTAGGGGTGTCTTGTCATACTTCTCCAGGCCAGTTCTGTTCTTCTTTAGTGTTGCCCTAGCCCAGGTCCCTTCTGCCATTGCTCTTGTCTTACTGGGTTAGAAAGGTCATGGAAACCTTGTAAGTGAAGACTGGGGCTTTCTAGCTACAAACACAATTACCAGATAGTTACATGGGAGCATACATTTGTTAATGTTCCCATCTAGGTGAGCACTTAAGATCTATAAAATTTATTGTATGTACATTATATGCTGATATGGTACTGCTAACCTAAAACATTAAAATATGTTTAAATTTTATTTCTAATCGACACATAATAATTACATATATTTATGGGATGTGAGGGGATATTCCAGTACATGTATACACTGCATAATAATCAAATCAAGATATTTAGCTTATCTGTCACTTCATACACTTATATTTCTAAAAAAATTTTTAACAAGAAAAAAAAGTGTTTAACTGCCTGCAGTTGCTTTTGTGTGTGTGTATACTTTCTGGGTGAATAGCTTAAGACACCTGGCTGCCTTAGGGATGAAAGGAGTCAGAGAGAGAGATGATGAATGGCTCCTCTGTGTGAGGACAACATAATCTGGGATCTTATGGTACAGCTGCTTTGACACTGAAGGAAGGGATTTTCTCCTGGTAATGAAGGATTGGGGACCCCTTGTAGTTGCTGCTTTCATTTGTGACACTTTTCAAAAGCCTCTAATATCTGCTCTTTTGTTTGGTTTTCAGGGCAAAAAATACCAATATGGCCCCAGGGTCCCTCTGTCAAGGGCTACAGCTTGCCGTAACAGCACCAATGGAAACATCTGAGATAAAGGTGTGGGCAAGGCTGCTTTCTCTCGAAGTGCCTCTCCTTGGTTTTCAGGTGACCCTCTTCTCCCTGTGTCCTCATGTGGTATTCTCTGCGTGTCTCTGCTGCTCTAATCTCCTCTTCTCAGAAGGTCATAAATTAGATTGGATCAAGGCCTAGCCTAATGACCTTATTTTAAGGGCCCTATCTCCAAATACAATCACACTCTGAAGTATAGGGCATTACAACTTCAACATATGAATGTGGTGGAGAGGGAGTATATTCAGCTCATACCTGTTGCCCTAGTTAGGAGCCTAGGCAGAAAGAAGTAGACACCCTCTTCAGGGTTTCCTACCACATAGCATCACTTGCCAGGGCCTCGTTATTGCCACCTCCTCAGCCCTTATTCCAATTGTGTTTTCTTAATGCTTTCCATCTTCCCTCTGACATTGGGAGCTCCTTCAAGCCTTGCTTTCTTGAGTTCTTAGTTCAACACCTAGAACAAGTGAGGGAACTGACTCAGTTGCTAAGGACAAACACAGTGTATGCTTTCCCTAAGGTGTGCTTTCCAGCTAGTGAGCTTGGATCAGTCTTCTTTGTAATATAGGTATTCAAACAAGGACTGCCTGCATAATTTGTAGGGTCCGGTGCAAAATAAAAATTTGGAAATCCTTGTTTCAAGTCACTAACAGCACAGTACTAAATCAAGCCTGAAGAGCCCTTCTAGGCATGAGAGCCTGGCTGCACACTCAAGAGAACAGTGTTGTTTTTGATTTTGGGCCTTCTCATGAAAACACAAACTTAAGAAACAGCCAAAGGCTGGACTTAAAGAAGGTTGAGAAGCTTCCTAAAGTCTAGCATCTTTAAGCATTTAATTTGAACTGGACTTCTGGCATATCTTGGGCTCATTTGCACTGTTTTTGCTGAGTTTGTTTTCCCACAATGCCCTCCTCATCCCCTGCTCAGGATTCCCTCACCCAGTGTGTAGCCCCCTTTCACTTGGCTATGGGCCTGGGTTCCCTGAAAGGATCAGAACCAACGGGAACTATCTATCCCCTGGGGCTCAGACTCTCAGCTGAGCTCAAGCCTCTGCCCTGGAGCTAGAGCTGACTTGCTCATCTGGCAGCCTGGGAAATCCCAGTGTTCCCTAGCAACAAGACCCATTCAGAGCCGTTGCTAGGGAAACCCTGGGATTTCCATAGCTACCAAGAGCACACTGCACATCTCTGCTTCCACAGCTGAATATATCTGGTGTCAGCAGAAGTGGGGGAAGGGAGCTGATCTGCTGCTGCCAAGAGGAATGGATCTGGCTTCTCTAAATCTCATCACCTAAATCTCATCCAAGGAGGGGAAAACAGGTCACCATGGTGGGCTCAGGCCTCAAGGCTGAACAGGGATAGTCCCACCTCACAGACAAACCTCCAAGACATGGATGGTTAATTTCAAGTTATGTGGGCTTCTGACCTGTGCCTGATATCACTGGCACATAAAGCAGCACTGTATTTACATATCCATGTGCCCTCTTACCCCTAGATGCTAGGACCTTCCTGGAGTCAGGGGCTGAGTCTGTGTCATGGGCTGCTGTGTCTTCAGAGCCCAGAACAGGGCAGGGCTTCTGAACCTTTGCCTTACTTGTCTGCGAAAACCTGTGGGACCTCACTCAGAATAACATTTTTCAATGCATGAAATAAAATAGTGGGAATACAAAGAAAAGCAATTTTATTGAAATACAGTTATCAAAACATTTTAAAAGCACAATTATAATATCATAAAATACATATGCATATTCATTAATGCATGAAATAGTAAAATTGAGTAGCATGTCTAATAACTACTATAATTTGGAAAAAGTGACAAGTGTGGAGGATATTTGGAGAGAGCTGCTGCCACAATTAATGTGACATGAAAATACCATGGATTTTTCTTGGTGACAAAGTCACAGGTACTGCTAATCTTCCTGTGGTTGGTTGCTGTCATTCATTATCCACATTAAATTTCAGTTAAAGGTTAGTGAAAATAAAGAAGTATTATTCTACCATCTAATACCACAGACTCCCTAAATATTTTGGAGTTTGTGGACTATGGGCTTGAACCATGCATGAATGCACTATGCATGAATGAATGAATTCATGACCAGGGTCCTTGAGCAAGTGATAGATTCAGAAAGGGGAAGGGATTATCCTTGTTATCCTCAACCACCCTGCGCTTTGTTACTTTTTTTAAGAGCTGAGAACTTTTAACAAATATTGTTGAGACAACTGGATATCCGGATGCAAAGTGGCAAATGTTAGACCCTCACCTTGCACCACATACAAAAATTCACTCAAAGTGGATCAAAGACCTAACTGTAAACCTAAATGTATAAAGCATTTAGGAGAAAAACACAGGATAAAACTTCATGGTGTGGGAT
Source organism: Oryctolagus cuniculus (assembly GCF_051225735.1). Taxonomy (NCBI): domain Eukaryota; kingdom Metazoa; phylum Chordata; class Mammalia; order Lagomorpha; family Leporidae; genus Oryctolagus; species Oryctolagus cuniculus. Next base: position 130,809,468 of record NC_142888.1, on the reverse strand, counting down.
GTCACGATAATTTCTTGGATAGGGCACCAAAACTACAAGCAACAAAAGGACAAACAGAGAAACAGGACTACAGAAAGTAAAAATTTCACATCAAAGGAAACACTTGTAGAATGAAAAGCTAACCCACCGAATGGGAGAAAGTATTTACAATTCATATATCAGACAAGGGGTTATTTTCTTTCTTTTAAAGATTTATTTAATTATTTGAAAGTTAGAGTTACACACAGAGAGAAGGAGAAGCAGAGAGAGAGAGAGAGAGGGAGTCTTCCATTCGCTGGTTCACTCTACAATTGGCTGCAATGGCTGGAGCTGCGCCAATCTGAAACCAGGAGCCAGGAGCTTCTTCCTGGTCTCCCACGTGGGTGCAGTGGCCAAGGAATTGGGTCATCTTCCACTGCTTTCTCAGGCCATAGCAGAGAGCTGGATCAGAAGTGGAGCAGCCAGAACTTGAACCAGCACCCATATGGGATGCCGGCACTGCAGGTGGCGGCTTTACCTGCTATGCCATAGCGCCAGCCCCAAGGGGTTATTTTATAGAATATATAAAAAACTTTTACAACGGAATAAAAAACACAACTCTATCAAAAAATGGGCAAACAACTTGAGTAGATATTTCTCTAACGAAAATATTCAAGTGGGCAAAAAACACGTGAAAGAATGCACAACGTCATCAAATATTAGGGAAACAAAAATCAAAACTACTGTAAGATACCACCTCACACTCATTAAGGTGACTACCACTAAATCAGAAAATAACAAGTTTTGATGAGGATGTGGAGAAATTGGAACCCAGGTGTACTATAAGATGTTGCTACTGCTGTGGAAGACAGATGGAGGTTTCTAAAAAAGTTAAACATAGAATTACTGTAGGATTCAGCACTCCCATTTCTGGGTATTTATTCAAAGGAATGGAAAGTAGACTAAAGAGATATTTGCACGCTCATGTTCAGAGCACATTATTCACAAATAGCTTAGAGTTGGAAACAACCCATGTTGTAACATATGCCAGTATTTCCTTATGCTAAGAGAACTAAACAAGTCATAAAAGGAAAAATACAGTATAGTCCCACTCACGTGAAGTCCATTGAGTAATCAAACTCATCCAGACAGATAGTAGCATGGTAGTTGCCAGGGGCTGGGTCTGGGAATAGGGAGCTGTTTAATAGGGAAGGATGAGAGGTGATGGGTGCACATTATGAATTCATTTATTCCCATTGAACTGTATACTTAAAATGGTTAAGATAGTAAATTTTATGTTATGTGTATATTAGCCACCAAAATTAAAAACAAAACAAGGAGCAGGAAGAATTCTGGCTTAAAAATGCCTTATCAGGGAGAAAGCTGCCCAAGACTCCTGGCAGGGAACTTACAGGGAATCAACAACCTCCTTGTGTGGTCCTGCAATTTGAGGATGAATTAGCTAGTATTCATGGGCATTGCCCCACAACCCCACAAAGGAGCCAGAGGTGATGGGGGCTTGGTATGCCTCAGCTCCTGGACAGGGCAACCTTCACTGGCCACAGAAGCTTAAGATAAAGTATCCATAGGGATCCTTTTATTGCAAAAAGGAAATGGGGGTGGTCCTGAGCCTCAGATGGCAAGCCCATTAGGGAGAATGGCAGGAGGCAAGGCTAGATAGGAGGCCGAGGTCCCTTGTGGACCATGGAAAGGATTTTGGACTTGATCCTAAGGAAAGTGGGGAGCCATGGGAAGATTTGACAGGGGATTTCTCCTTAGAAAACATGGAGACCAGAAAAGTGGTATGAGCTTTTTCAAATATAGAAAGTGTCCTAAATACACCACTTGAAAAATAGACTGGAAGAGCAGAGTTAAAAACTGTTCCAACTACATGGTTTCCATAAGAAACTCACTTCAAATATAACAGTGTAAGTACATTGAAAGTAAGAACAAATGTTCATAGTACTCTTATTTTTAATAGTTAAAAATTGGAAATAACCAAAATATCACTTGATAAATGAATGATTCAACAACCTGTGATAGTACCATGGACTAGTCTTCAGCAATCAAAGTGAGTAAACTATTTATCCATACAACTTACAAGACCCCAACAGCATTATTCTGAATGAAAACATACAATCTCAAAAGATCTCATACTGTATGATTCCATATATACAACATTCTTCAAGTAACAGAGTTATAGGAATGGGAAACACAACTGATATTCAGAGGTTATGAATTTTGTGAGGAGGAGGATGAATATAATTATAAAGGGGTAGCACAAAAGAAGTCTTTGTAGCTGGAATAGTTCTCTATCTTGATTGAGTGTTGATTTGTATCTTGTTATGTCCACTCAACAAACTTGCATTTCTGATAAATTAACCGAACTATATAAACGCATTGCATCAATATCAGTTTCCTGGGTTTGATAGGATGTTTTAGTAACCACTGGTGAAATTAGATGAAAGATACTTAGGGCTTCTCTATTGTGTTTGTACTTCCTTGAATCTATAATAGTTTCAAAATAAAATGTTTTTTAAAAGAAAATGCAGGCTTCCATTGTTGACAACATATTTAAAAAGATACTCTGAACAAATGTAATTACAGAAACAACAAAAGTGCTGAGTAAATGAATCAAATCTGTAGAAAATACATCATTCCATGGCTGGCATTGTGGCACAGCGAGTTAAGCTGCTGTTTGCAGTGCTGGCATCCTATATGAGGACTAGTTTAAATCCTAGCTGCTCCACTGCTTATCCAGCTCTCTGCCTATGTGCCTGGGAGAAGCAGTGGAAGATGGCTTAAGTGTTTGGGTCCCTTTACCCATGTGGAAGACCAGGATGGAGTTCTGGCTCCTAACTTTGGTCTGGCCCTGCCCTGGCTATGGCAACCATTTGGGGAGTGAACCAGCAGATGGAAAATCTCTTTCTCTGTGTCTGTCTCTGTCTCTACCTATCTCTGTCACTCTTCTTTTCAAATAAATAAAATAAACAAATCTTTCAAAAATGCATTACTCATTGGCATTAAAGTATGAAATTCACAGGCTTCATGAATAAAATGATAGAATCCTGGGAAGTGAGAGAGTGTCAATGTCATCTTTTATTCTTAGAGTTTCTGGAAAATCTTTAAGTATTGAGCTTTCACTGCGTCATGAAATACAGAGTACAAAAGGTGAAGCCTAGAGTCTATTCAAGGTGGAAAGTCCAATGGGAGATTAAAAGAGGTCTAATAGAAGATTACCTGCTTGGGAACTTTTTTCCTCCAAAGAAACCTTTTATTTAATGAGTACAAATTTCAAAAGTACAACTTTAGGAATATAGTGATTCTTCCCATCATACTCACCGTCCCACCCCCACTCCCACCCCACCTCCTCCTCTCTCTTCCATTTCCTGTCCCATTCTCCATTAAGATTCATCTTCAATTAACTTTATGCATAGGAGAGCAACTCTATACTAATTAAAGATTTCAATAATTTGCACACACACACACACACACACATAAACTGAGAACAAGTTTTATAGTTAATTCTCTTAATACTGAGGACAGAAGTCCTACATGAGAAGTGACTCCTGTTGTTGATTTAACAATTAACACTTTTATGTATGACATCAGTGATCACCCAAGGCTCTTGACATGAGCTGCCAAGGCTATGGAAGCCTTTGTATCCACAATCTCCATCAGTATTTGGACAAGGCCATAAGCAAAGTGGAAGTTCTCTCCTCCCTTCAGAGAAAAGTACATCCTTCTTTGATGGCCACTTCTTTCCACTGAAATATTGCTCACAGAGATCCTTCACATAGGACATTTTTTTTTTGCCACAGTGACTTGGTTTTCCATGCCTGAAATGCTCTCATGGGCTTTTCAGCCAGACCAGAATGCCCTAAGGGCTGATTCTGAGGTCAGAGTGCTGTTTAGATCTGTTTGGGAACTTGCTACACTATCAGATAGATGAGATGGCAAAGGAACTTGCTCATTATGGCCTTTGTATTAGTTGGAAGGAAAAATGACACCTTGAAAAGCACATTTAATATTTTTAAATTATATGTTTTATGAGATAATAATATATATATTACTATAGACTATCTAAAGAACTCTCACAACTCAAAGATAAATTGAAAGTTGGGCAGAATATTTGAATAGACATTTTATCACAGAAGACATAAATAGCCAATAAGCACAACAAAATAAGTTCAACCTGGTTAGTCATTAGGGAAATACAAATCAAAACCATGGTCAAATACCACTTCATATCCACTAAGATGGCTAGAGTCTAAGACAGATAATAGCAGGTGTTGGTGAGGATGTGGAGAAATTGGGATCATCATACTTTGCTGGTGGGACTGTTAAATGGTTCAACCACTTTACCATTTTGGCAGTTGTTAAAAAAATTACATTCAGTAGTTATTTCATCTAGCAATTCCAGGTATAAATCAAAGAAAAATGCAAGCATATGTCTACACATAAAGTTGTCTACAAATGTTTATAGCAGTACTATTCACAACATCTAAAAAGTGGAAACAACCTAAATGTTCACCAATGGATGAGGAGATAAATAAGGTTTGGTATATCCAAATAATGGAATATTATTTAGCTCTAAAATCAATGCAGTTGTGGTATATGCTACAATATGAATAAAGCTTCAAAACATTATGCTAAAGGAAAGAAGTCATTCACAAGATGCCGCAAGAGGTCTAGAATAGGCAAACTTAAACAGACATGAAGTAGACAAATGATAGCTTAGGATGAGAGGAAATGGAGAGTGAATGCTAATGGGTCCAGGGTTTCTCATTGGGATGATAGAAATATAAAATGGATGATGGTGATGTCATACAACAATGTGGACCTACTAAAAACACTAAATTGTACAGTTTAGATATTTGAATTGTATCTTAACAAGGATGCTTTTTAGAATCATAAATATTTTATTATAACCCTAAAATCATTATAATTTTAAAAATCATACACAATTTCTATTATAATTCTAATAATATAACGGGTGTGCTAGTACATTGTCTCTATTTAAAAAACCTCAAAACTATCAAAAATTAACTCTGAAAAAAGACTTTTCAGGCAGGAAGGGGAAGTTTGCTCAAGCAGCCCTAACACTCTCTTCTTGTGTTCTCCTATTCCTTTGGGACTCTCTTGGCTCAGGAACTCCAGGGATATGCTAGTCTCTCACATTGTGTCAAAAGTATAGCTAAAAACTCAAAAAGGGTGTTTTTAATTTTTTAAAATTTATTTGACAGAAAGAGTTAGACAGTGTGTGTGCGTGAGAGAGAGAGAGAGAGAGACAGAGACAGAGACAGAGACAGAGAGAAAGGTCTTCCTTCCACTGGTTCACCCCCTAAATGGCTGCCACAGCTGGAGCTATGCTGATCCGAAGCCAGGAGCCAGGTGCTTCCTCCAGGTCTCCCATGTGGGTACAGGGCCCAAGCACTTGGGTCATCCTCCACTGCCTTCCTGGGCCACAGCAGAGAGCTGGACTGGAAGAGGAGCAACTGGAACTAGAACCCGGTGCCCGTATGGGATGCCAGTGCCACAGGCGGAGGATTAACCAAGTGAGCCAAGGCGCTGGCCCCGGGTGTTTTAAAAAATCAAGCTGAAGCATAAAATGAGAAGATATGATGCCATTCATATAAATTGATGGGTGCTTGGGTATGTTAGAAACTCATCATCAGTTTAATTACATGATATTTATCTCCATCGATGGCCTCATTTTGTGAACAGGTCTGCCTGTCCCCAAGATAGTAGTATATGCAGGGGCTTTGGTAGTGGCTCTAAGTTCCCCCAAGCCCACAATGCTCATTTGAGGAAAATGATACTCAAGGAAAGGATGGCATTCATTACTTAGTGAGTTGGTGACAGAGCAGGAACTAGAGTGTGATTCTCCTAACCTCTTATCCAAAGAAGTCTCTTACAAGTTTTTATTCACATTCTTATGTCCTTCTCTTTCCCCTTCATTTCCTTTCCATCTTCTCAAAAAGAGGTCATTTCTTTTTGCTATTTTCCTCTATGGTTTTTTTTTTGTTTGAGTAATTCATAATTTCTTTTTTTTTAATCTTTTATTTAATGAATATAAATTTCCAAAGTACGACTCATGTGTTACAATGGCTTCCCCCCCCATACCGTCCCTCCCACCCACAACCCTCCCCTTTCCCACTCCCTCTCCCCTTCCATTCACATCAGGATTCATTTTCGATTATCTTAATATACAGAAGATCAGCTTAGTATACCTTAAGTAAGTATTTCAACAGTTTGCTCCCACACAGAAACATAAAATGAAAAATAATAGATGATTTTTTTTAAATGATGATGAAATCTGATCAGACCTATTGTCATGTTTAATCCCAGTGAGAGTCAAGTTGGGAATTGATAATTTCTTTCTTTTTTTTTTTTTTTTTTTTTTTTTTTACAGAAGATCAGTTTAGTGTACATTAAGTAAAGATTTCAGTCGTTTGCACCCCCATAGAAACACAAAGTGAAATATACTGTTTGAGTACTCGTTATAGCATTAAGCCTCAGTGTACAGCACGTTAAGGACAGAGATCCTACATGAGGAGTATCTGCTAACACCAACCGATAGAATAAATAAAGGGGAGAGTGATCCAACATGGGAAGTGAGATACTCAGCAGACTCATAGAATGGCGGATGTCCTAAATAGCACTCTGGCCTCAGAATCAGCCCTAAAGGCACTCGGATCTGGCTGAAAAGCCCATGAGAGTATTTCAGGCATGGAAAGCCAAGACACTCTGGCAAAAAGATCTCTGTGAGTGAGATCCCAGTGGAAAGAACAGGTCTTCAAAGAGGGAGGTGCCTTTCTCTGAAGGGAGGAGAGAACCTCCACTTTGACTATGACCGTGTCTAAACAAGATAAGAGTCGGAGAACTCAAGGGGCTTCCATAGCCTTGGAAACTCATAACTGGTGCATAGGGAGATTACTGATGCCATAAACAGGAGTGTCAATTGGTAAAGTCAACAACAGGAGTCACTGTGCACTTCCTCTATGGTTTTTTAAAAAAATTTTATTTAAGTTATACAAGTTTCATATATTTCATATATACAGATTTAGTAACATAGTAGCACTCCCATCCCAACCTCCCTCCTGCCCACATTGCAACCCTTCCTCCCTCTCTCTTTCATTCTTACTCTTAATTTTTACAGTGATCTATTTTCAGTATACTTAATGTTCATATAGTTAACCCTACTCTAAGTAAGTGAATTCAACAAATAGTATGAAGAGAAAGAAAACATAACAAAACAAAGCACTGTTCCTTAATGGGAGCCCTTGTCTCTTCCATGGTTCTTTTTTAAAAAATTGTCTTCCTTTCCTTCCTACATATTTCATATTATTTTTGTCCTCTTTACTTTTTTAAAAACAGGGCTGCTATTTACTTAGAGGGGGATTTCAATCTTTTTTATAGTAGACTGTAAATAAGGGTCAGTGTAGCCCTTCAACCCACCATTATTTCTCACAATGTCAGGCTCATCCTTTGGGGTTGCTTTATGCACATCTCAGGCTGTAAGGAATGTAGATCTGGAAGGGGGTCAGGGGAAGGCTGTCACACAGGCATGTGGGTGACAGTGGGTTGGGGAAATTGCTATTCCACACAGGCCTGAGGCCCTGGCTGTGCACCTTCTAGCCGACAGCCTTGGTTTCTCAATATCCTTTCCCCCTCTCCTCAGTGCCACTTAGTATCTTTATATTCAAAGTGGGAAGTATGTATTTAAGTCATTCTGAGCTTTCTAAAAAAACGTAAATATAATTAAATCATTCTGTACGGTACTTGGACCAAGGACTTTTTTTTTTTTTTGCTCCTTAATAGCCTATTTTATATCTGCAGCCCTTGTTTCTGATTATTTAGAAGTTGACACACGTCTCGCTTTTGGAATGAGGAAGAGAAGAGTACTGGGCAGCAATGTCGCTTGAGGGAGTGTAGAAACTCATTAATTAACGCCTGGATCATATCTTTCTACAGTGCAGATTGTCCCAGGTAGGCAAATGATGCCTTAGGTAGGGGTAAGAGCTCTTCAGCAGTAGCAGTCTCCACAGTTTGGGGTTTGTATGGCCTCTTCAGAAAACCATGTCTAGGCTAGCTGTACAGTTCTGACTTTCATGCTATCTTTCTGCTCTCTTGAGATTCTCACTTTCCCTTTCACAGCACTTCTGGAATACTGCTAAGTCAGGTTTCTGTATTTTAAATAGAATCTCAGCAGAGACCAACAACTCCAGAAACTCTCTTACAAACAAAGGGATTGCTTCTCCTTTCTGTTTTCCCAATGTTTCTATATAGCTCATCTGTTTTCTGCTTTCATGATGGATAGTCTAGTGATTGATCTTTCCTCCTCTTTCTTGTGGCTCTTTTCTTCCCACAGTTTCACCTGGAGGCTGACCAAAGTGTAGGCTATGGCTGCAGTGGGTCTTGAATGGATGGGAAAGGAATACTCCAGATATCTTGCTTAGTCAAATACCAGGCATGATCTTGCCTCCTTCCACCCCATCAAACTTCTTGGCTACCAGTCAGAATCTGGCATACAGTAAGCTCTGGGAAATATGGTCCTTCGTTTCCAATCTGGTGCAAAGAACCAATCAGGCTTTCTAGACTTCATTCAGCAGGAAGCATCACCATGGGAGTTGATATCTGCCACAAGCACTTCAAAGTTGGGTGCAAGCAGCCCAAGAGCCAGGTCATTTCCTTAAAGTATTAGTCAAACTCTATGGGTTTCTGTGCAGACAAGCCAACTGTGCCTTCAACAAAGTTGTGCCAAAGAGGTTGTTAAGTTGCACTAAATAATCACTTTTCTCTCTTCCAGAATATTTGGAAGATGAAGCTTCCTGGCTGGGTAAACAAAACAGTAATGATTGTGGGAACCATAATGGACGGCATTGGGTTCAGGAGGTACCCAAAATGAAAGTGTGTGCTCATCTGCCTTCAATTACATCCTTAAGGTCAGGAGTAAGATCCTTGCTTTTCACCAGCTGGCCCTAGACTCCTCCGAGGCCTGTGGTACTATCCTGCTCTCTGCTCTTTCCAAGGCCCAGGAGGTATACTGGCATTTTCAAAAGGTTCCGGGAACCCTGCACAGCCACACCAAATCCTATGTCCACCCCAAGATCCAGAAGTTTGAGTATACCAGAGGTCAAAGGGCCAGCTATGGCTACAAAAAATAACCCTATTCCCCTTCCTGATTCCAGTTTTCTGCCAATGCTCACCTTGGGAGGCAGTAGATGATGGCTCAAGAAATTGGGTCCCTTCCATCCATGTGAGAGACCTGAATTGAGTTCCTGGGTTCTGGCTTCACCTTGGCCCAGCTCTGGCCATTGCAGAGATTCAAGGAGTGATCCAGTGACTGGGAAATATTTAGTTCACTCTCCTTCTTTTTCTCTCAAATAAATAGAAAACATTCTGGACACTGAAAAGACAAAGAATCTATCAGAACACCAGTCTCAGCTTATCAGTATCTAAGGTCTTACATTGAATGAGCAGGCCCCTGGCTTGCCAACCCATGGCTTTTTCAATGGGTGAGACACTTGGCACCAGTAAGAACCTCTGACAGTGTGGGTGCAGTCGTGGGAAGATGTGGAGCTCACTTGCTTACTTGGTATCTTGTGGGCCTTTTTACATCTGTCAATACGAGAGGGTGCCAAGGAAAACGCCAAAGAAATTATACCAAGTTCAACGAGATTGCATGATGCAAGGTCAACAAGCAAACATTAAGCATATTTACATACAACCTTAAAAGAACAATTAGAAATCAAAATTTATAAAATTTCAATATCTATAAAATATAATATTTAAATATAAATTTAACAAAATATGCATAAAATTTATATGCTGAAAACAACAAAATGCTGATGGAAGAAATCAAATAAGAGCTACGTAAATAATAAGTAATTGGAAAGATGCACTGTGCTAGTGAAATGGTAGATTCAACATGGTGAAGATATCAGTTCTTACTTAATTGATCTATACATCGAAAACAATGTCAATCAAAATGATACCACAATCTTTTATAGAGTAAATGGATTGCTTCAAAAAGATTATGGAGAGAGACATGAATTAGAATGGAAAAAATTTATGAGACTCTGATGAACATAGATCAAAAAATAACCTCCATTAAATATTAACAAATCAAATTCAACAGAACATTAAAAGTATTGTACACCATGATTAAATGGGATTTATCCCTGGGATACAAGGATAGTTTAACATATACAAACCAATGAATGTGATGTGCTATGTTAATAGAATGAAGAACAAAAATCGTATGATCATCTTAATAGATATGAGATCTAAAGAAGTTAAACTCATAGAAATAGAGAGCAGGGAATCTCTAGGCTGCTAAGGGATGAAGGTTAGGAGGAATGGGAAGATTTTGACCTATGATACCAAATTACAGTTATAAAATGAAGAAAATCTGGAGATCCAATATACAGCATGGTTAATTATAGTCAATAATAGCATATAACAGGCAGGCATTATGGCCTTGTGATGCAGAGGGTTAAACCACAGCCTGGGATTGCCTGCATTCCATATCAGAGTGTTGGATGGAATTTTGGCTCCTCTGTTTCCTATGCCACAGGTGATGCCCCACATGCTTGGGACACTGTCACCCATGTGAGATCCAGATGGGGTTCCAGGATCCTGGTTTCAGTCTGGACTAGCAGTGGCTGTTTGTGGGCATGAAAAGTGGTATAATCACTGTGGAAAGTGCTTGGACTCCTGCACCCACGTGGGAGACCTGGAAGAAGTTCTTCACTCCTGATGTCAACCTGGCCTAGCTCTGGTTTTGTGGCCATTTAGGGAGTGAACCAGTAGATGGAAGATTCTCTCTCTCTCCCTCTTCCTCTCCCTCTGTCTTTGTCTCTGTAATTCTAGCTTATAAATAGATATAAAAAATGAGTGGTTAGGAATCATTAAAAAACTTATGTTCACAAAAATCAAATACAGGATGATTTATAGAAGCTTTATTGATATTTTGCAAAATTTGGAAACAACCCAAATATCTTTCCATGTGTGATGGATAAATAAAGAGTGGTATGTCCATACAATGGCAGAGTCTTCAACAATGTGTATGAAACTCAAAGGCATTTTGCTGGAAAATGTATTGGTAATGAAAAACAGAAGTGGTCATGACAATTGTACAATTATAGTCTTTGTTTCTATAACTGGTCATGCATCATAGCTGGTATTTTGAACTACCTCCTTTTACTACCTTGTATCTATTCCCTTTACCTTCAGCAAAGCACCTCAGCTGCTTATGATTCTTTAGCTGATGAATTCACCCAAACCTACCTACCTACCTACCTTTCTTTCTTTCTTTCTTTCTTTCTTTCTTTCTTTCTTTCTTTCTTTCTTGATTTTTTGACAGGCAGAGTGGACAGTGAGAGAGAGAGACAGAGAGAAAGGTCTTCCTTTGCCGTTGGTTCACCCTCCAATGGCTGCCGCGGCTGGTGCGCTGTGGCCGGCGCACCACGCTGATCCGATGGCAGGAGCCAGGTACTTATCCTGGTCTCCCATGGTGTGCAGGGCCCAAGGACCTGGGCCATCCTCCACTGCACTCCCTGGCCACAGCAGAGAGCTGGCCTGGAAGAGGGGCAACCATGACAGAATCCGGCACCCCGACCGGGACTAGAACCTGGTGTGCCAGCGCTGCAAGGCGGAGGATTAGCCTAGTGAGCCGCGGTGCCGGCTCCAAACCTTCTTTCTTAAATAGTCTGTGCTATGCATAATTCTGCCTGGGTTGGGTTGTTGTAGTGGCCCATTGTTCATAATAACAGGACATGGCAATACTAAGAGATGTCCTATGAGCATCCCTTTCTTATTTCCTTAACATGAAACATAATACATGCTGACTTTATATCAGCATTTTGATATTATTAATTTTACACAATATTATTTAGGTTATGGGATATCAGGAGAACAGGAACACCCTTCAAAGACTTTACCTCCTTTTCTTGGAAAGGGATTCGTATGTTTTTGCCTGTATACAGTGTATCATGTTGGGCAGAATTATGATCTTATTATTATTGTATTTAGTTGCACATTAAGTATGGTCTCGGGAGCTATTTTTGGGTGTCAAATTGAGAAGAGTGTGGGCTTAAGATGGATAATTTTATATCAACTTGACTGAACTAAGGGATACTTCCACAGCTGGCAAAACCTTACTCCTGTGTGCCTGTGTGAATGTTTTGGCAAGAGATTAAAATTTGAATCAGAAGATTGGACAAAAGGTCACATTCACCCATGTGGCTGGACATCATATAACCCATTGATGGCCTGAGCAGAATATTCTCATCTGCCCTTAGACACTGAAACTCCTGGTTCTCAGGTCTTCAGACTCTAGGACTTAAACCAGTGACTTTCCCCCTTGCCTCCTCTCCTTGCCTGGTTCTGTTTGTCTGGAGAACTCTAATACAAGTGTATAGTCCACTATTTACACAACACTCTTTTTTTTTTCTTTAAAGATTTATTTATTTGAAAGTCAGAGTTACACAGAGAGGCAGAGAGAGAGAGAGGGAGAGAGAGGTCTTCCATCTGCTGGTTCACTCCCCAATTGGCTGCAACGGCTGGAGCTGCTCCAATCCAAAGCCAGGAGCCAGGAGTTCCTTCTGGGTCTCCCACGCAGGTGCAGGGGCCCAAGGAATTGGGCCATCTTCTGCTTTCCTAGGCAGAGAGCTGGATCGGAAGTGGAGCAGCCAGGTCTCAAACCAGTTCCCATATGGGATGCCAGCGCTTCAGGCCAGGGTGCTAACCCACTGCGCAACAGCGCCAGCCCCAACACAACACTCTTTAACCTAATCTGTGGCCTCAGATGACCCCTGTTGGTCAGTCAAGTTGACATACTCAAGCTTCCCACTACCCGCTGAATAGCTCCCCACCAACAGGATACAGCAAGTTTCTGGCAAAATGGTCACAGATACCATTTTCCCCACACTTCCTCATCAAATCATCATCAACTTTTCGTCCTTTACCCTCAACCTCAAATAAAGGACACAGCTTCTACCTAGAACACCGTGGATTCCCCCATCATTCACAGTGCCTAACTTCCTAAAACTACCACAAGTGCCTCTACCTCACTATTGTTCCAATAACAGATGGAATTAAGGGCTTTTTCACTTTCTTTCATTTTGCTTACTTCATGTTCTTTCTCAGCATGTGTTCAGTTACAGTTGCTGCATGAATGAAATAAATAATGAGGGAATGAATCAAAATACAATTCAGGGACTCAAATTGTAAAGCACGCCACCTCCTGGGCCTTTGGCCTCCAGGAAAAAAGGCAGAGTTGGCTTAACTGTGCTCACTCAAATTCAGAATGCCTGTGGAAAACTGTCCCTGATTGTGGAAAGATCCTCTCCAGACCCAAACACCATCCCAGCAGGATGCTGCATTGGACCCCACCCACCCTGGCAGCTGAACAAGGAAGGGAGCCATCTCCCTGGGGTTTCCATCAACCTGCAAATGTCTGCACCAGGGTGCAGTGGGGCCTCTGTCCCAGACGACTCCTGCTGGTGACATAGGTCAGCTCTCATGGCTACAGGACACCTGCCCCCAGTACCAACAACTCAGAAACTGTGGGAGACAGTCTGAGGCAGAGGAATCATCTGGACCGTTTTTCAAGGCATATGCACAACCAGCCCTTCATCTGCAGAGTTGGATTAACTGGTCCTAGGGCATTCTTCCTCCAGGGACCCCTCCAGGCTGATGACTGTTGCCTTCCACTGCTCATTGATAGTCCCTGCCTCTCTCAGCTGTCAGTCATCAGTCCCCAGCCCTGTCCTTCACCTGGTATGTGTGTGTGTTTGTGTGTGGGGGGTAAGCTGCAGACAGGCTCCACTGAACCCAGGGGATAAGACAGCAGCTCCCATCAGATGTTCGGGCAGCTCTCAGGCCTGGGGCGCAGGTGAAGGTGCATGGGAGCATGAGAGTGGTCAAGAGATGTTGCACCCAGAAGGATGCAAGGAGACAGCCATCCTCTTCCTGAGGGTGACCGGTGGGGGGCTTGCATGCTGCAGGCCCCTCATCTGCAGATCTGCCCAGGTAGCACTGTAGCTGGCAGCTGGTGGGAAGATCCCCAGGTGTCTCAAGCCTATTCCTGTGTGTTGTCCCATGTGCCACCCCTCCTCTGCCTCTGGTCCCTTCCCCCACTGTGTGGAATTCTGGGTTCAGAGCTCTGAGCACTGGCCTGCCTGGGGTGCCGCACACTCGGTGCTTGATGTGTGTGATCTCTTAGGGATGCTGGCCATTGATCTCCCCTCGATCCTCAAGACATTGCCTTGCTCACCAAAGGTGTCCTGTCCACTCTCCTTCCTTAGCTGCTGATCAGTGTGACCGAATCCTTCTCAAAGCAAAGGAGAAATGTCCTGTTGACATTTTAGAATTTTCAGTCATACCCAGAAGGGATAGTGTTGTTCAGGACATCACAGCATAAACCTAGCTTCATATGAGTGAGAGATAAAGTTAATCTAAGTTAATAATAAAGTGGGGAGACACAAGTTATAATATCTGTGAGGTAATATTTTTCATCTGTATATTTTATCAAAATGTTAAAGAATATAAAGTATATTTTTGAGAGTGAAGGACATGCACATGCACTTATTTTTTAGAACACAATTTGGTACCACAGTTTTGAAACAAAATTTGGGCAATAGTCATGAAAAATTTCCATATTTACAACCTTTCTACTTTAACCAAGTAAACATCTTTTGATAAAAGATTTATTTATCTGAAAAGCAGAGTTGCAGAGAGGAAGAGAGAGGGAGAGACAGAGAGATCTTTCATCTGCTGGTTCACACCCCAAATGACCACAATGGCCACAGCTGGGTTGATTTTAAGCCAGGAGCTGTGAGTTTCTTCTGGGTCTCCCATGTGGGTGCAGGGGCCCAAGCACTTTGGCCATCTTCTGATGCTTTTCCAGGTGCATTAACAGGGAGCTGGATCAGAAGTGGAGCAGTGGGGACTGGAACCGGCACCCATATGTGATGCTAGCACTGTAGGTGGCAGTTTTACCTGCTATACCACAGTGATGGCCCCATAAACATTTTTTAAAATTATTTATTTATTAATTTAATTTATTTATTTTGAAGGCAGAGAGAGAGGAAGAAGGAGAAGGAGAGAAGGAGTGACAGGGTGAGGAGGGAGAGCAAGAGAGAGAATATTTTCCATAAGCTAATTCACTTCCTAAATGTCTGCAACAGCCGGTGCTGGGTCAGGATGAAGCCAGTATCCAGTAAGTCTTTCCAGGTCTCCTACATAGATGTCAGGCATCCATGTACTTGTACCATCATCTATTGTCTCCCAGGTGCACTAGCAGGAAGCTAGATCAGAAGTGTCATGTAGTCATGATTTGAACCGGCACTCTGAAATGGGAGATTCTGTTATGGAATGTGGATGTCTCAAGCGGTGGCTTAACCTACTACACCACAACACTAGCCTTATAACCAAGTAAACACCTTAATATGCTAATTGTGCTCACCTTTGAACATAGGGCTGAATTTTGGAGAAATTTTGCAGGGAGAGAATTACGTATTCTCACATTTTTTTTTTTACAACAAGAAATAGGCACTGCTAATGTTTACAATTAAATTTAAATGTGCCTCACAACAGAACTATGATCTGTGTCAGCTGAAGTGACTGCCAACTGATGCATCAGACAAAACCTGGAGTGTGAAGAGCTTGACACAGTGAAAGTTTACTTGTGCACTTACATTCTGGTGCAGATGCCCCAGAGATCTGTACTCAGATGCCCCAGAGATCCAGATTGCTCCCACCTTGTGATTCCACCATTTCCACAAGAGGCTGCCACATTGGCTGTGGCAATGGGGGAGAAAGCATGGAGCTGGCATATAGGTCCTCAAGTGCCTAGCGTGGCAAGCTGTTATCTTTTGCTTATGGGTCAGTGGACAGGAAATTGCAGGGCCTTCATAACTACAGGTGGACAGTCCTCCCTGTCCTCTTTCCTGTGCCCAGGAAAGGGAGTAGGCCAAGTTGTAAGTGAGCACTTGCAGTCCCTCCCACAGATTGTTACTTAGGATGTGCTCAGCAAGCAGCGCCTGCTATCATTTGTTATGACGATGAGTCTCTTCATTTCTAGGAGTTCCTGCCAAGGACAACTTTGTCTTGAAATATTCCTAATCTTTCAGTGGCTAGTATATGACAGAAACTTTATCTTTCAGTTTTCATGACTTTATTTAAACACAAATAAAACATGACCTGAGCTGTCTATTCATTTTCTTCACTGAACAGACTGACATTAGAATTTGTGATTGATGGTCAGCTGAGCTGCTTTGCAGTTCTTGGAGGAAACATTGTGAACAATTTCTGCATAGGAAGATTTGTTGCACATCAGCAGCACCTCTAGCTCTTTGACATCATGAACTACAAACTTCTGGAAGCCACTGGGCAGCATGTGCTTTGTTTTCTTGTTTTTCCTGTCATCAATGTTGGGCATCAAGATATGGCCCTTGAATCTTCTTCACACCCTGTTGGCAATAACTTTGGGTTTCCACTGGTTATGCTTAACCTTGACATATTGGTCTGACTGGTGCTGGATGAAGTTTTTGGTCCTCTCTTTGATGATCTTGGGCTTCACAAGGGATCTGAGGGCAGCCATGATGCCAAGTAGAAGGCTGCCACCTCCATAGGTAGTGTCAAGGAAGAGAAACAGAAACTTTTAAATACGTGATCCTAGAGAATTTGAAAAAGAATCATATAAAAGTCAGCAGGGAGAGTTTTCCATCTTCAGTCAATAGCATTTTTCTGAACTCCCTCTTGCAACAACCTTTTTTTCCCCTCAGAAACCTTTTATTTAAGGAATACAAACTTCATGTATTTCATAAATACAACTTTAGGAACACAGTGATTCTTCCCACCTTACCTACCCTCCTACTCCTCTTCCTCCTCCCTCTCCTATTCTCATTCTTATTTTTTACTACAATCTATTTTCAATTAACTTTATACACATATGAGTAATTCTATACTAAGTAAAGAGTTCATGAAATATTATGAAAGAAAAAGAAACTGTTACTCAAAAGTCATGGGCTGTTCAAAGTCATTGCATCTCAAAGTGTCAATTTCACTTCCATAGATTACCTTTTAGGTGCTCTATTAGTTATCACAGACCAGGGGGAACATATGGTATTTGTCCTTTTGGGACTGGCTTATTTTGACTTAAAAAGCCAGAACCTTACCCTGGGACAGATACACAGGCCAAGGATATGGAATGATGCATATTTTTTCATTTTCATTTTTAAGCAGAACTGGCATGTCCACTAAGTAACCATTTATCACCTCCCAGGAGGACTTTAGAGTTTTAGGACTTGAGCTTGGTAGATATTTGCTTCACAGTGATTTCCATAGCCTTTCCTCATCTACCACTTACAAGGGAGATGTTTTAGATGAAGTCAGGAAAGCAGAGATCTCATGATGGGAGTAGTGCTCTTATAAGAAGAGATACCAGAAAGCTGGCTTGCTCTTTTTTTCTCTATCATGTAAAGAAACACAGAGAAATAAGTCACCTTCAAGCCAGGCTTGTAGGCATCCAATCTGCCAGTACCTTGATCTTGGAATTTCCAGTTTCTAGACCTATGAGAAATAAATTCCTGCTGTTTATGCCATCCAGTCCATGGAGCAGTTTGAGAAGCCTTAATCTAAAATTATGAAATTGAAAATGTGTCAAAATTTGATAATTTTTGAGTGTTACTGTGACAGCACAAGTGTAAAATTCCACATCTGATCTCATCTAATAGATCACAGCCAAAACATAGGTACATTAAAAATATTGTATAACACTAGCTTTGGGCTCCGTGTATAAGGTGTATATGAAATATAAATACATTTCATGCTTAAAATTGTTCTCATCCTTGAAATATCCAGTTATGAATATGCAAATACTCCAAAATTCAAAAAAACTTAAACGTAAAACACTTTTGCTCCTAGGCATTTTGGATGAGGAATACTCCACCTGTATATTTTTTATCTGATGGAGAGGGAGAGAGAGAGAGAGAGAGAGAGAGAGAGAGACGCTCCCATCCCCTAGTTTACTCCCCAAATGCTGCAACAGCTGAGAGCTGGATCAGGCTGAAGCTGGGACCAGGATCTCTAGGTATTCCATGTGGGTGGCAGGCTCTCAAGTATTCAACTCATCACCTGCTGCATCCCATGGTATGCATGAGCAGGAATTTGGAATCAGCACTGTGAACTTGGGCATTTGCTGTAGAAGTTAAAATACTGGTTGGGGTGCCTGTATTCCACAATGGAATACCTAGGTTCAAGTTCCAGCTCTGCTCAATTCCAATTTCCTGCTAATGTGAACCCAAGGAGGCAGTAGGTGTTGGCCCAATAAATTGGGTTCCTGCTTCCCATGTGGGATATCTGTGTTGAGTTATTGGCTCCTGGCTTCAGCTTGGCTCAGCCAAGTCAGCTCTCTGTTACTACAATTAAAATATCTGAGAGACTCTAACTCATAATGGAAGAGATTTATTTTTGTTCACAATTTTGGAGGTTCACAGTCCAAGATTGCCCCCCAAGTGGTATACTGTGTGATGAGAGTGGTGAATGGTGGATTGCGTTCAGAGGAAGGATCACATGGTGAGCCAGGAAACAGAGATAAACAAGGAGCACACTCTTCCATGTGGTCTCTTCATATAATGACATCATGGTTTGATCACAGGCTCTACCCTAGCAACCTAACTCAATCCAATCACTTAACCAAACTCCCTGTTTTCAGATACCATAATTGGATCAAGTTCCATCCTTAATCTATTAACATAAGGCTCTGGGGATCAAGACTTTAACTGCTAACATATGGGCCTGGGGTCAGCACTGTGGCATAGCAGGTAAAAGCCACTGCCTACAGTCCTGGCATCCCATATGGGTGATGATTCTAGTTCTGGCTGATCCATTTCCAATCCAGCTCTCTGCTGTGGCTTGGGAAAGCAGAAAAAGTGGTCCAAGTCTTTGGGCCCCTGTACCCACGTGGGAGATCCAGAAGAAGCCCCTGGCTCCTGGCTCCTGGCTTCGGATTGGCTCAGCTGTGGCCAATGCAGCCAAGTGGGGAGTGAACCAGCTGATGGTAGACCTCTCTTTGTCTCTCTGCCTTTCCTTCTCTGCGTAACTCAGACTTTCAAATAAATAAATAAATCTTAAAAAAAACCACTTGGACCCTTGGGGGACACTTAAGCTATTATCCAAACCATAACAGAAGACAAATGGGGGAAGACCATGGGAAGGGCATTACAATGTGGGAAAATGTTGGAATTGCACAAAAACACTGAAACTTAGGTAGAGTTATAGCTCAAGGAACCTCAGACAATCCACATGTTGTTTCATTCAGATTGTCACCTTCTTTCTTGTCTTAGCCTGAGTTGTCTTAACAAAATACCACAGGCTGGGCTGCTTAAACAATAGACATTTATTTCTAGCAATTTTGGAGGCTGTGAAGACTAAAATCAAGGTACCAGTATGTCAGGTGTCTTGTAAAGGCTCTCTTCCTGGCTTGTACATAGCTGCCTTCTCTGTATATCCTCCCATGGCAGTGGGGGTTAGAGAGAGAAGGAGGAGGGAGGGAGAAGAGAAGAGTAGAAGGAGAGAGGGAGAGGGATAGAGAGAGAGGGAGAGGGAGAGAGGGAAGAGGAGAGAGAAGGGAGGGGGGAGGGAGAGAGGGGGAGGGGGAGAGGAAGAGGGAGAGGGGGGAGAGGGAGAGAGGGGGAGGAGGAGGGGGAGAGGGAGAGAGGGGGAGGAGGAGGGGGAGAGGGAGAGAGGGAGAGAGGGGGAGAGGGAGAGAGGGAGAGAGGGGGAGAGGGAGAGAGGGGAGGGGAAGGGGCAGGGGGAAGGGGAGGGGGAGAGGCAGGGGGAAGGGGAGGGGGGAGAGGGGGAGGAGGAGGAGGAGGGAGAGAGAGACCAATTCCATGAGGGTTTCACTCCCATTAATTCATTTTACCCTGGGTACCTTCCAAAAGCCCCATCTCCAAATATATCACATTGGAATTAGGCTTTCAACTTGGAATTTTAGGGGTACACATTTCAGTCTACACCATTTATTTGATCCTATTTTTAGTGCCTTGGACACAGAGTCCTTCTTTCTGGTTGACTAAGATATACAGTCATGAGAAGAGAAATGACTTTCAGGAGAGAAGGTCTGTTTCAGGTTGCAAGGAGTGAGATTAATTCAGATCTTGTGTATTACTTTACTAGAGTTGTCATAACAAACTATCAGATTAGGTGGCTTAAACAATAGAGCCATTTTCTCACAGTTCTAGAGCCTAGAAGTTGGAGATTAAGGTGTGGGCAAAGCTGGTTGCTTGGGGAACCCTTTTTCCTTGGCTTGTAGTTGGAACCCTCTCCCTGTGATGGTCCTCCCTCTGTGCCTATCTGTGTCGTCCTCTACTCTTCTTATATGTACACCAGTCATATTGGATTAGGATTCATTCTAATGACCTAATTTTACTTCAGCTACTTTAAAGATTTCGTCTATAAATGCAATCACTTTTGGAGGTACTGGGGGTGGTTTGGACTTGAACATATGATTTTATGGCAGACACAATTTCTGCCTGTAACACCAGGGATTTGGTCTCAGCCCTGTGATAATGGGAAAATCCCCACGTCATATGATCTTCAGTTTCTTCAACTGTGAAATGCGTTTGATAAAGTATATCTTGTAGGACTGCTGGATTGTATGTGATGTTCACAAAGCACTCACCACAGGGTCTGGTACACACTGGATCTGCAATGATAAGCAATTCTTTGTGTTACCTTTTGGACCTCTGATCCTACCACCGTCTTCTCTGGGAATTTTGTTATTATCCAGGAGACCTCTAACAGTATGCAGCACAACAGTAAGGGGGGTATCAATTTAGCCCAAAGTGTTGCTTCATAGATAAAACTCAGTAAAATTTCCCTCTTAGATGATCTAGTATTGAATTTGGGTATGAAGCTGGATATAGCTCAAAGTTCCTAAAATTTGATGCAAGAACCAAACCCTTCCTTCCTTTCTCAGCTATTCCTCCATTTACACCCATATTTTCATTCATCTCTCCTTCCAATAGCAAACTATAGCTCCTGCTTACAATTGGTCAAATAACAGTATTAAAATTACCTAATTAAACTTCCATTTTAATAGCTTTGGCTCTGGTTCTACCAAACATGCAGAAGAGTATCTGCCAGGAGCTTTGGGGCATTACTTCTTGGAGACACATCCTTATTTCTCAGGAAATCTTTAGATATGATAGGCATCGATCATCTGATTCTTGCTGTGTTCACCTCACTGAGACAAGCATCCAGGACACTTTCTATACCCACTCCATGTGCAGATTCCTTTGCTTCATCCAACATGCAGAAGTAACTGCCCAGAGAAATACTCAGTCGCAACCTTTTCTCAAACCAAAGCTTCACTCCTGACTCCTGCCAAGACCCAGCCTCAACACAGTGAACTCCCACAGAAGGAAGTACTGTTTCTTAACCTCCAGAATGCCTTGGCTCAGGGCGTTACACTACCCTGCCCTTCCCTGGAGCCCCATATGCTCAGCCTTCTTTCCATAGTTATGTGTGTCTGAGAGAACATCTCACCATCTTCCTCCTATGATGGCTGCTGCCGGACGCCACCCTTTTCTAGTAGAGTGGTTGTGACCTGTGTCAACATCTCCGCTTCTACCACAGGGCCTTCCATACAGCAGATGCACAATGGATGTGTGAATAATAAACTAACCAGTGAATTGAGACACAATTTATTAAGATTTAATTTCTCCTATATTTTCATATAAGCTGAACAAATCCAAGGAAATTCTTATTCCAATGCCATGTTATCTTGTTCCAAACCACAAAATAAATGGAAAGTCTCCTAAATTTGTTTTACAAAATAGCAAAAATTTTACTCTTAATTGTACAAGAGCAAAACATCTATATCATTCATAACCTTAGATTCTGAAGCTAATTAAGCTTCTAGTTAAAAGGAATATTTAAAAGACTTCAAAAGGAAGATAAAGTTTCAAGTTATCCTTATAAAACAGGAAAACCAATGCCTAGCCCTAAACTGCCTCTCTACTTAAAACTGTGACTGCCATCTCTAAATTCAGTGACTTTATTAAAGTGCCTTAACATGCCTCAGATTTTATTAAAGTGCCTTAAATTGCCTCACACTTTATTCAGGGGAAGCTTCTGGATGTGGTGCTGGAACTTGTTCTGGCCATGGCACTATTGCCACGTGAAGTGGCAAATCTTCCCTGGGCTCTCTCTTCCTCATCTCTCAAAGCCTCCTCATAGCACAGTGGGAAGGATGTGGCATCACCTCCATTGAACTTGGCCAAATACTCCAGGACTCTCATCTTGCTGGTTTCAGCATAGGCCCTTGGCCCCCACAAGAACACATAGTGAGGAGGATCACTATGGGGCACCTGCAAGTACTCCAGGTACCCTTCTAGCACCCAATCTTCAGTGATGAGCTTCCAGGGCTCTCCATAGATGTGGTGCTCACTCCCAACATGTACCCCCATCACACTCAGCGCTTCCCATAGCTCCTCCTCAGGGACACAATTGCCTTCTGTGAAGATCACTCCCAGGATGATTATCAGAAGGCCGGTCTTGGGCATGCTCTGATCATCATCCAGCATGCCATCATAGGTGAGGCCCAGGGCGGTATCAAGCACATAGGAGTGACCCATGGGGTCTACTTCCTTCACATCAATGCCAAAGACCATCTGCAAGCACCGAGACACCTTACTGAAGATCACAGTAAAATAGTCTTCATAATCTTTGATGACACAAGACAGCATTTCTGCCTTGGTGATCGGCTCCTTCATTCGATACTTATGGAGCAGGAGCTGCACCAACTCCTCCACCTTCTCATCCAATGCATTTTGGAGCAAAGACTCTGCATTTTCTGGGTCCTGCCAGGTGCTTGGGCCCTCCTCTTCCTGGCTGCTACAGCTGTCATCAGATTGGCTCCACGGAAAGGCAGTAGGGGAGGAGATGCTATGAGGACTCTGGGGAGGACTCTGGGGAGGACTCGGTGTCTGAATAGCAAAAAAGTCATCTGGGTTGCTTAGAATCAGAGGAGAGGAAGAAGAGGAGGAATAGGTGGCGAAGAACTCCTCTTCGCTCTCCTCTTCAGACTCAAAAATCTGTTCATCAATGTCTGGCTCCTCTCCTTGGTCCTGAAGGCCTCCCTCATGCTTCTGACAAGAAGGCATCACGTTTTCTTTGGGGTCAGGTGGCAGGAGGCTAGGCAGCAGCTGGTTGATGGGGACCCACAGGCCTGGAGGAGAGAGGGAGGGTATAAGTGACCTCAGCTGAGAACTGCACCCTTGGGGGCTGTGACAAAGGCCTTCCCTCTGGGTGGTGAACATGGGCCTCACAGGGTTCCTGTCCTGCTTATGGGACTGTCCCCTGAAAAGCTATAGAGAGTGAGAGGGCTCTTCAGAATGCAAGGAGAGTGTGAGTGTGTGAGTCTCCAGAGCTGACAGTAAGGGTGGGATGGGGTCAAGCAATGGGATCCCTTATGTTCTGGGGTAGGTGGCACTCTGGGTCCACAAACAAGGGATGCACCTCACCTTGACTCTTGGCACTGCTAGGGTCTTAGCTGCTCTGTGACCTAAAGACACTGCCTCAGACTGAGACCTTTACCAGCAGGTTACTACAGCACCTGTAAGAGGAACTGAAGGGATACTCAGGCTGCACACTGAAAGCAGCACCCTAGGCCCCCCAGACCTGACAGGAGGATGGCCAAGATTCTGAGAGGTCCCCACTATGCTGGGATTCACTTGAGGTCTTCGTTTTCTCCTAGCTAGCCTTGAACTTTACCCCTCTGCTGGTCTAAGGCAAAGTTTCAGAGAAAGAGTTTGCCTCCTTGAAAGGCAATGAAAGACAGCGAGGGGGGCCCAACATCCAGTCACACCTACCCAGGGACTTCCAGGGAGGACAAAAAGGTGACCAAATTCAATGGGGGATGTGTCTATCCTGAAGTAAGGAGACTGATCCACCCTCACCTTCCTGCCTGGCAGGGCCTGGAACAATTCCTGTTGACTTGAGTCCACTCAAACCAAAGCCTTATCTCCATGAGATACAAGAAGAGGAAGTAAGGGTAAGCCAATTCACTCAATGTTTTCTGTATCTTTCTCTGGCTGACAGAATGGGACAGGATGGGGTTGGGGTCCTGTATGTTCAGGTTAGTGGAGACTCCTCAGCCCTTAGCTGAACTCCTGGTAGAGCTTAGAACAAATCCCTCTGTTGACCTGAGTGTGGTCCTTTCTAATTAAGGCCCTACCCTCTCCAAAGCCTCCCCAGCTAGACACGAGGCTGAAGCTGACAATCCTTCCCAGAGCCTCCTGGACTGAGAGTAGGGCCATAGTGGCTATCTCTGGGGTCTTCTTTGAGTTCTGGACTGGGGCGTAAATTCAATCTTCAACAACAGCCTTTAGCTTCCCTCTTTGCAGACCCTGGGACTCCTCTCTTTGCTTTCAGAAGTTCCTTCCTCTTCTGATCTGACACCACCCATACAACCAAGGCCCTCAGTTCCCTGAGTCCCCCAAGTAAGAAATGGGAAAATGTCCCACCCTGGGGGTGCTCTTCTGCCTTGGGCCTCCCAGAACTAACAGGATGGCTGGATTCTGTGCAATCTTTTCATTTCTGGGGTGGTAGTACCTTCACTCTTCACCAAAGATCCTCACCTTGTCTCCTGGCTGAGCCTGAGATGATGACTCCTTTGATACTAGGTGTGGTGGTCTCTATCAACCCTCAGAACATGACTTTGATCACTCTAAAGCTCTGAGACAAAAGTTATTCTTAGCACCTGAGTCCAGGATCGACCAGGGCTATCAGGAGGGCCTGGGTCCAGACTGTTCTGGGGTGGAGGTTATCTCAATCCACCTTCAGGATATTCACCTTGAATCCTGACAGGGCCCAGCACTGCCCCCTCAGCTCAAGCCAAAGCTCTTACCTGCCTGAGGACCCCTCTTCCTCCATCATGGTTGCAGTGAGAGCAAGCCACATGGCACAACCCTTACTTAGGTCCTCCCAGGGTTGAGAGCAGAGCAGTTGGGCTCTGTGGGGTATGTTCTTTACTGAGGCAGGTTCTAGGTACTTACCTTGACTTCTGACAAAACCTGGGATTCCTTCCTCAGCTGATGTGAAGCTGCACCCCTCAGAGCAAGGTCTTCTCCTTAATGACTATCCCTTCAAGAAGAATCAGGAACCACAACACCTGGCACCACTGTGTGGCTTCTTGCAGGGTCAACTACAAGGACATGAAGTGGTTGTGCACTCCATCTAGGAGTGTGAGTTCTCTGCAGTCCTCTCTCTACATCCTCACCTTGATTCTTGGCAGGGTCAGGGACTCTTCCCTGTGCCAACACCCTCAGACAGAAGTCCTAACCACCCTCGGAACTGGGAGGCTGCAGTAAAGCAGCATCATACTGTACTGGGGCAAGGGTACCTCCAGTCCCCATCAGACAAAGGTGATTACCTCTCTGATATCCCAAAGGCAGAAGAAAAGATGCAAAATATCTGACCATTTTGCCCAGGGCTTCACAAAGTTGATAGCAGAGCTAGGCCTCGTCTGTACTAGGTCTGCTGGATTCCTATCCCCCCCCCCCCATTAAGTCCTCACCTTGACTCCTGGAAGGGCCTGGATCCCTTCCTCTGCTCACCAGAGATGATACTCCTTCTACCAAGCCTCTAATCTCTTTCCGACCTGAAAAACGATATCAGGATAAGCTGCATATGGTCACTTTTTTTTTTTTAAGTTTTAAGGAGTTTATTCAGTGAGAGAAATGCATAGGAAGGTGAGGGTTTTATCTAAGAGAGAAAAAAAAGTTTAGAGGCTAAGTTAGGGTGCATACCAAGCAGAGAGCAGGCCAGGGGCCAGCCACATGCAGTAAGCATGTGGGCAGGAAAGCAGGGAGTGGGTGGCCCAAAGGCCATGCACCCTGAAAGCACAGGCAACAAGGGCAACAAAAAGGGCAATAAGGGAGGGGCCCACAGTGCTCCAGGCCTTTTATCTACTTCCAAAGGGGAATGGTTACGTAACCTGATTGGCAGGGGGGCATACAGGTGGGGTCAGGTAGGGGCATGAGATCACACAGGGGGTGTGGTGAAAGCGTGGCCTTCCAGCTCACAAATCTAATCAATTCTATCCTATCTGCCTGCCTATATAATTTCCCCCTCAGAGAGATTCCAGCCCTTAATCCTAAATGCTGTTGAAGGGCATAGAATCATATCTTCTATAACTTCTTCCTGCTTAAGAGGGGCGAAGTGCAGGTCCTGACTGCACTTTGACCTGGTCACTTTGTACAGGACCTCCCAGAACTTATGGCAGGGATGTAGCTGTGTCCCCTGTCCTGGAATCCTTGGTGTCCTGTGTCCTTTGTTAGTCCTAACCTCAAATTCTGGGTAGAGCTTGGGCCCCTCTGTCTGCCTGTCTGAGTCCTGTGCTCCTTCTTCCAAGCCCATAACCTCTATCAGATCCTAGTGGCAGAAATGAGAAACCTTCCCAAGGCCTCCCATGGCTGACAGCAAGGATAGGCTTCTGTGGGATCCTTCCTGGTCTGGAGTCTAAGCCCCTTCCTTCTCCTTTGGTCCTCTCATTGGTGCCTGGTATAGCCAGGGACTCCTCCTCTCAGCTCAAGGCCCTCACTTTTTTCAGAACCCTGAGGTGGAAGTTAGGGCACAGCACATAAGGCCACCTTGTGGGAGCTTCCAATGGCTGACAGCAGGGCGGAGCTAAACTCTAGGGACCCTCTACCAGGATAGGATATATCCCCTCAGTCCTTCCCCAGGGTCCTGACTATGAAGCCAGCCCCATCCTCTGATGATGAGTCTGCCCCAACACATCAAGACTCTGACTCTGAGTCCTCTGAGGTGGAAAGGGAGTGGGCTCAGCCGGGGAAACCTGTTCTGGGCAGAGATGGATTATTTAGGACCTTCATCTGGGGTGAGGGCTTCCTTAATCCACCATCCACACCTCACTTTGAATTCTAACAAAGCCTTTCCCCCTTGGCCGGCCTGAAGCACGGACCTCAGAAACGTTTCTCTGACTCCTGAGGTAAAAGTCAGGGAACATCACATCTGACTTCATGACCGTGCCTGGGGATTACCATGGATGACAGAGGGGGCAATACCGGATTCTCCACAGGCCTTATTAGCCTTCCTTGGGATCCTCACCTCACAGAACATGGCACCCGTCCTCAAAAGCCATGTCCTTGCCTCCTTTGACTCCTGCACAAAGAGACTCTCCACACAAAGAGAAGTCTGCTATTAAATGGTGCAGGACTGAGGAGAGGGGCACAGTTGGATTACTCGGGGCCCTCAGCCTCTTACCTTGACTTGTAACAGCGTTCACACCCGATCCCGTTGTAGACCTGAAGCGCGAACCTCCAACAAACTCGTAAACCGAAGAAGCGGAAGTCAGGGGGCGTCACTTCCGGCTAGTACCCAATGTCCGGGGCTTCCCATGGCTGATAGAAGGGGCGGAACCGGAATCTCTGGGTTCATACCTTGTTATCTGTGAAGGCTTAGACCCCAACCTCTGCTGACCTGAATCGACCCCCTATCTGGGATGGGGGCTTCTTTGGTTCACTTCTAACACAACCTAGGCTCTTTTCTATTAGTTGACTTGAAGAGCGGACCTCAGAAGCCTCTGACTGCTGAGCTCCGGTCAATTGACGTAACATTCGGCCACGGTGTCCCGGATTTTCCAGTGGAGTCCCTTTGTCCTTGGGTCCTGGGATCTTGTGTTTGTCCTTTCTCATTTGTCACTTTTGCTTCTACTAAGCCCATAAACTCTCTCAAGTCTGGATGCAAATATCAGGACGTGCTGCACCTGATTATCCTGCGTCAAGCTCCCAGAGTTTACAGCAGAGGTGGGATGTGGAGAGAGAGCCTTTGTCCTGGGATCCAGGGTCTTCTTAGCCTAAGTGTCTCACATTGACTGCTAGCAGGGAGAAGGACAACTTCTTAGGTCAACCTATGGACGCATGGCCTTTCCTCATAGATGCTTCTTTATTGGAAGCTAAGAAACACTGCTTCCACCCACACAGCTGACAACAGATGTGGCAGTGGGGCATCTTTTGTTCTGGAGTCTAGGGTTTACTGAACGCCCTCTCAGGGTCCTTACCTTGACTCCCACTGAGACCTTGACTCTTAATTTGACACCTCTCTGGTCCTACCTGATTATACTTCTGTCATATCAAGGCCCACACTGCCTTAAGTCTCATAAGGCAAAATTGGACATACACAGGTCAGCCCCTGTACAGTCAGGAATTAGAAGAGTGGCTACACGGACAAGGAAGCCTGGGCTCTTACAGAGCTAATAGCAAGGTCAGAAGTGTATTCTTGGGGATTACTGTTTTTTAAATGAGTGGATACCTTAATTCTTACTCATGAGGGCTTCCATCTTGGCTGTTGGCTACTTCATGAAATGCTCCCTGGAGATTCCCTCTCTTTGACATATCTGAGCAGTTTTCCAACTGCAACCCTTGTGGAAATTGGTTCCACAAGCTTGAAAGGGGAGTTGCAGTGGTAGACAGTCATATTTGTAGCATTTGTTTACAACAATTAGATTTCTTCTATATCTCTATTTTGTAGGATTTTATTTAATTTCTTTTATTTATTTATGCCTTTTTAATTAAAAAAATCTTTATATTTATTCAAAGGGCATAGAGAGGGGCCAGCATTGTGGCATAGCACATAAAGCCACTGACTGCAATGCCAGCATCCCATATGGGCACTGATTTGTGTCCTGGCTGCTCTGCTTCCTATAAAGCACCCTGCTAATGGACTAGGAAAAGCAGCAGAGGATGGCCCAATTATTTGGGCCCCTGTCACCCACATGGGAGATCCGAATGAAGGTCCTGGCTCTTGGCTTCAGATCATCCCAGTTCAGGCTTTTGCAGCCATCTGGGGAGCAAACTAGCAGATGCAAGATTCTCTCTCTCTCTCTCTCTCTCTCTCTCTCTCTCTCTCGTAAATCTTTTTTAAAAATAGGCAGAAAGAGCCGGTGCCGCGGCTCACTAGGCTAATCCTCTGCCTTGTGGCGCCGGCACACCAGGTTCTAGTACCGGTCTGGGTGCCGGATTCTGTCCCGGTTGCCCGTCTTCCAGGCCAGCTCTCTGCTGTGGCCAGGGAGTGCAGTGGAGGATGGCCCAGTGCTTGGGCCCTGCACCCCATGGGAGACCAGGAGAAGCACCTGGCTCCTGGCTTCGGATCAGCGCGGTGCACTGGCTGCAGCGCGCCGACTGCGGCAGCCATTGGAGGGTGAACCAACAGCAAAGGAAGACGTTTCTCTCTGTCTCTCTGTCTCTCACTGTCCAATCTGCCTGTCAAAAAATAAAAAAAATTTAAAAAGGCAGAAAAATAGAAAGATATAGATATATAGATAGATACAGACACACATACACACAGAGAAATTGATTTTCATCCCCTGATCCACTCCTCAAATGCCCGTAATATCCAGGACTGGACCTGGATGAAACCAGAAACTCAGAACTCAACTTGGGTCTCCTATGTGGGTGACAAAGACTCAAGTACTTGATCCAACACCTGCTGACTCCCAGGGTTTGCATTAGCAGGAATTTGGGTTGAAGTAGAACTGGAACTTGAACTCAGGCAGTCCCATATGGCATGTGGGCACCCTAAGTGGTATCTTTTTTTTTTTTTTAAGGAGAGATCCATTCTGGGACCTACTCCTTCACCTTATCTGCTAGGATGAAAGAAAGCCCCCAAGTGGTATCTTAACTGCTGTGCCAAATACCTGTCCTTATACCTTTTTCTTTAGTAATTGATGATATTTGCAAAAACTATTTCATAATTATTTTCAAAGAACTGGATTTTGTTAGTTATTTTAATGTTTTGTATTTCATTATTTCTGCATTTATCATCATTATTTCCTACCTTATACTAACTTCGGTTTCATATGGTGTTTGTTTTCTATATTCTTGAATCACCTGGATGTTTTATATGTTTTTTAAATTTTCTAATACATTTAAGGCTATATATTTCCCTCTAAGTATCATTTGGCCTATATCACACAGTTAGTGTTGTATAGCTTTATGGTTATCACTTGAATTTTTTAAAAAATTATTTATTTTTATTTATTTGAGGAGAGAGAGGGAGGGAGGGAGGGAGAGAGAGAGGTCTTCCAATGGCTGGTTTACTTACCAAATGCCCACAACAGCTATGATCAGGCTGGGCTGAAGGCAGAGACCACAACTCGATTTTATAGGAAGCAGGGGCCAGACTACTTGAGCCATCACCTGCTGCCTCCCAGGGTGCACATTAGCAGAAAGTTGGAGTTGGAAGTGAATCTGGGACTGAAACTCAGGCATTCTGATGTGGGTTGTGGGCCTCCCATGCAGTGTCTTAATCACTGTGCCAAATGCCCTTACAAGTTGAGCATATTAATCTATTACTTTACTATTATTATTTTAACATATATTCCCAAATATGAGGGTTTAAAATTATTTTTGGGAAGACTTTGAGGAGGATGAGATATATAGAATGCCATTAGGAACAGATTTCATGTTCCAGGGGCATTTTGTTCTTTGTTGTTGTTGTTGGTTAGTTAGTTATAGAAAATACTTAAACATATTTAATTGGTTTTGACAGAGTTGGATTTATTGTGGGAATGCAAAAAATGTTAACACTAGAAGATCAATCAATGTAATCAGCTATTTGTAATAGTCAGGGATTATCCTGGAAAATGAAATCCCTCTAAATATTTAATTCAAAAGGAATTTAATGCAGGGAAGTGGTTACATAAGTTATGGAGAAGCCAAAGAAGAGAGTGTTGATGAATCCAATAATTAGTAACTTGAGAAACTTAATCCTACCACTCCTATGCTGGAAAGACAAAGAGAGGAGATAAGTGTTAGTGGAGGTTAGGTGTTGGAATCAATGGATCTAGAATCATGGTGGGTAAATTTGATGGTGATTCATAAACAAGACTAGTGTCTGCAAATACTAGCTGATAGAATAAAATAGGGAGAGAACTATCCAACATGGGAAGCGAGATACACAGCAGACCCATAGAATGGCAGATGTCCTAAACAGCACTCTGGCCTCAGAATCAGCCCTTAAGTCACGTGGATCTGGCTGAAAAGCCCATGAGAGTATTTCAGGCATGGAAAGCCAAAACACTCTGGCAAAAACACCAACCAACCAACCAACCAAACAAACAAAAAAACAAAAAACACCTAAATGAAAGATCTCCGCGAGTGAGATCCCAGTGGAAAGAACAGGTCATCAAAGAAGGAGGTACCTTTCTCTGAAGGGAGGAGAGAACTTCCACTTTGACTATGACCTTGTCTAAATATGATCAGAGTCGGCGAACTCAAAAGGCTTCCATAGCCTTGGCAACTCATGACAAGAGCCTAGGGTGATTACTGATGCCATAAACAAGAGTGTCAATTTGTTAAGTCAACAACAGGAGTCACTGTGCACTTACTCCTCATGTAGGAACTCGGCCCTTAATGTGCTGTATATTGTGATTTAATGCTATAACTAGTACTCAAACAGTATTTTTCACTTTGTGTTTCTATGTGGGTGCAAACTGTTGAAATCTTTATTTAATATATGCTAAACTGATCTTCTGTATATAAAGAGAATTGAAAATGAATCTTGATGTGAATGGAAGAGGAGAGGGAGTGGGAAAGGGGAGGGTTGCAGGTGGGAGGTACGTTATGGGGGGGAAGCCATTGTAATCCATAAGCTGTACTTTGGAAATTTATATTCATTAAATAAAAGTTAAAAAAAAAGAAAAAACAATTTGATGGTGACTGAAGACATGGTGAATACGGAGACATTGAAGGAGATGCCACCCATTGCAGAGGAAGAAGGAGAATATCTCTGGTTACTCTGTTCTCCTGTGTTCATCTCCTCCTGGTACCTTCAGATGGCTGAACTCAAATGACAAACAAATGGTGGTGAGCTTAGGAATTATAACCTGCAAGAGTCATTCTGTGTACAGTGGAGAGCAGGGCAGGAGAAGAAAGGGTGATGCATCTAGGGGCAAATAATCCCAGGACTGGCTACATTAACAGATTGAAAAAGTCGAATCATATCTATATTGATACATAAATGTTTTCTATAAAAATTGACATAAAATCATAATAAGAAGGAAATGTATATGCTAGAAATAAATGAATAAATAAATAGGAGAGAACAGTAAAATATCCTGTGCAGAACAATTACAAATCAATATGTAGATATTTTACCATTGCTTAAGTGTGGGCTGTGCATAATGATTTCCATCCAATGAAAGTAGAGTGTGAAGAGGGGAACAGCTGGTTCTGACACACTCAGGAGTGGTTTTGAAAGAGAATGGCAAGGGAACATCTTCCGTAATGGGCAGAGTCTTGAGCAGTGTGCTTGGTTTGGGGTCAGAATGGACTGGCGAGTTGCTCAGAGACAAGGAAAGTAAAGGCCTGAAAGAGACTCCCAAATTAACTTGATCTGTTCCAAGGGCACAAAGAGTATTCCAGACACAAGTGAAAAGGTGGGAAGCAGGGTTCTACTAGCTCCAATTTTCCTATGTGACATTAAATGGAAAATTTCTAAGAAGCTGATGTGTTTCTGCTAGCTTTCCTACTGCTTGAAAAAAAAAACTACAAATAACGCATCTTTTCTCTCATATATGGATGTGTGTGTGTGTGTGTGTGTGTGTGTGTAAGTTTAAAAATATGGATGTCACAGTGTTTGGTATATAAATGTTTCCTTTACTTAATTATAATTCTTATTTAATAATATACTTTTATCTTCTCATGAAAAAAAAACCCTACATTGGAAGTAATATTACTTCCTTTAGTTTTTTCCTCCATCCTTTTTAAGGTTTTCCATTCAGAATTTTGGTTGGATCAAGGTAAAAAAGAAACATGTACCAGGAGATAACATTATAGGGAAAGAAATTGAAATTAAGGAATGGAAAATTGAGGATGCAGTACTGGATTGTGTTGCAGCAAATCTTAGATTGGCCATTGGAACAGTTCATGTTCAGGTTCTGAAACTGACTCCCCATGCAGTCACTCAGCTGTTTCCAGACAACTGGACAGAAACTTGTTGGAGTCTCAAGGCAAATAAGTCTCTCTCTTTTTTTTTATTTTTTAAGATTTATTTATTTATTTGAAGGCAGAGTTACAGAGGAAGGAAAGAGAAAGGGAGAGGGAGAGATTAAGGGAGAGGGAGAGGGAGAGGGAGAGAGGGAGAGAGGGAGAGAGGGAGAGAAGGAGAGAGAGAGAGAGAGAGAGAGAGAGAGCAAGAGAGAGCAAGAGAGAGCAAGAGAGTGCAAACTTCCACCTGCTGGTTTACTCCCCAAGTGCCCACAACAACTAGGGCAGGCCAGAAAGAAACCAGGAGTCAGGAATTCCATTTTATTCTTCCATGTCAGTGACAAGAACCCAGTTACTTGAGACATCATTGCTACCTCCCAGAGCCTTCATTAACACGAAGCTGGAGCCAGGAGCTAGAGGCGGGAATCAAACCCATGTACTCTGATATGGGACTTGGGTGTTTTAACTGGCATCCTTACTGCTAGGCTAGATGCCTGTCCTCCTATTACTTTTAAGAGTATCAGGGTAAAAATATTCTCAGTTGTGGGTGTTTGATGTACCAGTTAATATGCTGCTTGGGACACCCCTGTCCCATATGAGTGCCTGGGTTCAAATCTTGGATCTGCTTTTGATTTCAGCTTCATAATAATGCATATCCTGGGAGGGAGCAGGTGAGATGGCCCAAGTACTTAGGTCCCTGCCACTCACATGGGAGACTTGGATTGAGTTTCAGGCTCCTGGCTTTTGTCTGGCCCAGCCCCAGCTGTTGTGGGCATTTTGAGAGTGAACCAACAGGTGATAAGTCTCTCTCTTTCTGCCTTTCAAATAAACAACACAAAAATAATATGCTCAAAGTTTTTAAAAAATAAACCTACCTTAGTCCTGTTCACTTTATTGATTGCTCTCCTCTCTTACCCTTGATATTCTGTGATTGGGATGAGAGGTTGGAGAGATCTAAACTGGATAAACATCACTATAGCAGTAGCAAGTGACCCCTGCAAGGCCAGCGTTGTGGCACAGCAAGCTAAGCTTCCATCTGCAATGCCAGCATCCCAAATTGGAACACAAATTTATGTCCCAGCTGCCCTGATTTTGACCCAACTCCCTTCTAATGTGCCTGGGAAGGCATCGGAGGATTGTATCAAGTATTTGAGCCCCTGTTACCTATGTAGGAGACCGGTTGGATCTCTAGACTCTTGGCTTCTGCCTGAACCAGCCCCAGTAGCCATTTAGGGAGTGAATCAGCTGATGGAAGATCCCTCTTCTCTCCCCATTCATATTCTTTCTTTCTCTCTGTCTCTGTTTCTCTCTGTCTCTTTCTCTCTGTCTCTCTCCTCTCTCCCTCTCCACACTGCATTTCAAATAAATAAATAAATAAATAAATTTTTTTAAAGCAAGTGGTCCCCAGGTGACCCTAAAAGGTCTCAGAAGAAGCTTAGCTAAGATGAGAGGCTGGAAAGAGAGGGCTTGCTGAAAGCTTGAGAAGCTGTGGTAATGGTTTTGCTATGGTTTGTCCCTTGAAACTTACATTGAAATTTGATTGCCATTGTGGTAGTGCTGGGAGGTAGAGCTTTCAAGAGGCAATTAGGAGGGTTGGCATTGTGGCATAGTGGGTAAAGCCACCCCTTGTGATGCTGGCATCCCATATAGGCACTGATTCGAGTCCCAGCTGTTCCACTTCCAATCCAGCTCTCTGCTATGGCCTGGGAAAGCAGCGGAGGATGGCCCAAGTCCTTTGGCCCTTCTTCCCATGTGGGAGACCTGGAAGAAGCTCCTGGCTCCTGGCTTCAGATTGGCCCAGCTCCAGCAGTTGTGGGCATTTTGGGGATGAACCATCAGATGGAAGATCTCTCTCTCCCTCTCTCTCTGTAACTCTTTCAAATAAACAACTCTTTTAAAATTTATTTTTATTAGTTTGCATGCATTGCATAAATATAACTTTAGGAACATAGTAATAACAGCAACAACAAAAACCTCAGACTCCCAGATCACTGAGACTGGATTCTCACTTTTTAAAAAAAGAGGCATTTAGGTTCTGAGGGTGGACTTAATGCCTTTCTCATGGGAGTTAGTTCTTGCTCCAAGGACTGGGGTAGTTACCACAAGAGTGGGTGGTTATAAAGAGACCAGTCCTCATGTTGTATATTTCCCTCACGCAGCCACTTGCCTTTCTGCTTTTCTAGCAGGTTTTTGAAGCCCTTGCCAGATGTGTCCGCTTGATTCTGGGTTTCCAGCCTCCAGAATGGGAAGTTCAATAACTTTCTTTCTTTTTTTTTTAAATTTATTTTTTTATTTTTGACAGGCAGAGTGAACAGTGAGAGAGAGACAGAGAGAAAGGTCTTCCTTTTGCCGTTGGTTCACCCTCCAATGGCTGCCTCAGCCAGTGCGCTGCGGCTGGCGCATCGCGCTGATCCAGAGCCAGGTGCTTTTCCTGGTCTCCCATGGGGTGCAGGGCCCAAGGATTGGGCCATCCTCCACTGCACTCCTGGGCCATAGCAGAGAGCTGGCCTGGAAGAGGGGCAACCGGGACAGAATCTGGCGCCCCGACCGGGACTAGAACCTGGTGTGCTGGCGCCGCAAGGCGGAGGATTAGCCTATTGAGCCACGGTGCCGGCTAATAACTTTCTTTCCTTTGCAAGTTACCCAGTCTCAGGTATTCTGTTATAACAACATAAAATGAACAACATAAAAATAACCAGCTCCTTTACCCTGCAAGTTGTGTAACTGGGAAGAAGCAGAGGGGCCATGCTGCGGGCATTGGGTAAAACTGCTACCTGCAGTGCCAGCATCTCATTTAGGTGCAGGTTCAAGTCCCTGCTGCTCCACTTCTGATACAGCTCCTTGCTAATGCACCTTGGAAAGCAGCAGAGGATGGCCCAAGTGCTTGAGTTCCTGCACCCATGTGGGAAACTTGGAAGAAGCTCCTTGTTCCTGGCTTTGGATTGGCCCAGCACAGCTAGTGGGGCCATTTGGGGAGTGAACCAACAGATGGAAGATCTCTCTCTCTCTCTCTCTGTCTTTCCCTCCTTCTCTTTCTCTCTGTAACTCTGCCTTTCAAATAAATACATAAATACACCTTTTTAAAAAAGCAGGGAGGTTACCTGCCTCTCCTCTCACCCCATCCCTTAGAATAGTTGTATGTTCATGCAGGCAGCTAGTGACTGTGCAGTTGGCAGTGTCGGGTCCACCCAAGGACCATGAGCTCCATCTGTGCTTGTGAGCACCTCCAGAAGTTGGCTTTTCAGGAAGAATTTAGCCAGTAGAAGACTATGTAGCAGCTCAAGGCAGGCTCTGGCTGTATTGGAAAAACTCTTCCCTATCCCCCTTCTCTAGCTGCATGTTCTTCTTCTGTGTGAAACTGGCAAAGGAAGACTACTAGGAGTTGAAAGGGAGATTCCTTGCCTCAGAAAGTCCCTGCGGAATCTTTGGGAAAGTTATGTGGAGCTAACCAGCAAGGGCTACTGTTTGGGAGGATGAGGACAGCAGTGATCTCAGTTTTTGTCTCATATCAAAGAAGAATATCCCCATGGAGAGGAATGGTGAGCAAAATAAGATTTATTGAACTAAGAAATCTCCTGTCACAACAGTCAGGAGGGGTGCTCCAAGGGAGGAGTTGCCAGTAAAAACCTGTAGGGATTGCCCTTTTTATGTACAGAGTGGCTCTCTCTGATTAGTCCCTTTCTGAAAATCAAACCTAGATTTTACCAATCAGGGGAGGAGCAGAATAACAGCTAACCAGAAGGCAGGGATTATAATCCTGTCTAGCTTTGGTAAAGCTAAGTACAGTTAACTGACCTCACTGCCTTCCAACGGGCCTAATTCCCTTTTAACTGGCCTAATTGTCCATTAGCCCATCTAATTCCTTCAGCAAGGGCTACCAAATGGTTAGTAAGGGACAATGAATGTGCACTCTTTAATGGGGGTCTCTGCAGCTAATGATGCTTTGGGTTGCGTATTAGTAGGCAATTAGAATTGGGAGCCTGAGTCCAATGAGAAAGACTAGAGAGAGCCAGGGGGACAAAGCATGCTGCTTGGGGCTGCTGACAAAGGTTAGGACAGTAAGGAAGAAGCACTATCCAGGAAACTCTTCTATTCTATATGTTTCAGCTTGGAACTGTGGGGAGGCTCAGAAGGGACCTTGTAGGAAGAGTCATTGCTTTATGGTTCATGTTGCAACTCCAAGATTTTAATGGAAAAGTACTTGGAAATATTCAGTGAAATGCGGGTTGTAGCAAGGACCCTCTGCACCATCAGCAGGATCTCTGAATGTAAGCATTCTTTCTTCCCATCCCCACAGGGCTTTCTTGTTCTTTATTGTGCACATCTACATTGACAAAGGAGATTTTAAAAATGTTTTTGTTCTTTATAAAAACCACTTTCCTTATTCCCCCCATCCCATAAAGTGGAACTAAATGCTCACTTTGGATTTTGGCACCACAATGGTTTACTCTGTTTTTTTTTAAAAAATTGTGTCCAATGATTAAGAATAGTTTGTGCAAATACGTAAACAAATTTCAACATGACATTGTTAATTCCCCCGTGTGATTGAAAATCATGCCTTCAAATGTTCTAGGGCATGAAGAAGTTGGTGTGTAAAGCCATAGAAGGGCCATAGGGAGCAAAGGAATCCATGGGTTTCCTGGGCCCAGATGGCCATCATGTGCAGCATCTTCCAATCCCATAGAAAGGAAACACAGTGACCCATCAGAGTATTTGTCATTATATACCTTTATTTTTCCCTGTTGGCTATTTACAAAATTTTATTTCAGCATGTTTTTCAGAAGCATAATTTTGCTTCTTCATATAGTTTCTTGAAGTCAGGGCCAGTCAAGGTCATGTTCATGCAAAAATGTACATTTAATGAGGACAAAGAGAGAGGCCCCAGTCATCTCACAAAACTTTGCTGCTCTGTGTCTTCTTGTGGATAAAACCTCCCAGGACAACTAATCTTGGGCCTCTTCTTTTCTTGATTTTCACTGCTTGGATCAGCACCATTCTTCAAGACCTACATGTGTAATTTTACTCATTTCAAATGCTTTCAGGATATTCCTGACTTAGCTGCCCTTGAAAGCATCCCCTGAAACTGCCTAATGTCAGGAAGTTTAGGTGCCCTAAACTCAGGCACCGCTAGCTCTGCTGATGACTACTGACCCTAGGGATGCAGTCTGGCAAGATGGTAGGTGCAAATGCTCACACCAGTTGAGTCAACAGAAGTGACCCTGACCAAATGCTTTATTTTATAATTTAAATATATCAAGAAGATATTTTGACATCCTTCCCCTCCCTCCCCTGAAAACCCAACACTGATAATATAGACTTCATATTGTTCACAGGATACTATACAGCAAACACAAACATAACTGCACTTTCAGTAGGACAAGTCACGATTTCCTTTTATGCCGAGCTGTGGAATAGCTAGAAGTTACTGCTCATCACCACGGCAGGGTGCCATGCAGGTGCATAGCTTAGTAAATGCATTCAGTGGTTAATAGATCAAAGGGTTAGCTTTTGTATATACAGAATAAGGAAGCCTCATTAGGAATGCCCACAGTCTCAGCAACAGTTAGCTCCAAATATGCAAAGATGTTGTAGCTTTGCTATTAACAAGATGACATAAATCTCAAGAATATATCTTTCAAGCTCCATTGAGAACCAATAGATTGTTACATCTGCAAAGGCACCCCACAGTGGCAGATGGAATAGGCAACAAATTCCTAGGAAACGTGTCACATATCCCCATAACAAAACAACACTTGGGAATGAGACTTGGGGTATCTTTCCCATGGTAGGGATTCTAGAGGAAAAGTTAGTGGGAGGGAAGGAAATGGAAGGTTGGTAGAGGGGTATAGTTGGGGTGCTCCATTCCAGACTCAGCAAGGCCATTTCCTCTTCCCAAGCTCCAAATTACTAAGTGCGTTTTCATTGGCTGAACCCAGGATCACCTGGATGGTTGCTATGCACTTCCAGTTACTTGATGTGAAGTATGAGTGGTAAGAAAAGATAGGCAGCCAGCTGGAGGGAGTATGCTTGCAATGCTGGACAGCTGAAAATGGGGCTGAACATCACCAATGACAGACCACGTAGAGACATGAAAAGGGAAGATCTGGCAAATTTCAGGTTAAAATGCCCATATCCATGGGAAACCCAGAAGGTTCAAATTTCTGAAAAGGTGTAATTGCCAAACCTTCTCTTTACCTTGACACTTAACCTCACAGAGTATGGGTCGTAGTTGAATTCAACTGCTATCATTGCAGCACATTAGGGCAAGAATAATATATCTAGCTATATGGATCTATAGAGATATTTACAACTGGCCTCTCTGCCCTTCCTCTGTGCTGTGAAGCCTTCCTGTGCACTGCTGTTGGATGCATCTTGAAAACCTTTTGTTCACACTGTTCCAACTTCCCTTTATGGTTTCATCCCCTACTAGAATTAAAGCCCCTCCAAGAGCCAAATCTAAATCAACCCACCAACTTTTAGTCTCCAAGAAGGCTGCCTTTCAATAACCACAATGAAAGCTTCATATGTGTAGTTACTGTTTTCTCCTTGTCTTAGATCTTTGAATGGGGTGTCCAGAAATAAATAAAATGTATGTATGTGTGTGTGTGTGTAATTGTGCCAGTGACTATGTGTGACCATATGTCATTGTGTGTGCATGTCTGGGTGTGTTTATATATTTGATGAGGGTGAATGCCCCCTGTTCATGTATACATGTGACAGTGTGAGTCTACGTTGGCGTGGATACATGACAGGTGATATGTATGTTGTGTGTGTAGAAGAGACAAACTGGATCCTAGTAGGTAGTTAGTTCCCGGGGCTCCTTTGTACTTCTCTCTTATCTATCTTTTTTCCTGGTTGGGGGAGGAAATATAGTGTTCTGGGACTTCAAATCCGAGGTGGAAATTGAGGCTGATTGCTGGAGTCCAGTAGCCAACAACCATCCCAGAATGGGATACTAAAGTGCTTCTTGTCCCTGAGTGGGCACACAGTGCATGTCTGCAGCCATCCCACACTTCTTTGGTTCTTAGCATGCAGCAGCTGGCAGTCAATCCCCTGAGCATTCTTTCACATCACCCACTTGCCTGCAGCTGCCAGCACCTCATATGTGTGTGTCAGGCTCACAAGGTGATTAGAATTAAAGGAAGAGTTATAAAGACCATAAGCCACCTCCTCTCGAGTTCTCAAGCCCTCCTGCCCCATTGTCTACACTATATTTCAATTCCAAATGTATCTTGCAGGCTCTCTCTCCAGCCTGGAACTCCCGAATACGTCCTTCTAGGACCAAGTGAAATAGACTTTGCTCACAGCTTATTCCATGATCAAGTATTTCCTTCCCCAGGCACTTCCTACCTCAAGGCACTACATTACCACTTTTTAGGACTACATTCACTTCCTCTGAGTTTTCTATCCAGGAGATAGTACAGATGCATGGAAGGGGGGATGAAGAGTAGATGGGGGCCACAAGGAGACACTGCTCCCTGGGATAGGGAATTTGAAAGAAACAGTCAGTGGACTAGCCCAGCCAAATAGGGCCTCCCTTATTTGCGAACAGGCCGAAGAAATTCTGGTGGTTTTAGGAGGGCCACCAACAGGTAATACATATGCTTTCAGGCATGTTTCCTTTCATACCCATTCAAATCAGATAAACACAGATATGTAGAAATGTACTTATTATATACATGCACACAATTTGCACCCATGTGTGTACACACACATATAAGAGACATTTTCACATAAGTGCACATACATTGTGTGTGTGTGTGTGTGTGTTACACTGATAAACAGTGTTATACGGCTTCTCAAATAGCTGTGTGTGCACACAGACCTACCTTGATGCATGCACGTACACACACCTAGGTACATACAGAAACACAAACACAGAAGCACAGTTAAAAGTATGAGTGCACAGAGGGGTGAGGGCCTGTAGGACAGGCTGCCTAGGGAGGAAGGGGGAACACAGGTTGAGTGCTTGACAAAGCTCATTCCTGCACGGCCTCCATTGATAAGGTGGAGCTGCTTGGCAAGCTGGAGTTCAGGCCAATCCTACTGTGAGGACCCCTGGTCGGTGGGCAGTGCCCATGTTTTCCATCTGCTCTGTTTGTGCTTATTGGCTAGTTACTGGTCTTCTTCTTTTTTTTATTTTTTAAAAAGATTTTGCTTATTTATTTGAGAGATAGAGTCACAGAGAGAGGGAAAGACAGAGAGAAAGGTCTTCTATTTGCTGGTTCACTCTCCAAATGACCACAACAACCAGAGTTGGCTCAATCCAAAGCCAGGTGCCAGGAGCCTCCTCCAGATCTCCCACGCGGGTGCAGGGGCCCAAGGACTTCTGCCATCCTCCATTGCTTTCCCAGGCCACAGCAGAGAGCTGGATCAGAAGAGGAGTAGCCGGGACATGAACTGGCCCCCATATGGGATGCCAGTGCCAAAGGCAGTGCCACAGTGCCAGCCCCTAGTTACCGGTCTTGTTCAGAGATGCTCCTCATGCTGTAGAATGATGTTGGGAGTCTGAAAGCTAGGTATAATCTGCCAGAGCACCCCCTTATGCTAAGGGGAAAAAGAAAGGGAAATGCCTCAGTTGAGAGAATTAGGACAAGGGGGAGGAAGAGCAAGTGGGGTGGCTCTATCACTCATTGACTGCATGCCCACAAGCCTGGCACACGAGCTTCATTTTCCCCCTTGGAACACTGGGGACAATGTGCTTTGCCTTCCTGGCTCACTGGGTTCCTGTAAAGGCCCAACAAGGTGATGGGTTGATGATCTCGTTAATACTTACTATGCACTAGACAAAGAAAGATAAGTATATAGATTCACAATAATTGTTCAACCGCTATTCTAGATCAGATGGTGAAACGGCAAGTCTGAACTTTCCTAATCTGATGTTTATTCAAGTGCTTACTCTGTGACTAAGTGATTAACTCAGCAACTGAAAAGAAAGCTAACTTTTGACTTAGACAGAAGTACTGAGTCCCTATTATCAAGCACACTAAAGCAGAAATATACGCCAGAGAAGCTCCAATCCCTCCAAAGAAGCCAGCTCAGCCTGTGTAGTCTCCAATCCTACACCACCCCATGCCATTCCTGCAAGCTCCTACTGGAGACCTGCTCTTTTACTTACCTTACTTTATACCTTCTACACGCCCCAATTTCCCACCCAATCCTGCACAACACCACACTTAGAATTCCACACAAATTGTGGGGGGAAAGGCATCTATAAATGTTTCCCAACTTTCCTATAGACAGTACCCTGTACTTCCCTATGCACCTCAACCCAGCCCAGCTTGACTTTCTCCCATAAAGCCCTAAGCAGAGTGTGAACAGCATCCACAATTCCTCGGAGGGAAAAAGGGAAGAAAACAAAGTAATGAAAAAGAAATCCAGACACCTCTAAGGCACAGAAAATCCCCCAGAAAGGTTTGTGGTCAAGGCTTGGATCTTCCTTGGTTCTCCAAGCTAGCTCCTCTCTGATAAACAGTCCCAGAGGCTTTTCTATGCCCAGAAGCCTTCGAAAAGGTGAGTGTCTTCTAGAAGGAAAAGAAATCAATGTGTTATTTACCCCTCAACTCCTCCTCAACCCCTTCCCTTCTAACCAGAATGTTTTTCCCACTACTTCACATCTCATGTTTATGAACAGAAGTGTTGAACTGGTTGGATTATCCAAACAAACACAAACTAAAATGAACAAAGCAAAAGGGGGAAAACAGAATCAAACGGTACCATGAAAGGAGGGCAGCACAGTTTCCCTGTTGCCCTGGGGCCCTGGAGGATTAATAGATATGATATAACCAGTAAACAACATTGAATAACCCAAAGGAAAGAGGGAAGAGTAA
Organism: Oryctolagus cuniculus; assembly: GCF_051225735.1. Lineage (NCBI taxonomy): Eukaryota > Metazoa > Chordata > Mammalia > Lagomorpha > Leporidae > Oryctolagus > Oryctolagus cuniculus. The sequence goes on along the minus strand of NC_142888.1, from coordinate 130,766,651 downwards.
TCGGGACCACCTGTCGACCTTAGGGACATAGGCAGGGTTAAAGAGCTGGAAGGAGAAGGCTTCAGTGAAGGAACACCCAGGGCTTGGGGGGCGACTATCCTCAGACTCTGAGCTACTGTTCTCCTGGCCACAGGTTACGAGCTCATCTTTAATGCTCTGGACACCATCAGCATTATAATTCAGTTGCTCCTCAAAACCATGGAAGTTGCTCTCAACATCAATGTCATCATGTAAATTGTCGATGTCATCAAGGACCCAGCTTGCTTCTGGAGCATACCTCTGGCTATGGTGCATGACAGGCCTCCCTCTGGGGTCTTGGCCATGGCTCTCATCTGAGCTCAAGCTCTCTTCAGAATCTTCATCATCCTGGGTTTCAGCACAGCCCTGGGCCTCAGCATGGTTGTGGATTTTGGTAGGAGTACCACAGCCATCAGGGTGAGAGGCATTAAAGTGAACACCACAGCTGTCCCGGGCCTGTTCTGAGGTGGAGGGGAGATCACTCAGGCTTTCACCAGTGGCCAACTGGGCCCAGCCTGAGAGAGAAGACAGTGGGCTGAGGCTTTCCAAGGTGGCCAGCTGGGCCTGCTCTGAGGTGGACGCCAAAGAGCTGAGGCTTTCTGGGCTCGCCAGGCAGGCCCGTGCGGGGCTGGTGGGAAGAGAGCAGACTCCGTCTTCCATGTTAATCAGGCCATCCTTTGAGGAGATAATGGATAGGCTCATCAGTTTCCTATTGCCTAGATGAGTATGCATGAAGGGGAGGGAGATGGGAGGGGGTTTCCTCATCAGCACGCACAATGGTACTGTTGATCTCTTTGACAGAGCCATCTCCTCTTGGAGTCTCTGGTGCTCGGGGGGCTGAGGAACAGTACCAAGAGGCTGTTAGCATGCAAGGGAAGGTTGTGATGGCTGACAAGATGTGGTTTCCCTGGGGATAGCTGCTCCCTCTGGAGCGCTGTATGGTAGATAGAGGCCTGACTTGGAAGGTGGGACTGGGCTCCCTGCAAAAGAGGGAGGTTGTTGAGTGCTATGTACTGCCAGCAGCAGATGCCTCAGTGTGGCCTTGGGAGTCTGAAGTGCCAAAGAAGCAGGGGTAGGCAGGCCAGCCTTTCTGGATTCTGTTTTCCTTTCAGCCCACTTTCCCTTCCAGCTTCATTGCATGCAAAGTGGGCCAAATCTGACCCAAAGATCTGGAGAAATCTAGCTCTGCCACTTACTTGCCTTGTGATGTTGGACAGTGATCATTTCTAAAGGAGTGATGATAGTCTATTTCTTTGTTAGCTGTTTTGTGCCTGTGTATTATGCATGCATGCCTGTGTGTGTGCATGTGTTTGTGTGTGTGTGAGAGAGAGAGAGAGGATTAAAAGAACTAAGAAATACACGCGGATCAAATGCTAAGCCTGGGCTCAAGAGGTGCTCAGGGAAAGCTGATTGTCAGTCAAAAAGTCAAACCTGAACGTTTCCCATCACCACTTCCTGGTAATGGTAGCGAGCAATCATTCTTCGGGGTCTCCTGCGTTGCCTACGATGATGCTGAGGTCCTCGGGTGAAGAAAAGATAGTTGATGTAGACATACTCCAGCAAGGACAGGAACACAAAGAACAAGCATACAAGGATATAGATGTCAATGGCCTTGATACAAGAAATGTTGGGGAGTTTATCCCGCATATGTGAATCGATGGTAGTCAGGACGAGGATTGAAGTTAGGCCTACAAACAACAAAGCACAAGTTTTATCTCCTTTGGTGACTGAAGTTCATGGGAAGTCATTGGGCCCATATCCCACAGAAAGGGAGCAGGGGTCATCTCTTGGGTGGGGAGGGCCCTCAGCAAAGGTCTTCAGCATTCCAGGATTGAGGAATTTGCTAAAGTGCTCCCTTTGTTCTTTCTCCCACATCTTGAAGCCCAACCTATGCTTCAGAGTTCAATACATTCCCAGTGCTCTCAGGTTCGAGTGACAAATCTCTAGCCATGCCTTGGCAGTTGTTTATATCTCCAGCCCCACACTGCCCTATAATGGCCCTTTCTTCTTTAGCCTTTCAGTACATATGCCTTCCTTTAGTCACTGGGAAAGTTACATGAACCCTAACATAGTACACAAATACAAAGTTTTAGTTCAGGATGTGCTCCTATAGAGTAAGGCTGAAAAGTCTGTTCCAAAGATGATGAAGGAGAAACCACACTTAAATCTGGGACACTATTGCTTTTGGCTGTATAAGGCCAAACAAACAAGGCAGACAATCTCTTAGGCCCCATCTCCCACTCTGGTACTGCTAAAAAACCTTTTGTGGCTCCCCACACATGAAGTTACAGTCTTTTCAAGTCTTCCCAGGGTATTTTTCTGCTGATCTCATCATCTCTCCAGCTCTCTCTGCTCCTAACCACCCTGTTAATTTAGTTCCATTTTAGGGACTCCATGTCTTTAATTCAGCTATTTCTTCCTCTGGGAAATGCCAAGTCTTGTGTCACTGCCTCCTGTAAGTCCTCAGAACCCACTTTGGAACACATTTTATTGGAGAAGCTTTAGCCACCAAGACCTTGGTCACTTTCTCCACTGGACTCTGACTGCTTGCATCTCTGCATTCCACTAGACACTTGTCAAGGGCAGCTCTTCTGAAAGCCCTCTGTTGCTAAATAAGGCCTTTTGATATCTCACTTATTCAATGTTTATTGTCTTGCATGTCTAATCTAAATTGATGACTTGTCCATTTACTGACATATTCAAGAAATAATGAATTCTGGTACTTTGGGCCCAGCGTTCTAATATTCCAGCCCTGATTTTTCCCACACCTTTCTCCAATGTTGGTATTTCCACTGGGAATTGGCTGAGCATTGATTTCCTTGCCTGTGCAGTCATATACTGCTCCAGGTACTCCTTTATTACTCTCAGGATTTTTTTTTCTGGGATAAATGACTCAAGTTCCTCCCTAGGGTGTCAAGACCTACCAATTGTCACCCTAGCAGCAGAGGAATCATAGTTCATCCAAAATGATATCCAGGAGAGAATGGTTGTGAGGACAGTGGGCCAATAGACCTGTACAAGATAGCTGTTGACTTCCCTTTGCACCTGGAACTTCAGGATGAGGCGCATGTAGGAACCTGGAAGGAGACACACTGGTGTCAGGGAGGCAGGGCTGAGGGGATTTGCAAGGTGCAGAGGCACAGGATGGAGAAGTAGACAATGAAAGGGGACTGATGTGGAGGTTGCCCCATAGCATCCCATCCACAGGTCTCTAGCCTGAGCAGGCTGCAGATCTGGCTCTGTTTGTGTACTAGCAGACCAGTGACATGTCTCAGTAGGCTCGTGTGGCACAGCAAGTATGTTCTCTTCCCATTCTTTTCTCACTTGATCCATGATAGCTGAAGCTTTGAAATAGGAAAGACAGCAAACGTTTCCAAGCTGCAAATTGCTGGGGTGTGAGAGGCCAGCTCTGATAGGAGCATGAGTCCTTTATACCTATAGAGTATTGTAAACCTGGCCTAGTGCTTCCACATCTGTTCCTTAATTGAAAGAGACTGGACTTTATCAAGGGGACTTGGAAGGTGTACATAACCAGAGGGGAATGGGAAAGGAGGCAACAAAGAGGGTAGCAGTCAAAGATAGAGGCCCCTAGGAGTTTATGGTGGTACAAAAGGGACAATAGGAAGGAGAGAAGGAAGGGGTCAGACCAACCTGTATAGAAATACACTTCTTTGCTAGTAATAGTCCTTCCTATGAAACTGAACTGAGGGATTTTCAGCTCTTCAGTCATGTAGATGGCATTCTCATTGTCTTCCCAGGATAATATGACATCTTCAACTGTGTAGCCATCTGGGAAGGGGAGAGAAACAGAGAGTCTCAGAAAATCAGGTAGATTTTATACAAGAGCAGTCTGAAACCAATGTATGATTGGAACTTGTAATTTCCGGAACTCCTTTATAGCTTTCCAAGTCTGGTCAAAGAGGAGAAGGGGCATTTGAAATGAAAACTCTCACTTTGGAGTTACTTAACCAGGAAGGCAAGTGCAGCTGTGAGCTTCTACCCACTAGCTTGTGACCAATTTCTCAATGGCAAGGTACCATTTCCCAATAGAACTACTTGTACCCCAAAGGCCACCTGCTTCCTGATTATCTATCTATCTGAAAGATTATAGGTGGAAGGAGGGAGTAGAGGAGATATACTCTTCCTCTCACTGTCAATTCTGCTTTTGGTTTCTGGATCACCACAAGCCCTAGGCAGGAAAGAAGGGGCTCTGAGGGAAATACATACAGCTCTCCACCTCCAGCTTGCAGGCTTGCTTGTCCATCGGGAATTTACGCAGATCCATGGAACAGGCTGCTGTAGTAGTGAGCCTGCAAAGGAAAAGGAAATGAAAAGTGAATGTAGCCTGGATGAGCAACAATTCCTGAAAAAAATGGGAATAGTTACCTCAAGGATTGATCTACATATGGGGAGGAAAGACGGAATTGGAATGTGATAAGGAAACCAAGAGTTCTGGCAAGATTGAGACAAAGAACAGATATATGGTCTGTCAGAATGGGAAGGGCTCTTGAGAAAACCAAATTCAGTGACAGAAGCAAATGGTGTGCTACACTGAAGTCTCCAGATCAAAACATGCATTTGCATAAATGCCAGATATGCAGGTCTCTGGGGAAACTGAGGGAGAACAAAAAGCCAGTGGATTCCAGATGGATGGGAGAGATTAACAGATCCATGGTGGGCTGTATGTTGCATCCATATGAGGAGTCCAAAGAGGGGTCTTGAAGGAGCAGAGGAAGTAGAAGTGGGAAAGAGGATAACTATCATAGCTCTTTACTTCTTCAGCTGGGAGGCTCTGTCTCACCCTTCAGCCTGCTTGTCCCATCTGCTAACCATAGCCTAGTACCTGTCCATTACTGAAGCAATTTTTATTTTATACACTGAATAGGTGTGTGTTTGTGTGTGTGTGTGTGTGAGGATGTTTCTCTCCCTTCTCTGAATCCTCCATGACACATTAATCAGTTAATGCCCCTTTTTAAATTTTTTTTAAAGATTTATTTATTTATTTAAAAGTCAGAGTTACACACACACACACACACACAGACAGGGAGAGAGAGAGAGAGAGAGAAAGAGAGAGGTCTTCCATCTGCTGATTCACTCCCCAACTGGCCGCAATGGCTGGAGCTGTGCCGATCTGAAGCCAGGAGCCAGGAGCTTCTTCCGGGTTTCCCACTCGGGTGCAGGGACCCAAAGACTTGGGCCATCTTCTACTGCTTTCCCAGGCCACAGCAGAGAGCTGGGTCGGAAGTGGAGCAGCTGAGTCTCAAACTGGCTCCCATATGGGATGCCAGCGCTTCAGGCCAGGGTGTTAACCCACTGTGCCACAGCATTGGCCCCAGTTAATGCCCCTTTTAAATGAAACAAACATGACAAGTGACATGCTCCCTGCAAGCTTTGTTATTCTCTGACTCCAGAGTCTTGCCTTAATGGGAAAATGGGCTGAGAGAAGAAGAGAGAAAGGAAAGAACTGAGCAAGAGCACCAACACAGAAAAGAACAATTAGGGCTGTACAATTCAGAGCTGAATGGCTGGCGCTGCGGCTCACTAGGCTAATCCTCTGCCTGTGGTGCTGGTACCCCGGGTTCTAATCCTGGTTGGGGCGCCGGATTCTGTCCCGGTTGCTCCTCTTCCAGTCCAGCTCTCTGCTGTGGCCCGGGAAGGCATTGGAGGATGGCCCAGGTGCTTGGGTCCTGCACCCGCATGGGAGACCAGGAGGAAGCACCTGGCTCCTGGCTTTGGGCCGGCGCAGTGCCGGCTGTAGTGGCCATTTGGGGGATGAACCAATGGACCAACAGAAAGAAGACCTTTCTCTCTGTCTCTCTCTCTCACTGTCTAACTCTGTCTGTCAAAAAAAAAAAAAACAAACAATTCAGAGCTGAACCTTGGTAAGTACATCTCAGAGATGTGATCAGAGTTAAACTTATGTCGCAGGCTTATCTCTAGAGATGCTCTGTAAGTGATGACACTAGAGGAGAGCATTGGTGACTGCTATGAGTTCTCTATGTATAAAAAGCCACAGACCTGCAACACACACACCCTGCTTCACCCCGCTCTCCTATTTACTGGCTTGCTTGCATGAGTGTAAATGACCAAGGGCAGAGATTGAGGCAGGGTCCATGTGTCTTCCTCCCTCACTTCATGAAAGAGATAAGACATGGAGCTGAAGAACAGATGAACACAATGATAAAGGCGGGGAGAGGTCTTTCAGTCAAGGGAATAAGAAAATTTCTTGACCAAAAGGGCATTTGAGTTAGGGATTAAAGGGTGGGCAGGGTTTCAATTCATGGAAAGCAGGGAAAGGGCCACCTTAGACAGAATGAATAGCAGAATCAAAGGCATAGGAACATGACAGCCAAGGGTATCTGTAGGAAATTTGTAAAGTAAGGTGAGGGGCTGCTCTGTGTTTCCCTTAGAACGTGTTTGTGGGGTACTTGTTAAGAAGAAGGAAGTCAGCCAGGAGAGCCCAAGGATCCTAAGGGGACTCACCGGATGCCATACTGCACTGTTCCATCTGGGTGAAGCTGAAATACTCGATTTTCCACAGTCACATCATGCACGAAAGCATCCTTGCTATTCAGAAAGTAGCAGTCAGGGACCCAAAATTTCTCATGCATCCGATAGTCTAGGGTCAGGTTCAGATTGGTCTCATAGTATGCTAAGCGTGAATCCTTCCAGGCCTGATGAAAAAACATTGTGATTGTATAGTCCTGGGGAGAGAAAGGTAAATCCCATTTGTAAATTATGTTGTCCAGTTCTCTCTCTCTCTCGTGTGTGTGTGTGTGTGTGTGTGTACATGTGTAAGCATATGGAATATATCATAAATATAGATGAGTGTATGAAATATATACATGCTGAAAAGAAAAATAAAATGAACTTCATGTAATTAAAATCTAGGTTAAGAAACAGATTACAGATAATTTTCAGTTGTCATGTGTTCCTTCCAGAACATATATCTCTCCCCATAGCAATAACCATTATCCTAGATTTTATTATAATAATTCCTTTGCATTTTTACAATTTTATCATCTACATATACATTTCTAGAAAGCATATTGCTTAGTTGGATCTATTTTTTGAGTTTATCTGCATGGAATCATACTGTATTTATCTATAATTTTCTTTCACTCAACACTGTATTAGTGAGATTCATTTAGATTGTGTAATGATAATTTGTTCACTTGCATTGGTGGATAACAGTCTAATATAAGAGTATGTCATGCATATTATCATGCGAATGCACCATACATACCACAACCTTGATGAAGTAAAAATGACAAGGTTTTAAGAGTGTCAATTTGTTAAGTCAACAACAGGAGTCACTGTGCACTTACTCCTCATGTAGGATCTCTGTCCTTAATGTGCTGTACATTGTGATTTAATGCTATAACTAGTACTTAAACAGTATTTTTCACTTTGTGTTTCTGTGTGGGTGCAAACTGTTGAAATCTTTACTTAATATATACTAAACTGATCTTCTGTATATAAAGAGAATTGAAAATGAATCTTGATGTGAATGGAAGGGGAGAGAGAGTGGGGGGTGGGAGGGAAGTTACTGGGGGGAAGCCATTGTAATCCATAAGCTGTACTTTGGAAATTATATTCATTAAATAAAAGTTAAAAAAATGACAAGGTTTTAAGAGCCAAGAGCAGGTGAGGGTTCCTAGCACTTCTGACCTGCCAACACTGGAATTGTCTGACTTTTGATTTTTGCCAATCTGGTTAGTAGTAACAGGTTCTCACTGTGCTTTTATTTTGCTTTTCACTGATTACTAACAAGATCAAGCATCTTTTCATATGTTTACTTGCTATTTAGTCTTCTTTACAAAAGTTGTATTCCTGTTCACATTTTACAATGATTTTTCTGTTTGTTTTTAAAAATATTCTTCTTATTAATTCATAGGAATTATATAAATACTATCAGTGCTTTGTGCTGTAAATATCTTAGTGTACTATGACTTACTGTTTCACACTTGTTATAGTGGTTTTGTTCGTTTTGCAAAACAGAAGTTCCAGAGTTTTGCTAAGCAGAATTTTAACATAGCTGAAGTAACTAGTACTAATTTTTATGATTTGTGATTTCTATGTCCTTTTAAAGAAACCCTACATACTTCAAGACACAAATACAGTATCCTATACTATCTTAAAAGCTTCATAAGCCTTTCACCTTTAAGTCTATAATCCGCCCGGAACTGAATTTCTTAATATGATCTGAAGGTTCAATTGATTTTATTTTTTCTTATTCCTGAGAGGTTGTAGTTTGCAAAACCTATCCTGTTACTCTGTGTGAGTTCTGTTACAGGTTCGAACAAGTAGAGATGATTTATGACCCCGTTCCTTGTACCATGTCCTCTGTCCCCGCCCCATGGCTAGAACTGACACACCTACCATGTTTATTTCTGAGATCTGTTCAATGCTGGAGACATAGATAGATATTCTGACGGGCACAGGGTCACCTATAATACAAGAAGACACTATTACATTAAGGAAAAGAAGAAGGTTAAGAGCACAGACTCTGGGTCCAGACTTCCTGGGTTTGAACCTGTTTTGACACTTGCTAGTTGTGTGATCTTGACTAAGTTACCCAACCTCTCTGAGCCTTAGGTTCCTCATGGGAAAAATTGGGATAATAATAGCACTGATCTCATGGTTAATGCAGGTCAAGTACTCAAGGGCCCATAATATGCTAAAAGGAAGGGATCAGGGCAAAATAAAAAGAAAATAAGGGGATGAAGCACATTTTTCTGTTTCCTGACAAAAACTGGAAAGGAATGATCCCACAAAAACCCAGATTCATGATGGAGTGGTTGAATGTTTGTGTGAGGATGTGAGTGAACGTGTGAGCATGTTCGTGCAAGTTCATATGAGTGTGTGTGTGAATGACTCTATGAACTGTACATGTGAGTGTATGAGCATGTTCATGTGTACACAAGAATTTGTGAATGTTAATGCACAGGTGAATTTCAGTGTATGTGAGCATGTTTGTGTGACCAAATGTGTTGTATGGAACTAAATGTTTGTGTATACATGGGTGTAGGTATGCTGCAGTGTGGAAGTGAGTGTGTGAGTGTGTTCAAGTGCAACACATGAGGATGTCAAGTGTGAGAGAGTGAATGTGTGACTATATGTGAGTGTATGTCCATGTACAAGTGAGCAAATGTGTGTTTTTGAGTTTGTCTCTATATATGAATATGTGAATGCATGTGTATGTGAGCATATCTCTGCATGTGAGTGAATTTTTATATTTTCACATGTGAATGAATACATGGACATGCTTGTGTGTTTCACTATGTTCTATGGGAGTAAATGTGCAAGCACATCCTCAATTTTGAGCTGGTTGAAAGGACAACTGCTCAGGGCACAAAGAATGTACTCAAGTAGAAGAGCATGTGTCCTCCCTAGAGATGGAGCAGACATGGCTGAGAAGCATAGTACGCCATGTCCTGCACACTCCTTTCTGTGCTTAGTCCTTCTCAGCCACAACCAGCGAAGAGGTTTTGCAGAGGGCAGAAGCACTCTTGCACATGAAGGCAGAGAAGTGGTTTGAAATTCCAGGGGTAGAGCAGGGTGAGGATTGGGAGCCTTGCAGTCTTGGCAGGGTCCACAAGGTGTGATGTGGAGGACAGTAGTACAAAGTCTGAGGAGTGCCACAGATCAGTGTACAGGGTGTGGCTAGTTCACCGTGTCTAGCTCTTTTCCACCTAACACAAAGGCCTCTAGTGTCCAGATGTGGCTTACCTCCAAAATTTGGTCTCAGACGGACATCGTATTTCGACAGCACCCTGTCCAAAATCTTTTGAACCACAGCTTCATTTGCACAATTTTTGCTGAAATACAGAAGTCATCAGTAAATGCTGCTTGACATGTGGCCAATTTTCTGGTGGTCCACTTGCAAGGGTCTTACCCTTAGCACATATGTAGACATGTCCAGTCATATGTGTACACACTCTCTCCCCTCTTCACCCTTCCCCATGGTGAGTCAGCCAGAAGCGCAGCAATGACGCAGGCTTCTCTTCCCCTCCCCCTTGCCAGCTCTTATCCAGAGGGTGGGGCACAAAGGCTGGATCCCTGTTACTAGGCAAGATTGGGGTGGAGGAGGAGGGGAGGTGGTAGGGAAGGGGCAAGTTATAGCCCTCAGAAAATTGCATTGCTTCAATAACTTAAGGAGCCCCACCTTGAGATAAGCCTGGGCACTATTTCTAGTTTGGGGAAGGGGGTCCTCCTAACAGGGGTATCTGATCGCCCCAGGGAAAAGCCATCTTCCACTCTCACTACCCTCCTGGGCTGAGCCAATGTTCTCCAGCTCAAAGTCACATTTCCTCTACCTGAGCTGTGCATTTTGTTGTCACATTTATGTCAACCTTGATTTTGAATATCTTTGCTTTTAAGATTTGGCATATGGTGTATGACACAGAGACACACTCTTGTTCATGTAGCAGAGATTTATGACCCTCCTGATTCAAGTCATTTCAGAGTCTTGGGGCTTATAGCTGTCTTCAAAAAGACATCTTTTCCGGGAGCAGGCATTTCTCTTACTAAGTAAGCATGTGTTTCCAGCCTGGAAATGTCTTGGGTGATCACATGTAAGTGGACCCAGGTCAGTTGTGCAGAGAGCTGACTTTTCTAGTGGTCTCTGATCTGTTCACTCAATTCTCCTAGACCTTCAGTGGCGCTCTTCCCCCCAAAAGGGTGTGTAAATGAGAGCAGGCTGTTAGCATCATTGTGACTCCTGAGATCTTTGACGCATTGCCCAGGAATATCAGTCCCTGGAAACCTGTGTGTGTGTGTGTGTGTGTGTGTGTTCATTGTCGTAGTCTTTATGTTGGGTTGAAGCCATTGCAGAGCTGTCTACTGGAACCTTCCAAGGACTCCCTCCTTTATATGCATACATGTTGATTTCTGATTTTACATTTAAAAATTATTCCTGATGATTTTAATCCCACGATTTCATTTTCAAACATTCTAAAACACACACACACAAATTATTCCTAAATTAAATAGATGAATTCCCGCCTATTTCTGATCACACATTCCCCATGTGCCAGCACTCAGGATTTGTAATAATCTCAAATACACATTTCTACATGTATGAAAAGGCTGACTGTTTAAATTCTTCCAGATAATCACAGACCCAAAAAACTTGAAATCAAACAATACAAATATTTGAATCTTCAAATATTTTCAGAGGAGTAAATACAAAAGTGTACCCATCCCAGGTTATAGGGTTATACAGCCACCGACCACACTGTATGGGCTCTGATTAGGTTGAGTTAATAATAATTTCTATCTGCCGCATTGGAAAGTCTCACCCCTCAACACAGTCAGGCACATACGCGTGCGCGAGCCTTCGGGAACAGACTAAAATCCGGACTCAAACAGGTGTCTCTCCTGTATCTGTTTTGTGAATTGACCATCACTTTCTATCCTCTCCCCCACCTAATCTCACGTTACAGGGAAAACTGCCGCGGACCTTAGTCCTCGGGGATGTCATATACTGGGGTGAGTCCCCTCAACGCCCCTCACCCACTCAGCCACTGCAGTTCGACCATAAGTGGGGCACAGTCGGGCGCTGCAGTTACAGGTGGGCTGAAGCACAAAGCTGTATCTCAACTGGCTGTCCCCAATCCCACTCCATCCCCTCTGAGGGCAAGCAGACAGGGGTCATGAGCTTGGGTTCGGTAAGCCCGGGTCCGAGTCCCGCTGCCCCACAGGTCCACTCTCTCCAACAGGCTAGAGGCCGTCTTCCCGCCCCCACTCCCGCCATTCCTGTTCTGGCTTACCAATCGAAGAGGTCCAGGACGACTTGGGGCATGGTGGAGGGGAGCTCGAAGTGGGATTTCGGCATGGGGTTGGGGCCGTTGCTCTCCGCAAGCCAGGTCTTGATGAGCAGTAGGAGCACAGCGGCCCGCAGCATGCCTCGGATACCCATGGCTGCGGTTCTCTAGGGGCCGGAGGGCGTGGGAGACAGCTGCGGACAGCTGGGAAAAGGCACTAAGTTGGGTGGGAAGCGGTGAGTGAGGGGCGAGGGGGAGGATGGCTAGCTTTTCAGCAAAAAGTCGTCTCAAAGCAGACAGCAGCGAGGGCACAAAGAACCCGAAGCTTAGAACCTGGGAGAAGCAGCCACACAACAGCTCTACCCAAAGCAGCGGTCCCCCGGGACGCGCCCGGCAGCTGCGAGGTGCGCTCGGTCAGCCGCCGCTCTTGGCTGCGACTGGGCACTGAGGCGGACGCGCGGCTGGCTCCGCCCACTCCGACGACAGCACTGGTCAAGCCAATCGAGTAAGTGCCAGGAGCCACACAAAAAGGCGCGCGCTCCAGTCTCCGCCCGCAGTCCGCGCGCCGCCTGGCCCTCCGCCCCTTCAGGTTTCTGCAGTCGTCGCCTGGCCAGCTCTTGCCACAGACAGGGGCGGGGCCGAATGGGGCGGGCCAGGGAGACGGAGGGGACTGACTGCCAGAGGCCAAGGGCTGCAGTCAGGGACACCTGGTCCTATGTCCCTTATCTGCAAAAGGCAAAATGTACACTTCTCTTGGAAGAACTTGTGCCCAAGAGTCATGTTTTGTGGTAAAAGGAGTACGGTCACTTGACTGCCATGGTTGGAAGATCCACACATTTTTGGAGACCAAGAGGTACTCAACTGCTGTTTATTACCAGACTCTTGAGCTTGCAGTAACCCCAGCGCCTGTGGGTGGGGAGGAGGGGAATCAGGATGGAAATTGGGCTCCTGAAGCCCAAGGGTTACTTGAATACTTAAATTCCCCAGAGTATTATTTCCAAGTATGAGTTCGCACGGAAAAACCCAGGAAACTGGGAGTATTCATAAGCTAGAGTCTCCCTGTGATGTGACTCTGTGCTATGACCAGGGAATGCAGTGTTGAAGTGAGCATCCATAGAGATGCCATTAAAGGGAAAAAGCAGGCAAACCTCAATTTCTTCTGTCCTTTTAATCTCTGGTCTATGACAAGTTCAAAGGAAGTCTCATTAGAGCTCCTGGGGCCAGATAGGTAATCATCAAATACAATTGACTCATGTTCACCAGCACTGCACCTCCCAAATCCTACCTGTAAGAAGAATTGTAATCAAAATGGATTTCAGATAGACTCCTTGTGTACCAAAAAATAATAAGGTCATTGTAGGTCATGGGACCCAACTACATGGATTGTAGTGTGGTGAAACTGAGATCCATTGAAGAAAAAATAATTGGTACAAGGTCACATAGTAGCAGTGGCCAAAACCAGAAGCTATTTGTGTGTTTTCTTACTTCCAGAATAGTGTTTTCAGTGAAGTTCAGGCAACCACCAGCAGGTGGGAGTAGATTTGTTTGGATGTGGGATGTTCCCAGCACTGAGGAATGAAACTACATAGGCAATTGGTCCAGCTTCTCATTTATCACGGAAAACAAGCCTGAAGCCTGAAGTTTTGTTCCTAGGTGCTCTTCTGACTATGACGATTGCCAAAAAGCTGGTGGTGATGTTGAATTTGCTTTCAGAACATACATTCCAGAGAATTGCCACCCCCAGTTCTCTCCCTAGAGGTTAACACTTCATTGAAATTTCTGACTCTCAAGACAAAAATGGCACAAAAATGCAAAAAAATCACAAATACTATAATTTATATTTTAAGGTTTTGTCCAATGAATTTATTAGAATATCTATAAAAATCCAGATAGGATGAACTTAAATCAGCATATGGGATCATGATGTGGGGAAAGAACACTGCCACACAACAGAGAAAGTTTCAGTTTTGCTGGAGGGTAGGGTAAGTGTAGAGGTAAGGCAAGAAATGAGAGGGTAAAAGGTAAAAGATCAGGCAGAACCTGGCAGAGTGAGCACCACACAGTGCACAATAAAAATGTGTGTAATGAATAAATGAGGCAAGAAAGAGTTTGGCATCTAATTGTCCAAAACAAGTAATTGGATTTTTATTATTAATATACATATTGTATATATAAATTTTATTTAAGTTCTACAAATTTCATGTATTTCATATATTCAGATTCAGGAATGTAGTGATACGTTCTACCCTACCCTCCCTCCTGCTCATGCTCCTGCCCTTCTTACAGGAATTTGATTTTTATTATAGGCTTAACATTAAACTTTTGAAACATTTGTGCAAGATAATCACATAATCAGAGTAGCACCTCAGAAGGATATTTTGGTTATTTTGTGAAGGAGAAATTGGGAGGAAGACAGATTAGGGGTAAGGAGAGAAGTTAAGAGCATATTGCACACCTATGCTTCTAGTAATGGCAGGATAGGTTATTTGGACTAGCTGTCTCAATGAAGACAACCAAGTAAACTACATGAAACATAGAAAGAAAAATCATCATTTTGAGCTAAGAGATAATGAGGCTAAAATCTAGAAGAAGACAAGAACCAATATTAGTGTCAGAAAGACCAGTACTAGAAGCAACTTTTACTCTGAGGGAATTCACTCAATTTTGGAGAAAGAGTTGTGAAACTGAGCCATTCTTTTGGTTGTATCATGGACAACAGGGACAAAAGTAAAAGCTCAAGGTCCAAACAAGTAAGGGATTTAATAAGCCATCCTGTCACTTTCAACTGAGACCTGGAGTGGTTACTGCTTTGGCATAATTGTGACCCAGACGTAACCAGCTTTGCAGTCTAGGTGCTTATTACTTGAGTAGTGCAAGGAACCTGAAGATCTGACCTTGGATTAAAGTAGACTTGGACAAGTATTGTCCCCAGGCATTTGAAAATACCCCAGCAAATGAAATGACTTTCTGAAAGGAGGTGTTATCTTGGGCCTAGAATCATTAGCACAAATGATTTTTTATTAACAGGGTAGTGTATAGTCAAAGATAACTCATCATAAAGGGAAAATGCACTGTGATAAAAAGGAACAGACAGCAAAAAAAAAAAAAAAAAACCCTTCAAAGACTTCAGGTATAAGGATTGTGTGACACAGACTGAAGTAACTATGGTTTACTATATTCCAAAAAGAGGATAAGCTTGAACATTTCTGCAGGCAATAGAAAATCATAAAAAAATACAGTCAGCCTGTAAAAGAAATGAGAGGGTCTACAACTAGAAACTATAAAAGTGAAAATTCAGAATTTAATAGATGTATTTAGCACAAAGCTAAAAACAGCTAAAAGGAGAAGCACTGAACTGGAAGATAGATTTCAAGAAATTATCCCAAGTTCTTCCTAGAGAGATAAATTATTTGGAGAAATTAAAAAGGAAGGATGAGATGCACACTGAGCAGAAAGAGAAGATTAGCTACACATTTCCTTGAAGTTTCCAAAGGAGAGGAGAAAAACATTAGGAAGAAGATGGCTGAAAATTTGAATTCACAGATCAAAAGATCAATGAATCATAGTCAAGATAAATAAATAGAAAACTACTCCTAGATTTGCAACAGTGAAAGTGCAGAAAATATTCTTTTTTAAAAGATTTATTTATTTTTATTTGAAAGGCAGAATTACAGAGAGCAGAGGCAGAGAGAGAGAGAGAGAGAGAGGGAGAGGGCATTGCAGGTGGCGGCCATACCTGCTATGCCACAGCACCAGACCTAAAAATATTCTTGAAATTCTATCTATGAACTACATGGAATCTCTTCTATTTGTGTTAATATCATATTTTTTTTTGACAGGCAGAGTGGACAGTGAGAGAGAGAGAGACAGAGAGAAAGGTCTTCCTTTGCCGTTGGTTCACCCTCCAATGGCCGCCACGGCCAGCGCGATGCGGCCGGCGCACCGCGCTGATCCGATGGCAGGAGCCAGGAGCCAGGTGCTTTTCCTGGTCTCCCATGGGGTGCAGGGCCCAAGCACCTGGGCCATCCTCCACTGCACTCCCTGGCCACAGCAGAGGGCTGGCCTGGAAGAGGGGCAACCGGGACAGAATCCGGCGCCCCGACCGGGACTAGAACCCAGTGTGCCGGCGCCGCTAGGCGGAGGATTAGCCTAGTGAGCCGCGGCGCCGGCGTGTTAATATCATATTAATACAATTGATGAAAATTGTGTTGTAGTAAAGATGTACTTGCTGTGACCATGAAAATCTAATGTATTAATAAATTTCTTAAAAATAAAAAATAATTAACAAAATATATCTATGCTAATGGTGCAATTACAGATAGTGAGATCCTGATCTAGGGCAGAAGCAGGAGAGTTTGGGACTAACTAATAGGAGATAGACCCTGGATTTTTGAAGGCTTTTACTTGATTTAAGCATGAAAGATGATTTTATAAGGATATTATCTATTTCATTACTAGTTGAGAAAATGTATTTATTTAAATATACTTGTTAGAGCAATCTAACATCTAGGAACCCTTCTCAGTTGTGTTTGGAAGGCCATTGTCCTGTAAGTATGTGCCCCTCATCTCATGACTCACCAAAGAGAGAGTATCCTCCGAATGTGAAATGCTAGTTCCAACTGAGGTCTAATGCTAGATAAAAGTGTGTTTATATGGGATTCTAAGAGAAAATAGAAGAAAAGGAATATTTGTAGAAAAATCTCCTTCTGCTTACCAACTTTCTCGGCTTTCACTCTGTTTCTAATGAAAACTAGATAAAATGAAAAATTCTGTGGTGCTCTGAGTGTCTTGCTACATCTTAAGGCTTGTCATGTGCACTCACTGGGATACCTAATGCTAGACTGGAGTAAAGTTCCTGCAGAAGCTTATATTTGTAACAAAGAGAGCTAAAAATGTAATACACTTTTTTATTTTTGTAGAGGAAAGGGTTTATTGGTGGGGAAACCCTACAGACTGGAGGGAAGGGGCAAAGAAGGAAAAGAGGAAGAAGGAGAGCATAAGAGAGAGATCAAGAGAGAGGGAGGGAGAGAAAGAGCAAGAGACATAGAGAGCCACATGTTCAGGAACAGGTCCTCTTAAAACTTTGCCAGGGGTACAGGCAGGGCAGTAGGAACAGCGAATACCATTAGGATGGGGGTGGAGCTGACACAGCTGGTTGGGCAGTGGGGTCACCTGGCTTCCAGCCATGGAGTCGAGGGCTAGAGTCTAGGATGAATACACTGTCTTGAGACAGAGTGAGATTTTACAAGAGTTGCTTATATAAAGACTGAATGAATGGTTTACTGTCAGGGATGGAATAGAGGGAATTCTGCTCCAATGGGAAGTTGCGTCAGAGTGTCTATGTTTTGTTCAAAATCCTTCATGCGTTTGTTCCATTTGAAAGATGAACATTCTTATTTATCACTAAGCCTTTCTCCAAGAAAGGATATTTGGAGGACAAGACAATCTTCTCTAATGCCTGATCCAAGTTAATCAGGGAGATGTCTACAGTGAAGACATGACCTACCTTCATTAGTGGCTCAACAACTTTTACTAAACGTCATAAGTGGAGGAGGTGTTAATCTTTTGATTCTGAGTTTTCACATTTTGTTTTCACTTTTCCTGGGCATTCACAATTTATATAGGTCAAAGCTTTCAACTCAAGTGTATGGAAATATGCTTTTTATTAGCTATAGTATCTTCTTGCAGTATCTTCTTCTCTTACTATAGAGGGGCCGGAGCAGGGAAAATGCTTCCCTAGGTCTAGGGATTTTCTCCCAGTTACAGGGATTTGATAGATTGGAATTCCATCACCAGCTACACATGTGTTTCAATCTCTTTATCTTAGCTACCTCATATGAAATATGGAGGTAATAATAATGCCTACTTATTAATGGGATGATCCAGACAGAAGGGCATCCCTATGCATTCCAACATCCTAGCCTTATCCTCTCAGCAGGGTGTAAGGTTTCTGCTATCTCCATCTGGAAGGGCTGTGGCCACTACCACATCTGGCCACCAGGAGGCATCATCTCCCCTGGTCTAATTGAGGACTGAATCTCTTTATCTAATTGTTTCTCTGAATTCAGTCAAGCCAGGCTGACGTTTAAAAAGAATCTTCAGAAGCTATAAAACAGAGATGATAAGCAGGGTGGGGCAGAGATCCTTCTGAGGCAGGGAATTTTAGTGCACGAATGGATGGATGAACCTCTATTTCTACCCTGGGATCCTAGCTGCCATTAGCCACTCTGCCCTTCAACAGGGTTTTAGATGGCTAGCTTCTGATCACCCCTGCTCCTGTTCCCAGAGGATTGAGAAGCAGTGATCTTGTACAAGTTGTGAATGGGAAGCCCCTAGAATTGTGAAGGGCACAACTTGTGTGGCCACATGTGGTGCCCTTGGTGAGAAGGGCCCCTTTCTTATGTTGATTCCCTGAACCCTCCTAGTCTTGTATTTGATTCTAATTATTGTGACCTTGTGTCTTTAGCCATTAGTTCTCTCTGCTTCTCCCTCAGATTAAGTTCTACCTGGCCAATTTATTTTATTTCTTTTTTTTTCTTCTTCTTCTCCGTCCTCCTCCTCTCCCTCTTCTTCTTCCTCTTCCTCTTCTTCTTTTTCTTCTCCTCCTTCTCCTTCTGTTACCAGTGAATGGCAGGGTTCTTGTCTTCGCGCAAGAAAGAATTCAGGCATGAGACAAAGTAGTGGAAAGTAAAAAGTAGCAAAGTTTATTAGGGTAGGGACATCCGCAAGAATGGATGGGCACCTCTCCAGACAGGACCTGAGAGAGAGTGCGCAGTCGCTTGGACGGGGGGAAGGAGCGAGGTTACATGGTTGAGTGGAGAGGTTACACCTGGCCAGGCAGGCCAGTTTGGCGGCTCAGCATAGAGGTAGAGGGCTGAGCGCACAGTCCAGTTGAGGCTGGGGGTTTTTAAGGAGATGGGTCTCTGTCTTCACACATCTCCTCCTGAAACAAAGGATTTTATGGCTGTAAATATTAAGAAGCTCCTATCTGAGTTTTCCCTTGAAGGTGTTAGACAGGAGGAAGCTTAGCTGGCGCCATCCTGGGTTTACAGGAAGGGTGAGCAGGGCCCCCTGGAGAATCGGGATCCAGGAGCAGGGTATTTGAAATGCAGATACTGGGCTGCATCTGGGAGATTGTGGAAGATTTGTCAGGCAGAAGGGGCAGGGACTCCCCACCTGGCAGGTTATCAGGTAGAAGGGGGCAGGGCAGGGCAGGATGTGAATACTGGGCTGCCCCTGAAACATTATCAGGATGACTTTGAGATGCAGCATATGCTGGACATAGAAGTCTTCTCTTTAGGCCTGTTACACACACATAAGCTTATATCTAACTTCCTACCTAACACTTCTCCTCCTCCTCCTCCTCCTCCTCCTCCTTCTTCTTCTTAATTTTCTGAGTGGCTAGTTCACTGCCCAGATGGCTACAACAGCTAGGGCTGAGCCAGGCTGAGGCCAGGAGCCAGGAGCTGCTTCCGAATCTCCATGTGGGTGACAGGGGCACAAGCAGTTGAGTCACGTGCTTCTGCTTCCCCAAGCACATTAGCAGGGAGCTGGATTGGAAGTGGAGCAGCTGGGACTCAAACCAGCACTCATATGGGATACCAGCATTGTAGGGGGCAGCTTAACCCACTGCGCCATAACACTGGCCCCCAGGTGATTTTTTTAGTCATTGGACATTAATATATTCTGTTTTTGTGGTAATAGTAATAATTCCTAATAAAGAATTCAATCTGTCAGCAAGTTTAGTCCATGTACTTCCTCAAATTGCTCCACAATCTCTGAGGAATCAGTAGTGCCCACCGAGTGTTCTTGCTGCTCCTCTCATTCCCCAGGTTACATTTCAGTTATTTGAGCCATATGAGTGGTTCTACAAAACGAAATACAAACATGAGTGATACCTAATATTTCCAGGATGAGGAATTGAAGAGCAAGTGTATAATCCTTAGACTCTCTATTTGCCCTGGTGATTCTCAAAGCCAAATGTAGCAATTGTGGCATCCAAGATGGACAGAACCTAGACTCTGAGTCCTCAGATAGAGGGGAGCGCTGATGACTTTATCTGACCTTATGTGACCTGAAAATCCAGCTTTGTTATGCTAAGATGCTGAGATTTGGGAGATTATTTATCATTTCAGTAAAGCCTAACTTAATAATTACACTGTTAACTACTCTCCTCCTGACATCCACATCATTATTGTAAAGGCCTCTTGACAACTCTTTCTTTGTGTTTTATAGGTAACTTGAATCCAAAATATCCAAATCTCATCCCAGGTCCCTGAAAATCTGCTGCTTTTTAGATATTTTCAATCTCTGTGTAGTGATAGGCAGTTGAGACCTGACTGTGACCTAGAAGTCATCGACAGCATGATCTATTTCTCCACCCCCATATCTTCTATTTCTCTACCCCCACATCCAGAGAGTCATCACCCATTCATTCATCAGTTATTTATTGAGTAGGGGATACTTTTCTGAGAACTGGGGCATGATAGTAGGAAAATAAAAACAGTGAAAAATCTTACCAGCATGGAATCTATATTCTGGGAAGGGGGAAGCGAAGACCACTCAGATGAAGTGAGTGAAGTATCTGGTTTGTTAGATAATAAATGAAATTAAAAAAAAAAACAGCTGTGAAAGAGGGTCAACGATGCTGGGCAAATAGGGTTGTGATAGGTAGAAGGTGAGGAAGCTATCTTAAGGCAATCAGGGAAGGATCATTGTGATGGTGGCATTTGAGCAGACTTTAAAGAAGAGACGGTACAAACAATGTAGACATCTAGGGGGAGAGTAGGGAGCTTAGTGTGACTGTAACAGTGAATGAAGGAGGAAAGGTATAAAGGATTAGATCAGAGTGGACACATATGGGCCACATCATGTTGGGCCTTGTAAACTATTAGAAGACCTTTGACAGTTACCTGGAGTGGGATAGGAACTGATGATGAGTTTTGGAAATAGAGTGACAGGGTCATATTTATGTTTTAGAAGGATCACACTAACTATTTGGGGAATAGGCTGCAGAGACAGGACAAGGGTAGAACGAAAAAAGAACAGTTGGGAAGTGACTGCAATAATCCAGGTGATAGATCAGACCAGAAGGACAGCAGAGAAAGTGCTGAAAATTAGTCAGATTCTGGATATCTTTTCAAACTAGAGTCAAAGGATTCCCTGGTAGATTGGATATAGGATATTAAAAAAAGAGAGGATGCAAAAATTATTACAAGAGTTTTGGCCTGGGAGCTGGCATTGTGGTATAGTGAGTAAAGCTGCTGCCTGCAATGGCAACATCCTATATAGGCATTGGGTCGTGTCCTGGCTGCTTCCTGCTAATGGCTTTGGAAAGCAGTGGAGAATGCCCAAGTGCTTGGGACCTTGCCACCCAAGCTCCTGGCTCATGGCTTTGGCCTGGGCTAACCCTGGTTGTTGTGGCCATCTGGGGAGTGAACTGGAGGATGGAAGATTCTCTCTCTCTCTGTTTCTCTCTCCAACTATGACTTTTTAATAAATAAATAAATAAATAAATAAATCTTTTTTAAAAAAGAGTTTTGGCTGGATCAGTTGGGATAATAGATTTTCTGTTGATTGAGTTGGGCAAGATTCTGGGGAGAAGTTAAAGTGCATGGGAAGCCAAGAACTTGATTTTGAACATTCTAAGTTTGCTTCAATATTAAGTATCTAAATGATGATGTTATATATGATTTTGTATATGTGATAATCTCCTTCTCTGCCTAGCACATTCCTATTCATTCTCTAAGGCCCAGCTGCCGTTATAAAGCTCTTTTCTTTTCTTTTCTTTTTTTTTTTTTTTGATAGGCAGAGTGGACAGTGAGAGAGAGAGACAGAGAGAGAAAGGTCTTCCTTTGCCGTTGGTTCACCCTCCAATGGCCACCGCTGCAGCCGGCGCACCGCGCTGATCCGATGGCAGGAGCCAGGATCCAGGTGCTTTTCCTGGTCTCCCATGGGGTGCAGGGCCCAAGCACCTGGGCCATCCTCCACTGCACTCCCTGGCCATAGCAGAGAGCTGGCCTGGAAGAGGGGCAACCGGGACAGAATCCGGTGCCCCGACCGGGACTAGAACCCGGTGTGCCGGCGCCGCAAGGTGGAGGATTAGCCTATTGAGCCACGGTGCCGGCTCTATAAAGCTCTTTTCAACTTGCTAGGCAGAGATAGTGATTCCCTTCCTAATACAATAGCATCATCAACAATTCTATAGAATAGCATTTGCTCTTGTATTATCACTATTGGTTTTCATCTCTCTCTCTCTTTTTTTTTTTTTGACAGGCAGAGTGGACAGTGAGAGAGAGAGACAGAGAGAAAGGTCTTCCTTTGCCGTTGGTTCACCCTCCAATGGCTGCCGCGGCCGGTGCACTGCGGCTGGCGCACCACGCTGATCTGATGGCAGGAGCCACGTACTTATCCTGGTCTCCCATGGGGTGCAGGGCCCAAGGACTTGGGCCACCCTCCACTGCACTCCCTGGCCACAGCAGAGAGCTGGCCTGGAAGAGGGGCAACCAGGACAGAATCCAGCGCCCCGACCGGGACTAGAACCCGGTGTGCCAGCGCCGCAAGGTGGAGGATTAGCCTAGTGAGCCGCGGCGCCGGCCTCTTTTTATCTCTCTTCCATGATAGATGGGGAGCTCTTTTAGCCCAGGGACTCTTTCTGATTCATTTAATATCTGCCTCAACTATAGTTCAGAGTATTGCTTATAGTGGAACTCAAGAGATATCTGTTGAATAGCATCCCAGAAATAAAGGAGAAAACTGTCCTAAGTTGGAGCTCATGGAGGATGGCAAAGCCTGAGCATGTTAAAGAGTCAGGAGTTGGTAAGGTAATGCTTGGTGGCCTTTTTTATCTTTTATTTTCATACTTTGATGATGAAAGGATCTGAAGGCTTGTGTCTCTAACTGTACCTCTGAGAGAACTCTTCTTAGGAAGAAATGTTCTAACTCCAGCAGTAGGTGGGATTTATAGGGAGCTAGATTCTAGATTTCTAATGGAGGGAGCATTAGGGTAAGATTCAGAAACTCAAATCCATCCCAGTCCTGCCAAAACCAGCTGTCTGACAAGTCACTTTCTCTCTCTGATTCTCAATTTCTTCATACGTGAAATTTGACACTGTTAGAATTGAGATAAACTTGGTAAAGCCCCTAGAATAGTTAGTGACATAATTCTAAATAGCTAGAAGAAAGACTTCTGAATGTTCACACTACAAAAAAAATCTTGGATATATGAAGTGTTAGATGCTAATTATCGTAATTTGATCATTAAAATGTATGCATGTATCATGACATTACATTGTACCCCATAAATATGTACAATTATTGTTTGTCAATAAATTAAAAATTCTTCTAAAAATAATTGCTAGGGAGGAGTGGCTAAAAGAGAAACAACACTGATGCAAAACAAAGATGGAATGAGCTCCCTATTACTGGGGATAGTCAAGTACAATCATGTTGTAGGAACCTTATGGAGAGAATTCTAATGGTTGGACAAGCTGAAAATTGAGGTGCTACTCAGTCTTGAGCTTTATAATTCTAAGGATCCCAAGTTCAGACATAAAAAATTGTTACTGAAACTTCCCTGCTAATAATGGAGCACTCATGCCTGATGGCACCTTGCTTCAGTAATACATTGCCTTCCAATAATCAAAAAGCTTCTGAAGAGACTGCATGTTTATTTTATTTCCTGACTCAGTCAGCTGGGGCCTCCCATACTAATCTCTCATTTACCCTTTGCAGTTTTGTTGTAATTGACTCTCGGTTTGGGAGAAGACTTTGGGAGGTAGGGGAGAAAGAGTGAGAGCGAGAGCGAGAAATTTGTTGGCCATCTTGGCTTTTCTGTGTGGCTTGTCACATATTTTTTGATTTGACTTTTGAGACTATTCCTATGCTGCTTCTACCCCACTATTATGCCCCCCTCCCACTGCTGCTCCCACCACCTGCTCAAGCTTTCACTCTTGTTGTGGCCTCCTGCCAGAGCCTTCTAATTGGTCCTTTTTCGGTCTTTATTATCAAAGTTTCTAATTGATCTTCCCATTCAGTATCCACTCCCTCTTCAATCCTATATCCAAGCCATTTACCATTTCAGTACAAGTAACCTGTTTCTTGCCATGTGTACCAGCTCGAATCCAAAAGAGGCTACTGGCTTTTCCCTGAGTGATCCCCACTTGGCAGATAGTTTGCCACCTTCATTAGCCAAAATCCAATCTAACTTTTAAATCCAAAACCAGATATCCCTCTCCCTAAAGTCAGCTGTGGGGGCTTTTACTGCATATCCTCTCTCCTTGCTCTTATCACACAGAGCCATTTATTTGAGTCTTGTGTATGCATGTCTTATTTCCCTTAACAGTCTGCAAGCCTCATTTCTCTCACCAGCAGCTACAGTGTCTCCATACATATTCTCATTTTAAAAACAAACTCTTTTTGTCCACCATGATTTCTCCCCTGAATCCCTACTTCATTTAACAAATAAGCAAATAAACCCCATCAGGGTTTGTGTGGGTTGTACTAAAAAGTAATTTTAACACCTAACATCCTAAAAGCACAAATTATGTAAGTCATTTAAGGGACTAATTGACAACATAGCAATCTGAGTGAAAAAAAAAACCTCAATCTCCAAATGATTGATTCCACCAAATGTTGCCTAAGTGCTCTTAATTAATCAACAAGAAGCTGCATTTGCTCCCTGGTGCCCTTTATCTCCTTTAGAAATGCCAAGCCCAAGGGAAAGGTTGCTTAAACTATTTATTTGATTCATTTCTTAGCTTCTGAGCTTGACTAGCTTAAGCCTTTGGTTTGTTCTTGAAGATTATGGAGTTTTTAAGAATTGAGCCATTCTCTAGCTTGCTCTTAAAGATGCGGGTATGTTGCATGCATTTAATCCCTTGAATTTACAGAATAGCCTAGCATAGAAACCAGAGGTGAGTATAGCATTTATTCGGGCAGCATGTATTTCCATAAAACGAGATGACAGGAACTCATCTCAATTCTTCTGACAGTTCTCATGTTCCTAACATTGTTTATGGGAACATTGCTCATATGTGAATTGATTCTCCTAGATTCATTTTTCCCACCTGGTGCCTACTGAGTTAAGGCAGAGAATGAAGGGTCAAAATATTTTAATACACAGTCATCAAAGCTATGTTTACTAACACGGAGAGCACTAAACTGTCACAAACGGTTTTCAGAACAGGGTGCACTCATATTCAAATGCAAGACCCTATTCCATGGGTTATTATTGTCAGGAAAGTATTGTTGTGAACCTGTAGATGCTATTTAGGAGTCAGCTTTGGAAATAAAGTCAAAGCGACTCTTCAGATGTTTCATGAAATGTAAACATGTCAAGAGAGCTTTCTTCCAGTGAAATGCATTTTTATGTAACCCTTTATGCAAAACTTCACTTTAGGTTCACTCAGCTTTATTAAAGTAAATGGAAACGCATGTTCCAGACACTTAATTTGAAAAATTCCCTATCTCAACCCAAAGGTCAGAAAATGGCCTCTTTACTCCAGAGGACTAATATTAATATTTTAAGCTGGGTACTATTATTCTTCTAGTTTTCATCTACAAGTGGAGAAGATCTATGGAAGCCAGAGCTTGAGCTTTGAAACCAGATTTCCTGGGTTTGAATTCCAGCTCTGACACTTACTGTATGACCTTAAGCAGGTTGCCTAGCTTCTCTGCGTCTCAGTTTCCTCATCTCAAAAGTGGGATAATTGGGTGCAGCTTCATGGTGCAGCAGGTTAAGCCGCCACTTGGGATTATGGCAATCCATGTAGAGGAGTCTGGGTTCAAGTCCCACATCCACTTCTGATCCATCTTTCTGCTAATGAGCACCCTGGGAGGCAGCAGTTCATGCTTCAAGTACCTGGGTCCCTGCCATCCATGTTGGAAACTAAATGGAGTTCCTGACTCTTAGTTCTAGTCTGGCTCAGCTTTCAATGCTGCTGGTGTTCGGGGACTGAACCAGCAGATGGAAAATCTCTCTATCTTTCAAATACATAAATTAAACTTGAAAATTAAGTGGGGGCAATAATAGAACTTTCTTATAAGGTAAAATTAATTAATGCATGGTAAATATTTAACAAAGATTGTGGAAAAATTGAAAGATAAGTTTACTTGGGCACAGAAATATTTATACATGATTCTTGTGAACTTTATAAGGAATCTGTATCTCTAAAACAATTAGTGAGCATATGGTCAATCCTCAATCCATGGAAAATATTTTTCCTTTGGAGTCATGTGTCCATTTGCTGGCCATTCATTAGACCAACTTGGATGAAGGGAAGAAAAACTGGCTCATTGGAGCAGGCTAGCCTTACCCATAGTCCCCGAGAGGAGCTATGTGATTCTGGGTGAGGGGAGGAGCAGCCATATAGAGGGGTTTCAGAATGCAGATCTGGGAGATCCAGTGTCTGGGATGTGTCCCCCAATATATCTGCTTCAGGAACAAGTTCCAGAAGTCCAGTTGATGAGAAAAGGCCTTTTCCTATACAGGCCACAGTTCAGGAAGAGTTTGGAATCCCAAGTAATACACAAACTATTAAGCTCAATGAATCATAGTTCATTTAAAAGTATTTATTTATTTTTGAAACAGAGTGACACACACTGACACACACACACACACTCACAGCTGTTACCTGCTGCTTCACTTCCCAAATGCCTGCACTGGCCAGGGATGGACCAGGGCTGAACCTGGGAGCCAGGAATTCAATCCAAGTCTTCCATGTTAGTGGCAGGAACCCAGTCAACTTGAACCAACACTGCTACTTTCCAGAGTTAGGATTGGCAGGAAGCTGGATTCAGGAGTAGAGTTGGACAATGAACCCAGACACTGTGATGCGGGAAATGGGCATCTTAACCACTAGGTCAAATAGCCACACCCATAGCTCATCTTTAAAGTGTTAATTCACTTTCTTAATTTAGGTTTGGGAATTTGCAAAGCAACTAACCACTCATAGATTTTCTTTGGGTAATCGGAGAATATTTTCTGGCATATTCAGTAGGGGTATGAAATATCTGAGTCACATGGAACCACTTTGTCATCTTACCCTGGGATTTCTAAAGATTTGATTTGGTGTTTTATTGTTATTGTACAATTTATATGCTTCAAACAACTTTTATGCAAGCTGTTAGTCCACGCTGAACTAATGGATGGCTCCCCTTTACTTTATATTCAAATTCTCAGGGAAGTTTTTATAGCAGCAGCCTTACATTTATACGGTGCTGTCAGCAATCAGCTCAGATGTTGAAGTGAACATGGCGCTACTTCACAATAGAGTACAGGGTAAAATACAGCATTGTTTCATGTTTTTGGTTTGGTATACTGAGGTATAGTGGATCCATGGATTTTAATTTTTTGGTTATACAATGAACTTATCTTGTAATTCAATTTTCCACAAAAATTTTAAGTGCTCTTATCATATATATGCTTTGCAAATATTTTCTCCCACTTTGTGGGGTGTCTTCATTTTCTTGATAGTTTTAATGTAAAAACATTTTAATCTTGATTAAGTCCAATTCATTTATTATTTATTTTATAGCTTATGTTTATGGCGTGATGTGTAAGAAATCATTTTCAAATCTATTTTGTTTTAATCCATTTTGTCCTGCAAGATTTTATGGTTTTAGCTCTTATATTTACTTCTTTGTTTCACTTGGAGTTAATTTTTGAATATTCACTAGTTTTAGTACCCTTGTGAAAAGTCTACTGATGATATATGTATGGGTTTATTTCTAGTTTTTCAGTTCTTTTTCCATTGAACTATATGTCTGATGTTATGCCAGCACCACAATGTTTTTGTTTTAAATTTGTAGTATATTTGGAAATCAGGAAGTTTGAGTCTTCCAATTTGGTTCTTTTTCAATACTATTTTTACCATGAGTTCCCTTGAATTTCCATAAACATTTCAGGATTGGCATTTCCATTTCTACCAGAAAAAAGATTGTTGAGATTCTGATAAGGATTGAATTGAATCTGGAGATCACTTTGGGTAGTATGGGCAATTTAACATATTAAATTCATAAACGTAGGATGTGTTTCCATATATTAGTGTCTTCTTTAGTTTCTTTTCCAGTGGTTTACACTTTTCGATGTAAAAGTCTTTTACTTCTGTGGTTAAATTTATTCTTAAGTATTTGATTCTTTTTATGTTTTTACAAATGGAATTGTTTACTTAGTTTCCTTCTAGGATTGCACATTATTAGTATATATAAATCTAATTTTCATATGTTAATCATGTAACCTACACAGTTTTCCAATTCAATTATTAGCTTTACCACTTTTGAGAGGGTTATTTGAGATTTTGTCAATATAGGATAGTGTCATTTTTTAATAGAGAGGTTTTTACTTATTTCTGTCCTATTTGGGTACCTTGCTTTCCTTTTTCTTGCCCAACTGTTCTGGCTAGAACTTGCAGTATTGTATTAAGGTTCTATAGCGACAGAATTGATAGCTTATATAGATAAGTGAAGGAAGATTTATTAGAAGAATTGACTCTTGTGATTATGGCAGCTGAGGAGTTTCATGACAGGTCATTTGCAGGCTGGGACCCTGGGATGCCAGTAGCATGGCTCATTATGAGTCGAAGGGCATCAGAGACAGGAAATCTGAGAGTATAAATTTCAGTTCAAGGCCGAAAGTCTAAGTAGCAGTAAAGGGACCACTGGTAAAAGTCCTGGAGTCCAAATATCTGAGGCTTGGAATTCTGACACTCAAGGCAGATATTGAGTGCATCAAGTATGTCCCAGCTCTCAGAGATCCATTTGCCTTATTTAGACCCCCAGCCAGATGATTATGCCTGTACACATTGAGGCTGGGTCTTCCTACCTAGTCCACTCAGAATCACATAACAATCTCATTTGGAAACACCCTCACACACACACCCAAATAATGATTTTCCAGGTTTGTGAGTATTCCTTAATCCAGTCAAGTTGACACCAAAAATCAACCATCACAAGTGTCATATTGAATATTGTGGGGAGCAATTCGGACTATACTGTTACTGGAATTAAGATTTATTCTATGCATCTGCTCTCCCACAACATGGCGCTGGGAGAGAAGTAAACAGCTTCCGCACAGCTGCCTCCAGTTCAGCTAATAAACTGTAGGACTTGCTCCTGATTGGAGGAGAGCGGTGTGCTCGGCGTGTGGGCAGCCGAGTTGGGATTGGTGGAGAGGACTATATAGGAGGAGAGAGACGGCATGGTGGTGTGGGTTGGTTGGAGAGTGCGTGGGGAAGTTCATTACTTCGTTCTTTCTCATTTCTCTCTACTCATTCTTGCTTTGGGAGTTTGCTGTTTACTTATTCTTACTTTACTATAGAAAGGACTTGTAAAAAAAGGGAACAACAAGCGCCTGGTCCGGTGCGGCTCCTCCGCGTGCGGAGGAGCAGCAAGTGGTGCCGTGACTCGGATAGGAAACCTAGGAGGGAAAGACCGGGAAGAAGTGGGAAATTACTGGAGAGAGAGACTAGCAAAGAGCCTAGGGGAGGGCCGGACGGAAAGAGTGCCGGTGAAAAGCTAGTCAGAACCTAGGAAAAAAGCCGCGGGGGAAGAAAATTAGAAGCTAGGAAGGAGGTATTAACTGGGAACGTCTGGGAGACTCAGTCTTCCATTACGCTCACTGCTCCAACATGTCACAGACGGTACAGACAATGGAGTTCTTTGGCTACTCTTTGCCCACTGGCTACCTCTTCCTCCTCCTGGGCACCATCCTCTGTTTCTCCCTAAAGATCATCTATGGGCTAAATATGGTTTCTCTCTTTCTTCCTACTCCCCACCTCGTCGCAGCTTTTCCTCTAAGCAAGGGAAACGAGGGGGGAGGAAAATTCATGCATTCGTAAGAGCAATCGTAGAGACGTCCCCCTGGTTTCCACAGCAGTGGAGGCAGGTGGGACGGAAAATGCGCGAGGCTGGGGAACCGATAGAAGTGCTGAAGCTGTGGCAACTCGTTGATCAGGTGCTTCAGAACCCCACGGAAGGGATCGAGTTGTTGCTTAATGAGGGGAGTGAAATGCAGGAAGAATTATGGCAGGGCAGCCAGGCGAGCAACTATTGTAACGAACAAGCGAGAAGAAAATCAAAGAAGGATTTAGAGAGCCAGGAAGCTTATGGGGGGGAGAAGGAAGCTGAGGAGGGAACCTCGCCCCCGAGAGAGATGCCTGGCCATACAAGGCTGGCAAATTCAACCATAAAGGATGAATCACCACCCCGGTATCGCCCATTGGTACTACCAAAGTTTCCTCCTGTAAAGAAAAGCCCCTTTTTTCCCCATGAGATTGAAGAAGAGTGGGAGGAAGAAGGAGTGATGGAGGGAGTAGGTATGCAGGAGGAGCTAGAAAGGCCAAGAAGCGAAAACAAGCAAAGGGGAGCTGTTTATAGAAAACCTGCTTGGGAGCAGTACCAGGAACCAGGCCAGGTGTTTCCTGTAATTCAGGATCCACAGGGAAACAGGGGATGGACGCCTCTTGACCATAAATTACTTAAAGAGTTGCAGCAATCAGTACAATTGTATGGGCCCCATGCAAGTTACACTCAGGCAATCCTTGATAACATCGGGCAGCAAGGCCTAATACCTGAGGATTGGAGAAACTTAGTAAAGGCGGTGTTAGGCGGGGGTGACTTCCTCTTGTGGTTAGCTGCCTATAAAGAATTTGCGCGAGAATATTCAAAGCAGAACTATCAAACAGGGAATCAAGCATGGGATGAGGAAATGTTAAATGGAGAAGGGCGATTTGCCTGTCCCGATGAGCAGGCCCGATTACCAACAGCTGTCCTCTTACAGGTGAGAGAGATAGCAAGAAGAGCCTGGAAGGTGATACCCAGAAAAGGAGAAGTAAGACACAGCCTAACTAAGATAGTACAGGGCCCTACCGAACCTTACGCTGATTTTGTGAACCGATTAATGGAAGCAGCAGGAAACATTTTCGAAACCGTGGAAGAAGCAATGCCCTTAGTCAAAAGATTGGCGTATGAACAGGCCAATAAAACATGTCGGGAAGCTCTTAGACCATGGCAGCATAAGGACATCCCTACCTTTTTGAAAATCTGTAGGGATGTCATGGATGATGTAGTTTCTGGATCACATGCTGCAGTAGCAGTAACCCGACAATTTAGACAGAACATGAGGGGACGTATATGCTTTAGATGTGGTCGAGAAGGGCATCTAATGAGGGAATGTAGGGCCAGATTTCCAGCCCGAGATCGGCAGGGCATAGAGAACTCGAGAAGACCAGGCCTTTGCCCACGCTGTAGAAGAGGAAATCATTGGGTCAGTGAATGTTACTTTAAAATAAACAGCGCAGGCAATCCCCAGAGGATGCCAAATGAGCCGGGCCCCATAAGAAGATCAGGTGTATATGGTCAACAGCAAAAAAACGGAATGTGGGCCCCTGCACCCCGGGGCCAAAACAATCGGTGGGTGCCACGGTCCCAAAACCAAATATTTACCGCGCAGAGTTACGAGCCACCGAATATTCGGTACTGACACCTCAAATGGGGCCACAAGCCATAGAGGTGAGGGCAGAAGCAATTTCAGCGGAGCATAACGGACTTGGAATAATCGTAGGAAAAGAAACAAATGCTTTGAGAGGCCTAATGGTCATCACCGGAGTCATTCAGTTACCTTTTGATAAGTTAAAAGTGCTAATACAATCTACAAAGGGTATTATTCAAATCAAACCAGAAGAACCTGTGGCTCAAATACTGATCATGATCGGAGCGCAGGACGTTCATGGACCCCAAGGGGAGAAATTTGCAGCCTTGTCCCTATCTCTAGCAGATCGACCTCTGTGGACCTTAACCATTAGAGGAAAGTCGATTCAGGGCCTGCTAGACACAGGTGCGGATGTAAGTATAATTTCGGAAAATGATTGGCCGAAGTCATGGCCCCTTCAGCCAGGAGATAATACTTTAGTAGGCCTAGGTGCGGCCATGACACCATCAAGGAGTGCTCAGGTGCTTCATTGGCAGGATCAAGAAGGGAACAAGGGAAATGTGCAACCTTATGTTAGTGCACTCCCCATCACATTATGGGGAAGAGACATTTTAGAACAATTGGGACTGACGTTAACAAATGAGGATCAATTGGAGAGTTCTACAGGACGGCGTATTATGTATAAAAAGGGATATCAGGAGAGAGGATTAGGCTCCAGAGAAGGCAGAAGGGACCTAGCCCAGCCCATAGGCGATTTTAAAAGACAGGACACGGGTTTTTCGTGGGGGCCACTGAGATGCAGCCGCTGCCATTGTCATGGCTGGACAACAAGCCAAAGTGGATACCACAGTGGCCCCTTACCCAGGAAAAGTTGGCTGCGGTAAATGATATAGTATCACAACAATTAGAGGCAGGCCATTTGCAACCATCAACCTCCCCATGGAATACGCCAATATTCGTGATAAAGAAAAAATCAGGGAAATACCGGTTGTTGCATGATTTACGGGCTGTTAATCAGCAGATGCAACCCATGGGGGCATTGCAACCCGGACTCCCGGTTCCTACTATGATCCCAAAGCATTGGCCACTAATAGTACTCGATCTGAAGGACTGCTTTTTTAGCATACCTCTACATGAACAAGACACTCAGAGGTTTGCTTTCACCGTACCTTCCATTAATCATCAAGGTCCCGACAAAAGATATGAATGGAAGGTGCTTCCCCAAGGAATGACTAACAGTCCTGCCATATGCCAGCTATATGTTGACCAGGCAGTAGAGCCGGTTCGACAACAGTGCCCAAAAGTACAAATTTTACACTACATGGATGACTTGTTAATAACGGCTGAAAGTGAAAGTCACCTAATGGAAGCATATAAGCTGCTGCTATTATATTTGGAAAAAGTTGGGTTACAAGTAGCGCCAGAGAAGATACAAAAAGGGGAAGTAGTACAGTACTTAGGACTTAAAGTAACTTCTGAAAAGGTAACCCCATTAGAATTTGAAATTGCAATAGATGGGTTACAGACCCTTAATGACTTCCAAAAATTATGTGGCAATTTAAATTGGTTGAGGCCCTATTGTAAATTAACTACCGAAGATATGATGCCATTATTCAATATTTTAGAAGGAGATGCCCAGCTTGATTCCCCTCGTAGATTGACAATAGAAGCCCGCTTGGCGTTACAGAAAATTGAAAAACAAATTAAAGCAATGCAGATGGAAAGATGTGATCCACAACAAGCCCTAGAAATATTAATTTTTATGGAACAGCTGTATCCCTTCGCAGTCATTTGGCAAGGAGGACCCTTGTTGTTTGTATACCCACATTCACATGCACCGCGTGTACTATACACCCAAGGCATTGCGGTGGCCGATTTAATATTAACAGCAATAAAAAAGGCGACAGAAATGGCGGGGAAGACTCCAAAGCGATGTGTAGTTCCCTTTGCTCAAGAGGCAGTAGAAGCCTTTACAAGGGAATGCTGGCAATGGGCATACATAGTTCTCATTCTACAAATAGAGATTGACAATCACTACCCTCGCCATCCATTTGTTAACTTCTGCACACAGGTTTCAATAAAACGGGTGCAGAAGGTGCGAAGGGATCCAATTCAAGGGGCAGTTACCGTATTTACGGATGGAGCTAAAGGCGGAACAGGAGCAGCTATATTTAACAATCAACGATATTTCGTTTTAACAGCATCCCCTTCTCCACAACATGCAGAATTAGCTATTATCGCAACAGTATTACGCAGAGAGAGTGCACCCATGAATATTTTGTCTGATAGTGC
The DNA here is from genome assembly GCF_051225735.1 of Oryctolagus cuniculus. Lineage (NCBI taxonomy): Eukaryota > Metazoa > Chordata > Mammalia > Lagomorpha > Leporidae > Oryctolagus > Oryctolagus cuniculus. The sequence continues at coordinate 130,733,144 of NC_142888.1, read as the reverse complement.
ATATGTGGTGAATGCAGTTCAGATGCTCGCTACACAGTGCCTTATTCTTAAATCCTCCTCAGTCTATTCTTATCTAAGTGAAATTCAGGGGTTATTAAATCAAAGAGAGCATGCTATTTACATAGGCCACATAAGAGCTCATTCTAATTTACCTGGCCCACTTACTCGAGGAAACATGATGGCAGATCACTATTCAAGATTCTTGCTTGCATGCACCGCTTTGGAACAAGCTAAAGAATATCACTCTAAATGGCATGTTAACACCCACACGTTAAGTTTTAAATTTAATATTCCCCGCAAGCAAGCAGAAGATATCATTAGATCCTGTGAAAAGTGCGTTGTTACCATAGTTCCAAAGATTCCTGCGGGAGCCAATCCCCGTGGCCTTAAACCAGGACATATCTGGCAGATGGACGTTACACATATCCCCTCTTTTGGGCGACAAAGCTGTGTTCACGTCACTGTAGATACATACTCAGGTGTAATTATGGCCACAGCCATGAATAAAGAAGGAGTACAACAAGTAATCCAACACTGCTTGCAGGCTTTTGCAGCCTGGGGAGTTCCTCATGTGATCAAAACGGATAACGGCCCAGCGTATACATCAAAGCGTTTTGCTGCATTTTTGAAAGAATTCGGAATCTCCCATATTACCGGTATTCCATACAATCCACAAGGGCAAGCTGTGGTAGAACGCGCTCACTTATATTTAAAAAATTTAATAATTAAACAAAAAGGGGGAATAGGGGAAATGGCCACATCCAACAAGGATGTCTTGGCCCTAGCTCTTTATACAATTAATTTTTTGAACAAGAAAAAGAACGGTAAAACACCTACAGAAATGCATACTCAATCAGTTGATAAGGAATCAATACAGTGGGTAATGTGGAAGGATTTACAGGACAACCAATGGAAAGGCCCGTTCCCCTTACTCAGAAGAGTACGAGGCGCCGTTTGTTTTTTTCCACAGGGTGCGGCACAACCAATATGGACCCCTGAGAGAAGAATTCGGTTGATAAACCTGCCAGCAGAAGATCTAGAAGAAGAAAACTCCATTTGAGGAAGAAAACAATGAATAACCAATCCCTGGGATCTTTGGAATACGGGACATTTTTCAACAAACTCTGAAGTAGCACGACAAACAAGAGTCAATAGCATGAAGATCACACTGAACTTTACACAGGCGCGTATCAACGCCAAAAAATAAAAAGAAAGGGGGATCTGTGGGGAGCAATTCGGACTATACTGTTACTGGAATTAAGATTTATTCTATGCATCTGCTCTCCCACAACATGGCGCTGGGAGAGAAGTAAACAGCTTCCGCACAGCTGCCTCCAGTTCAGCTAATAAACTGTAGGACTTGCTCCTGATTGGAGGAGAGCGGTGTGCTCGGCGTGTGGGCAGCCGAGTTGGGATTGGTGGAGAGGACTATATAGGAGGAGAGAGACGGCATGGTGGTGTGGGTTGGTTGGAGAGTGCGTTGGAGAGTTCGCGGGGAAGTTCGTTACTTCGTTCTTTCTCATTTCTCTCTACTCATTCTTGCTTTGGGAGTTTGCTGTTTACTTATTCTTACTTTACTATAGAAAGGACTTGTAAAAAAAGGGAACAACAAGCGCCTGGTCCGGTGCGGCTCCTCCGCGTGCGGAGGAGCAGCAAATATAAGTGACAAAAACCAGATTCATTACCTACTGGTTTTTAAAAAATATATATTTGTTTGAGAGACAGAGAGGGAGCAAGCTCCCATTCACTGTGAAATACTCCCCAGATGTCCACAATGGCCAAGACTGAGCTGAACCAAATCTGGAAGCTGGGAACTCAGTTCAGGTCTCTCATGTGGGTTGCAAGAATACACTTATTTCAACCACTCCTTCTACTTCACAGAGTGTATATTAAACAAGAAGGTGGAGTTGGGAGTAAAGCTGGGCATTGAACCAAGGCACTCTGATATGGGCTGTGGGCATCTAGTGTCTTAACTGTAGTCCAAATACCTGTACTTGATCTTAGAGGGAGAACTTTCAGTTTCTAATATTGAATATGTTGTTAATTGTGGGTTTTCAGAAATGTTTTATCTTGTTGAGGAAGTTTCTCTGTTTTATTCCTAGTTTGTTGAGTGTTGTTTTTTTTTTTCTTTTGTCATAAAAAATGTTGACTTTAGGGGCCGGCACTGTGGCACAGTGGATTAATGCCCTGACTTGAAGCGCTGACATCCCATATGGGAGCCAGTTGTAGTCCCGGCTGCTCCACTTCCAATCCAGCTCTCTGCTATGGCCTGGGAAAGCAGTAAAAGACAGCCCAAGTCCTTGGGCCCATGCACCCACATGGAAGACCTGAAGAAGCTCCTGGCTCCTGGCTTTGGATTGGTGCAGCTCCGGATATTGTGGCCAATTGGGGAGTGAACCAGTGGATGGAAGACCTCTCTCTCTGTTTCTACTTCTCTCTGTAACTGTCTTTAAAAACAAAAGTTGACTTTTGTAAAATTTATTTTCCATGTAAATTGAGATGATCATTTTTCCCCTCCAGCTTCAACCTGTCAGTAACTTGTATTACATTGATAGATTTTTCATGTATTGAACCAATCCTGAATTCCTAGGATAAGTTCTACCTGGTCATGATATATTCTTTTTAATATGCTACTGAATTTTTGCTAGTATTTTGTTGAGGATTTTTGCATCTGTATTTATATATTGGCTTGTAGTTTTCTTTTATCACCTGGATTCGGTATCAGGGTAGTGCTGAGTTAAGAGAAGGATTTAAGCAGTGCTCCATATTTTTCTATTTTCTAGAAGAGTTTGAAAAATGGTGTCAGTTCTTCAATGATTGGCAGAATTCTTCAGTCAGAGGAGTTAGTTCTATATTCTTCTTTGTTGAGATATTTGTGATTACTGATTCAATTTCTTTACTTATTAAATATCTATTAGACTTTACTCTTTTTAAAAATATCTTAAGGGGCCGGCGCCGTGGCTCACTTGGTTAATCCTCTGCCTGCAGCACCGACATCCCATATAGGTGCCGGTTCTAGTCCCGATTGTTCCTCTTCCAGTCCAGCTCTCTGCTGTGGCCTGGGAAGGCAGTGGCAGTGGCAATGCTTGGGCCCTGCACCCGCATGGGAGACCAGGAGGAAGTACCCAGCTCGTGGCTTCGGATCGGCACAGCGCTGGCTGTGGCGGCCATTTGGGAAGTGAACCAACGGAAGGAAGACCTCTCTCTCTATCTCCCTCTCTCACTGTCTGTAACTCTACCTGTCAAATAAATAAAAGAAATATTTTAAGATTTTACAATTTTTAAAATTTTGTCATATTTATTTCATATGTAGATATTGCATACATATACATGTTTTTCTTAAAAACAGGGATATTAATATCACATAATGTGTTATTCATTACAATGATCATAAAATGCAGAAAGAAGGGTATATTATTATTATTATGTAGGTGGAATAATTCAGTGAAGAAAATATTTATAACTACCTATATTACAAATAATATGACATCTATACATCTTTGTATTCTTTCTCTATACATTAACTTCCATGCATGAAAGAAAACATGTGGTATTTGTCTTTCTGTGTCTGGTTTATTTCACTCAGCAAAATGATCTCTAGTCCTATCCATTTGGCCACAAATGTCAGTATTTAAATTCTTTTTTATGGATGAGTAATATTCCATCATGTAAATATGCCACATTTGCTTTTTGACTCAGTTTAGTAGTGTGTATGTTTCCAGGAATTAGCCCACTCATATCCTTTTTCCATTATTTTTAAAGATTTATTTATTTATTTGAAAGTCAGAGTTACATTGAGAGAGAAGGAGAGGCAGAGAGAGAGAGAGAGAGGTCTTCCATCCGCTTGTTCATTCCCCAGCTGGCCGCGATAGCTGGAGCTGCACCCATCTGAAGCCAGGAGCTTCTTCTGGGTCTCCCATGCCAGTGCAGGGGCCCAAGGACTTGGGCCATCTTCTATTACCTTCCCAGGCCATAGCAGAGAGCTGGATTGGAAGTGGAGCAGCTGGGACTTGAACTGGCACCCATGTGGGATGCTGATACTGCAGGCGGTGTATTTACCTGCTGCACCACACACCAGTCCCCCTTTATTCATTCTTAAAACAACTTTGATTCACATTGCACCATGTGCAGGCACTATGCATGTACACCAGTCATATGTTTTACTCCTGAGGAAGTGAAAATTTAGTAGAAACAGAGAAGATGAAATGAGGTCGCCAATATAGTGTGATGCTGCCATATAGATAAAGGAGGCTTCTAAACCAAGTTTAGGGGTTTAGAAAGAAGATTGGGTGGTTGGAGTAAGGGTTATTTGAAATTTTAATTTTCTCTTTTTTTTAAGGGAAAAGGTTTATTGTCACGTGTGGGAAACCTGACAGACTGCCTCCCCATGCACAGAGAGAACAGCAGCCTGTACTGGGAGAACAGGTTTTAATTTTTCATTCTTTCATGTCTTTTTATCAACCCTACCTTAATCTATAAACAAGTATTGTATTCAGAGTAAAATATTAAATGCAACCAATTTTCAATACCTTCATATTTTTCATTCTGGTCTACCCATCATTATATTCCAGGTGAATGGACTACTAAAATGATCTGTAGCTGGTTCCTATACATTTGATCTTGTCTTTTGTGCTAAATATCACAGATTAGCTCATGGGACACTATTCCAACCTCAATTATTGTATCCTTTACTAGATGATAGAGACTGGGAAGTTAAAGGCTACATTTCCCAAGCCCCCCTCCTCCTGAATTCCGCAAGTGACATAGCCTTTGCCAAGCAGAGGACCCTGTGTGTGATAAGAAAGGAGAGTGAAGCAGAGTCTCTGCTTTTGCTTCTGTGGTTTTTGTTAACGAGTATGGTTTTGGAAGCTTTTGTGTCTTTTGCATTAGCAATAACAAAAGTTCCAAGACATAGTTTCTGGTTTTGTGTGTATCAAAAGGTAGGTCCACTTTGCTTATGTAGATGGAAAAAGAAGCCTGTGATATTGAAGCCAATATTTATGATGATCTTAGAAAAGGCAGTGTGGTCCTGGAACCAGCTATTGGAGTAGTGGCTTCCTGTTTGTCCTGATGGTGCCAATTATGTGGTGTTTTTCTGGAAAACAGTTTTGCAAATTCAGCCTAGCGTCTTTTCTTCTGATCCTTTCAACAATTTTGTAAGCACCTAATTCTTTCTGCTTAAATTGGCTAAAGTGGTTTCTGTTGCTGTAACAGAACTCTACACACTACTCTACACAGAAGTGAAAGGAAATGTTTAAAAATGAAACCCGATCTTAACTTCTTTTCTCAAAACCCTCCAATGGCTTCCCTGTGTCTCTTGCAATAAAAGTCAAACCCCTAATACCTTTCTACTCTCCCTTGGCTCACTTCACTGAAACTCGCCTCCCTGCTTTCCTCAAATAGATCTCAGGGCCTGGCATTTTCTGTTCTATGTACCAGGAATACTCTTCCTCCGGATAGGTGCATGGTTCAAATTTCTACTTCATGCCAACCATCTTCTTTTAACCTAAGTATAGTCTGACCCCCAGCGTTTATGATATTTCTCTTGATTTTCTGCAGTGCATGCATCATTCTCTGAGCTCATCTTGTTTATTTGATTTTTTTGGGTGCATCATCTGTCTCTCATTTTATAAGCCTCTATTGTGTATTCAGCCCAGCACGTGGCATTCTATGATGGGAATAAAAAGTGAAAAGCCATAGACTACCTGCAAAGAAGGAGGGTAGATGACATATGGGAGAGGTAAGAGGCCAGGAGGATAGAGAATCAGACAGCACAGCATCAATGAATAGCAGACTCTGAAGTGCTTTGAGGTGTGGGTGTTTGGCTCAGTGATTAAGATGCAGCTTGGGTTACTTGCATCTCATTTCGGGGTGCCTTGGTTTGAGTATTAGCTACACTTCCAATTCCAGTTTCCTGCTACTGTACACCCTGGGAGGCATCAGGTTGTGGCTCAAGTACTTGAGTCTCTGCTACCTATGTGGGAGACCTGGACTGAGTTCCCGGCCCAGCCCCAGCTGTTTGGGAGCAATGAATAACAGCTGGGAAATTCTCTCTCTCTCTCTCTCTCTCTCTCTCTCTCTCTCTCTTTCTCATAAAGAAATAAAGTATTTTGAATCTAGGGCAGAATTCAACGTACAAATATCAGGAGCTGCCAAGCCACGGAGCCTTATTTCTACCCCAACTTGGGCTTCAAGTGGCTTAAGCTAGTGTTCTCATTGCTGCTAGCCTGTGTCATGTTCACTGTAGTGCGGTAAATTTATAATCATTAATTTCATTTGGATCCTCAACACTGCTTAGCATTCCTACTCTCTTCCTTTAGTCACCTGTCTCATCTTCTCTCCACAATATTTTCTTGGCGTTTATATACTCCTTGAGCATTCTCTCCCACAGAAGAGGACATTATCCTCCTACTCCATGGAGAAAACAGAAAATTCCAAATTGGGATCTTTGTTTCCTGTCACCAAACCTCCAGCTGCCTGCATCAATCTTCAGCCTCTTATCCTTCAGGCAGAATTTTTACAGGGAAAGTATTGTTGGAGTCATTGGCTATGACTGGGCTCATCTAAGAATGCAACGCGGTGCTTTTGTCCACATGACCAAATTTGGACTGTACTGATCCAACGTTTTTATTACTATAACCAGAATCAAAGGAAATACCTAGTACTGCAGTGTTAATTCTCCATACTCCTGATCCCCTGCATTACAATCTCCAGATGTACTTATTCAAAATTAAGATTTCCTCTACCTGCCTCATCCTCTATTAGGGATGCCTCGAAATATTCTGCAATTTAATAATATTTCCATAAAATACTTTTTATGTACACATAGTTTTAGGAGCCACTGATACTGACCATAGACTGCTTGTTCAGTGAAAGTTTTGGAATGGGTCGTTTGTCACAAATAAAGGTAGACTTGCTTACATTGTAGAAGTAGTTCCTTAAAAGATAAGGCCAAACACAAACCAGGGGAGTTCTCTTGGATAATCTTTTCATGAGACAAATTTAGGTAACTTCATTGTCATCAAAATACACACACACACACACACACATCCTGTTGTAATGCATGGAGGAACATATTAGTCCTTGACCTTAACACTTTAAAGTATTCAACTGTGGGAATATCATAGCATCACACAATATTTAATCCATTCTTGTGAAATATAATACACCTACAGAAAATTGCATGGAGAATGTAACTTATATGGTGTTAGGAAAATATATAAGGTGGGCATTCATGTATCCACTATTCAATCAAAGAGAACATCTAAGCCCCTAGAAACCCCTCGTGTTCTTTATCAATATTAACCTCCTAGTTACTGTGTATGATCTTTCTTTTTATTTATTTATTTTTTGACAGGCAGAGTGGACAGTGAGAGAGAGAGACAGAGAGAAAGGTCTTCCTTTGCCGTTGGTTCACCCTCCAATGGCCGCTGTGGCCGGAGCACCACGCTGATCCGATGGCAGGAGCCGGGTACTTATCCTGGTCTCCCATGGGGTGCAGGGCCCAAGTACTTGGGCCATCCTCCACTGCACTCCCTGGCCACAGCAGAGAGCTGGACTGGAAGAGGGGCAACCGGGACAGAATCTGGCGCCCCAACAGGGACTAGAACCTGGTGTGCCGGCCCCGCAAGGCGGAGGATTAGCCTAGTGAGCCGCAGCGCCGGCCGTGTATGGTCTTTTAATATGCTTGTTTTTAACTTCGTGAAAATGGCATCATGCTGTAAATATTCTTGTGTTTGGTTTCTTTGAATATTATGCTTGAAAAATTCATCCAGTTTATTGCATGTGGCTAGTTGTCCATTTTCTTTTCTGTATGATACTAAATTTTGTATACACATTCAACTAGCTTTGGAATTTGGACCATATCCAGTTTGGGACTATTATAAACAATGCATTTTTGGGTCTTCTGGTGCAAGTGTGCATGGGATTCGCTAGGCTAAGAGCCTAGGTGTGGTATTACTGGGTCTCTGGGTATTTTTAACCTTATAGGATATTAACAAAGAGTGTTTGTACTTATTTCTAAACATTTATTAGTTTCTTTTAATCCATAGGTTACCTATTAATATATTATTTTGGGCCGCCGCCGTGGCTCACTAGGCTAATCCTCTGCCTTGCAGCGCCGGCACACCAGGTTCTAGTCCCGGTCGGGGCACCAGATTCTTTCCCGGTTGCCCCTCTTTCAGTCCAGCTCTCTGCTGTGGCCAGGGAGTGCAGTGGAGGATGGCCCAAGTACTTGGGCCCTGCACCCCATGGGAGACCAGGATAAGTACCTGGCTCCTGCCATCGGATCAGCGTGGTGCTCCGGCCGCAGCGGCCATTGGAGGGTGAACCAACGGCAAAGGAAGACCTTTCTCTCTGTCTCTCTCTCTCACTGTCCACTCTGCCTGTTAAAAAAATATATATGTATTATTTTGATTTCAGACATTTTTAAATGTTATTATTATGTTATTGACTTCTGCATAAGCAGTATGGTCAGAGAGCCTAGTTTTTATGATACTTATTCTTTTGGATTTACTGACACATCATTTTTTTCCCAATTCATGTTCTATTTCTAAAAAAAATGTGTTTTCTTTTTGTTGGGTGTAGAGTTGTATATTTTATAATAGTTCAAATTTTTCATGCTTTGATAACATTATTTTCATTTGTTTGAATTTTCAGTTTCTGATAGTGGTAAGCTAAAATCATCAACTCTGATTCTTATGGTATGTATTTATCTTGACAGTTTTAAAACTTGTTGTCACCTAATGATATAGTCAAATACAAGAGCAATAATTGACATTACTATAAGGAATAATACACAATCAGAGTTGAGTATTTTAGCACACCTCAGTAACTGATAGAATGCTGAGAACTAAATTCAGTTAATGCACACAGTGTTTGAAAAAGTTATTAACAAGCTTGAGCTAAGAGAGATATATATCTATATGCATCCATATCCGTTTCTACATCTATATAAACACCTGAAAAATACAGTTTTCCCCAGCATATGTGTAACACTTACAAAAAATGACCATAGTGTGTCTAGAAAGCAAGTCTCAGCAAATTGCAAACAGCTGAAACCATACGGAGAATGTTCTCTGACCACAGTGGAATTCAGATTGATATCAATAATAAATCACTGACTAGAAAAATCTCTGCACATTTGAAAATAGTCCATTTAAAATAACTCACAGATAGAAGAAAACATAATGGGCATTTGAAAATAATTTGAGCTGAAATACAATGAAAATGCCAAATAACAAAATTTGTGGATGCAATTAAAATAGTAATCAAAAGAAAAAGAAGAAAGTCTGAAAATTAATGAGCTAAGTATTTTTCCAAGAAGCTAAAAAAAGGATACCAACATTGATTCAAGAAAATAGTTTGGGCGGTCGCCACTGCTCACTAGGCTAATCCTCCGCTTGCGGCGCTGGCACCCTGGGTTCTAGTCCCGGTCGGGGCGCTGGATTCTGTCCTGGTTGCTCCTCTTCCAGTCCAGCTCTCTGCTGTGGCCTGGGAAGGCAGTGGAGGATGGCCCAGGTGCTTGGGCCCTGCACCCACATGGGAGACCAGGAGGAGGGACTTGGCTCCTGGCTTTGGATCGGCGCAGCGCACCGGCCGTAGTGGCCATTTGGGGGGTGAACCAACGGAAGGAAGACCTTTCTCTCTCTTTCTCTCTCTTTCACTGTCTAACTCTGTCTGGCAAAAAAAAATAGTTTGAAAATGAAATTAAAAACTAACAGTTTCAGTGGTATTAAAAATATGGAGTACGCAGGAATAACTTTAATACAAATCATGGGGGCCGGCACTGTGGTGTAGTGGGTTAGAGCCCTGGCCTGAAGTACCAGCATTCCATGTGGGCACCAGTTCTAGTCTCAGCTGCTCCTCTTCTGATCCAGCAATCTGCTATGATCTGGGAAAGCAGTGGAAGATGGTCCAAGTGCTTGGGCCCCTGCACCCACGTGGGAGACCTGGAAGAAGCTCTTGGCTCCTGGTTTCAGCCTTCTGGTGAGTGGACCAGCGGATGGAAGACCTCTCTCTTTCTCTTTCTACCTCTCTCTGTAACTCTGTTTTTCAAATAAATAAAATAAATCTTTACAAAATACAAACTGTGCAAGATCTTTACAGAGAACACAATACAATTTTATTGGCAGACACAAGGAAGACTGAAATACAAATGCCATATTCATAGACCAAAGACTTGATATTGTCAATATGTCAATGCTTCCCAAACTTATTGATAATTCAATGGAATTTCAATAAAAAATTCTTACAGTTTCTATTTTATAGAACTTGTCAATTCAACTACAAAAATTATATAGAAAATCAAAGGTCCAAGAATAATCAAGAGAGCTCTAAAGATATTTGTTCCACCAAATACCATTTTAAGGCTGTAGCAATTAGGTGCACGAAGTCGTAGCCCAAGAATAGTTAATTACATCAGTGGAAGAAACGAGAAAATCCAGAAATACCTCTATTCCAACATTTCTGAATGATCCCTTAACTTTCAGGCCTTAACTGTAACATTATTCAGTGAAGATATGGCTTATCCTGAAATCTTTTACAGTGGAGACTGTTCTCTTACACGCTGATACCACAGGATAAGATGCAACAGGAAGGGTTCAGAGAAGCCAAGGAAGGCCCAAAGGGAGACCTTCACTCTTCACTAGCCAGCGAAGCTCAACTATGTCAGGACAGGCAGGAAAGAGCCTAGCTTTCCTTTTGCTGCTCCTCTGGAGTCCTTCTCTTTTCTAACCCCTTTGGTTGCCCATACCATAAGTCTTGATTTAAAGAAAAATAATAACATATGGGAGTCAAGGATTGGTCAGAGTCTAAGAAATATGAGGTTCTGGATCTGGAGGCTTCCTGGGATTAATCATATGTGTGGGGTGTGTTTTTTAGCTTAAAGGGATTGAGGGTGGGGGGGAATACAAGAAAGGAGAAGACAGAAAGGTGTTTTGGTTGTCCTGTTTATTGCTACATCTCCAGCACTTAGAGTGGTACCTGGCATATAGTAAATGCTCAGGAAAGCAAATAAAAATTAAGTGACTGAACAAATGACTATAAGAGAGAATAAGAATTCAACAATAAAGATGACACGCAGGAAAGAGAAAGGCAGTACTTGTTTGATAGCCACCAATTAAGTTGTTTTTATTAGGTGTATAGAACTAGTACAGCAATTTTGCATAGGTCTTGAGTGCTGGGCTTATTTTGTATAGAGAAGAATCCACAAAAGTTTCCTCATAGAAACTTTTTTTAAACTTTTATTTAATGAATATAATTCCCAAAGTACAGCTTATGGATTACAATGGCTTTTCCTCCCCATAACTTCCCTCCCATCTGAAACCCTCCCATCTCCCACTCCCTCTCCCCTTCCATTCACATCAAGATTAATTTTCAATTCTCTTTATATACAGAAGATCAGTTTAGTGTATATTAAGTAAAGATTTCAACAGTTTGCACCCACACAGAACATAAAGTGTAAAATACTGTTTGAGTATTAGTTATGGCATTAAATCACAATGCACAGCACATTAAAGACAGAGATCCTACATGAGGAGTAAGTGCACAGAGACTCCTGTTGTTGACTTAACAAATTGACACTCTTGTTTATGGCATCAGTGATCTCCCTAAGCTCTTGTCATGAGATACCAAGGCTATGGAAGCCTTTTGAGTTCGCCGACTCTGATCATATTTAAACAAGATCATAGCCAAAGTGGAAGTTCTCTCCTCCCTTCAGAGAAAGGTAAGTCCTTCTTTGATGGCCTGTTCTTTCCACTGGGATCTCACTCGTGGAGATCTTTCATTTAGGTCCCCCCCTTTTTTTTGCCAGAGTGTCTTGGCTTTCCATGCCTGAAATACTCTCATGGGCTTTTCAGCCAGATCCGAATGCCTTAAGGGCTGATTCTGAGGCCAGAGTGCTGTTTAGGACATCCGCCATTCTCCTCATAGAAACTTGGCATAGTCAAAGTCAGGCTTAAGGAAGCTTAATTTAGCAATAGTCTGACAAATGGATCTATGGGGAAATTTATGAAAATAAGAAAATAGTTAGAATTTGTCGCTCCCCCTCTTCGCGGAGTAACGACACTAAACCCTGCCTAGGCTTCATATCCGAGTCACGGCACCATTATGTCGCTCCCCCTCTTCGTGGAGGAACGACACAGGACCCTGTGCTGTTCTTTTGTCTGCTCGGCCCTCCCCGGGTTTGCTGCTGGTTCTTCCCGGGTTGGCTACTGACCCTTCCACCTCCGTGGAAGGGCGGTTCCCCCTGCCACATTCCCCACTTCCGCGGGGGAGCGGCACACCGCCGGCCGGCTCTCTCGGGGGCTGCACAGGTGTTCCTTCAGATGTTCCCCTTAGATGTTCCTGGTGCATGTTGTCTCTCTCCTCCTTTATAGTCCTCTTCCACCAATCCCAACTCTGCTACCCACATGCCGAGTACGCTGCTCTCCTCCAATCAGGAGCAGGATCAGCTCCTGGAGGTCATCACTCAACTTGGCAAGAGGCAGCTGCGTAGAAGCTGTTTCCTCCTCTCCCAGCGCCATATTGTGGGAGAGCAGATGCATAGAATAAGTCTTAATTCCAGTAACTTAGTCTAGTCCGAGTTGCTCCCCACAAGAATTCAGTGTAGGAGCAAAGGTTCAGACAAGAAATAGTGAAGATAATGATATTGAATTGGTAAGAATATACAAAATTAGAATTCTTTTTTTTTTTTGACAGGCAGAGTGGACAGTGAGAGAGAGAGACAGAGAGAAAGGTCTTTTACCATTGGTTCACCCCCCAATGGCTGCTGTGGCCAGCATGCTGATCCGAAGCCAGGAGCCAGGTGCTTCTCCTGGTCTCCCATGCTGGTGCAGGGCCCAGGTACCTGGGCCATCCTCCACTGCACTCCCTGGCCACAGCAGAGAGCTGGACTGGAAGAGGAGCAACCGGGACAGAATCGCCCGCCCCGACTGGGACTAGAAACCCAGGGTGCTGGTGCCGCAGGCAGAGGATTAGCCTATTGAGCCGCGGTGCTGGCCGAAAATTAGTATTGTTATCCTCAACATTATTGAAGTTTGGGGGCAAATAATTCTTTGTTGAGCATTCTGTCCTCAGCGTTGTAGGATGTTTCAGCATCATCCATGGCCTTTATCCCATAAGATGCCAATCGCAATCCCCTAGTCCTAACAACCAAAAGTGTCTTCTGACATTGACAAATCTCCCTTGTGAAGAAGAGCTAGTTGAGAACCTCTGAGTTAGTGCATCCTTGCCCTAGTACGTTCTTGCACATGGGTATCTGTGGATATGCATGGAGCAGGTTCATAGTAATAGAGCTTGCAAAAGCATAAAACTGGAAACAACGCTTATGTTGGATGTGAAAGAAATTAGAGCCCATATTTAGGTGCCTCCTAATAGAATGTAAAAAGAGTTTTCAGTTTGTTTCATTCATTGTTTTGGAAATGAGATCAAAGGTTCTATATCTTCTCAATAAGCAACCATCATCATTGCTTAGACTTCTGAAAAATGTAATATACACACATCAACACTGATGTGAGTCACAAGACTTGACTACATGAGCTGCACAATAATGGCATAGTAAGCAAATCTCCATTGTCTGGGAATTCTTTCCTGTTAGACTTCTAAGACATGTACTTATTTATATTCCTTGAAGTCATAAGCAACTGAAAATAGTTTTAGAATAAAACTTATTTTTCATCTCTATTTTTAGTAGCCTTAGAATATCCTTAACTGCCATAGAAAACTGTTTTCAGCTCTGGCAAGAATCCCCCCTCCCCCGCCATCACCATGTAAACACACATTTACTTTTTCTCCTATTGATCAACTGAAGGTAGAGGAATGAAGGCAAATTAAAAACCAAGTTTTCAGAAGACTAAGGCATAAGCATGGGAAACATCAAAACATCTTACCTTTAGTAAGTGTATTGTGGGAGGAGGAGATCAACGTTTCCCTAGAAGCCACACAGGGTTTCCAAGGTTGAAATACTAAAGGACTTAGTGAGAATGCATTTTATGCATGTGAAAATAAGAAAAGCCACAAATACTCAGAGAAAGAGGAAATGCAAGAAATGGCCCTGACCTGATTTAGGGACAAACAGGCTCACTGGCTGTATTGAGCCAGTGAGAACAGCAACTCTGACTTCTGTGCAGGAGCATGGAAGGGAAAACAGGGCCAAGAGAGGAGAAGCTTCTTTTTCCCTCCCTCTCTTTCATATTTTCTTTTCTTTTTAACATTTTATTGAAATACAGTATATGTAAGTGTACAAGTAGATGAGATTTTGTCTTCTGATCACACTCATAACCAACACCCCAATGTAGAACAAAACATCACTAGTACTCCAAGAAGTACCCCACTAGCCTGAGGCAGACTGAGGTTAGAGTCCGACTCTCTTACTCCCAATTCAATACATTTCCTGTTCCAGAGGCAAAGATTCCCAGAAAGAGCCACAGATATTGCTATTCAAAATATTAGAACTGAAAGTATCCTTAGAATTTGGGTATTGGTAAAGTTTTCTCTTTATACTGATGAGAAAACTGACCAAAATGACTCGTATGTCTACAGGGCATACAGAGAAGACAGGGAGATGGATGCAAGTTGAGGAAGAAGAAGGGCAGTCTGGGATTCACAAGGGTAGACTAATAGCTGTGTCAGTTCTGATTGCCCCTGCCCTTGATGATGAGGATAGCCTATAGAAGTTGAATATTTTGCCTTTTGTTGGTGAGTTAAATATACACCCAGTCCAGGAGTCAGAGAAGCTAACATAGCACCCTTGGAAAGATGGAGTAGTCGTAGACCTATCATTTTCTATCAGCAATGTGAGTTCGCAGATATACAACAATATGTGTGAGTCCCAATCACCAGGAACCAGCAGATGGAAGATCTCTCTCTGTTTCTCTCCCTCTCTCCCTCTCTCTAACTCTGACTCTCAAGTAAATAAATCTTTTAAAAAATTCTTACAGTTATCATTTATATTCCTCTCCTTTAATTACTTCTGACTGTTTTTAAAGTCTGAAATGCCTTGCTAACCTTTTCTTTTTTTAACTTTTATTTAGTAAATATAAATTTCCAAAGTACAGCTTATGGATTACAATGGCTTTTCCCCCCTATAACTTGCCTCCCACCCGCAACCCTCCCCTTTCCCACTCCCTCTCCCCTTCCATTCACATCAAGATTAATTTTCAATTCTCTTTATATACAGAAGATCAGTTTAGTGTATATTAAGTAAAGATTTCAACAGTTTGCTCCCACATAGAAACATAAAGTGAAAAATACTGTTTGAGTACTAGTTATAGCATTAATTCATATTGAACAACACATTTAGGACAGAGATCCTACATGAGGAGTAAGTGCACAGTGACTCCTGTTGTTGACTTAACAAATCGACACTCTTGTTTATGGCGTCAGTAATCTCCCTAGGCTCTTGTCATGAGTTTCCAAGGCTATGGAAGCCTTTTGAGTTTGTGGACATCGATCTTATTTTGACAAGGCCATAGTCAAAGTGGAAGTTCACTCCTCCCTTCAGAGAAAGGTATCTCCTTCTTTGATGGCCCATTCTTTCCACTGGGATCTCACTTGCAGAGATCTTTCATCTAGGTCCTCTTTTTTGCCACAGTGTCTTGGTTTTCCATGCCTAAAATACTTTCATGGGTTCTTCAGCCAGATCCGAATGCCTTAAAGGCTGATTCTGAGGCCAGAGTGCTATTTAGGACATCTGCCATTCTATGAGTCTTCTGTGTATCCTGCTTCCCTTGTTGCATTGTTCTCTCTCTCTTTTATTCTATCAGTTAGCATAGCAGACACTATTGTGTTTATGTGATCCCTTTGACTCTTAGTCTTATTATGATCAATTGTGAACTGAAATTGATCACTTTGACTAGTGAGATGGTATTGGTAATGCCACCTTGATGGGATTGTATTGGAATCCCCTGGCACATTTCTAACTCTGCCATTTGGGGCAAGTCAGCTTGAGCTGCTTCCTTTCTATCCTCCAAATTTCCCACAAGAATATTTCCATGCTTTTCCATGAGCTACAGGAAAGGCAATTTTGGGAAATGTAGTTGTTTAACTGAGTTGACACAAAGCTAAATGCCATGTGGAGATACAGGTTGAGCACACTGTCTGATTAGAAAGGTTGGGAAAGGATACCAGGCAAACAGATGATATAGTTTGAGCAAGGGCATGGACGTAATGAGTGGGCTGTGTTTGGAAACCTGCAAGTAGTCCAGTTTATCTGAATTTTGAGCTTTATATAGGAAATATGCAGTTATTAAGCTGAAAAGCAGAGTTCAGAAAATATTAAATGCCTCTGAAATGCTGGGGTGATGAAACTAATACCATATTGAACAGAGAAATTACTGAAGGTTGCTGAGTAGGTGAATGGCAATTTTGGAAACTTAATGAGTCATCAAGTACACATTGGACCAAACAAGGGAAAGATTCTGGCAGGAGAGAAACATGGTGCCAAGCAGTGGACCTGAGCTCATTTCTGCTTCAGCTTAACGTTCAAATATTGGCAAGGTGAGAGAAGAAACAGGAACTACTCACCTACCCCAAGGTGCTCAATTGCTTGTTCTTCTTTGCTTCCTGCAGCCCTTGTGGACAAAGAAACTAACTTCTCTTGTATCTTAAATATCTTACACTCTAAGAGGTCATTTGCAATCATTTGTGGTTGTTCTGAATGTGACAGAGCAAGATTTTCCTGAGGATGGGTACCCGGGAATATGTCAAGGGGCTGTTACAAGCTGGCTGCACATCCAGGCCAATTAAGCTCTGCTCTGGAAGGCATAGATGTACACATTTGCACATTAGGGGGAAAGAGGATGAAAGAAGAGTCCTCTGCTGGCTCGAGACTGCAATAGCTCTTCAGGTCTCACCTCAGTAGGTGGTGGAGAGCAAGTGCCTTTCTTGCCTGCAGGTCCGCCACATTAAGTATATGATTGGAAAGTCCAATAGATAATTACTCTAGCCCCAGCTGCAGAAGTTGGAGTCAGGCCCCAGGTAAGCATTTATTAAATGAGGTCTTGGGCAACTGCTCCTTCTCTTAGAGCCTCAGTTTCTTCATGTGTGCAGTTAAAGCCACAGCAATCTCCATGTTGCCTACCTTTCACAGAGCTGCAGTAAGGGTCCCCTGAGGTGGCAGCTGTGAAAGTATTTGGTAAACTGTAAAGAGCTGTGCTCCAGGGCTGAGTCATCATTGTGCTATTATACAAGGGGATCTTTACTAGGCTGAGCAATGTTGTGGGTCCAGCAATGCTTAATAAAGAATTCCTTGTGCCATTGTTACCACTGAGGATTTGACTTATGAGACAATTACAGTTAGGAAAAGAAACTGGGTAACTTTTATTGTGAAGTCAAGGTAACACAGCAGCCATCAATGAGGGCACCTGGGAGGAGGGGCTGCTCCTGCTCTATCATACCAGTCCTTGCTGACTCCATCATCCCCTATTTCCCTCTGTTTAGCCTTTACCCTCTTCCTTTTTCCATTAACTGAATTCATCCACAGCCTCCCTATTATCCCCTCTCCATTTCCCCTTCCCCCAAATTTAGTTTTATTCTCTCTTACTTGTTTTGTTTATTCCCTTTGCTTGTCTTTGACTTCATTTCTCTCTCTCTCTCTCTCTCCCTCTTTCTCTGTTTCTCCCTTCCTCCCCCTCCCACTTTTAAAACCAATTCTCTGCTGCTCTGCAGAGAGGTTCAGGAAGGAGAGCCTCCCAGCCAGTGTTGCTAGGCAACCCAGCGTCACATGGCCAGTACCACATTTTTTTGCCTGCTTCTTCAGAGCTCTGCTAGTCAGACTGTCTCAGATGGAGCAGATCTGAGGGATGGATGGGCCCAGTTGATTCACTTGTAGTTGGCCAAAGGTATCAGCTTTGCTCTGGGATCTCTACTTTCTGGAAATAGAGTAGAAAAAAAGGACGAAGGATATAAGAACTATAACAAGGTGATATCTATTCCTACAAACAGCTCTCCAGGGCAGAGTGTTCTTAACTTGTTGTACATGGAACTTCTAGGGCTACTAAGTACAGACTACAGGGAAGTAACAGTCCTTGAAATGTAATGCAAAATCAAATATTTATACTTACTTGTATTGTTTTTGTTGTGAGAGTTTATAGGTTTTAGCAAATTCTATAATGGAGCAAGGTTTTCCAGGAACTTTCTATATGTGTTTTCAATTCCTATCAAATTGTCTGTGTTGTATGTTTTCCATTACACCCACCCTGCAACATACACACTCATGCCTCCCACTTCTCTACCCTGCTCTGACCTGTCCGAGTTGTTTCAATGGGTCCCCTTGCCCGCTGGCTTACAGTTGGGTGAAGCTAGGGGGAGGCACCAATAGGATACCAAATGGGAGGGTTGAAAGAATGCAAGCACAGAGTATTTATTCCCCTGGCTCCCTCTCTACTACCTTTCAGGGTTCTGCTGTGCTGCACTACTGAAGAGCACAAATCCTCCATATAGCTACCACCTCTTTCTGGGTTTTGATAATAACTATCTCTTCTCTGCCTTCAGAAATATAAATAGTAAAGGACTCCAAGAGTTAACACCAGCAGGGAACTTTGCCCCCCTGACTATACCTCAGTAAACCTTCTGAAAACTATACAGTTTGAGAGTTACGTTTCCTGATGGGACCTTGACTAATAAGATTGTAAAAATTAAAAAGTGGAGGTAAGAGAGAGAAATTTGAAAGTTATATGTAAATGGAAAGTATTTGAGCAGGTGTTGCCAATTTAAAAATCCAGCTTCAAAATCCAGAACCTCTGTCTCAGATGGCTTCATTTTGTTCCACCATAATTCATAGCTAAAAATGGAAGGCACATAATTATTTGTCAGTTCTTAGCTCTAATAAAACAATTTCAATGGATCAACTGGCAGTATTTTCCTCCACAGCAATGAACACTAGAGAGTAAGAGGAAGCCTTCTAGTAATGGGTGTTTCAGCAGTTTTGAGTCCATGGGATATCACTGGATTTTCTCCAGTAAAGCCTGATGCTCCCTTCCTTTGGACTCCAATTCTTTCTCTGCAGTCTTTCCCCCTCTTTTCTCTCCAGTGTGTGGAATCTGGGGTGGGAGAAGAAAACTAGGTTACACATGCTTACAAATTTTCTCTGTCTTGCACCTGAACTCTTGGCTTCTGAAAAACTCAAGTACCCAGCTTTTGACACTTTTATTCTCTGGTTACACTCTGACAATTTCCCTTAAGGCCATGAATGACTCATGTCTAGCATCTTGGCAGGTGGGGGTTGGGGTCTCAGGTGAAATTCAATGAAACATAGAAGAGTAAAATGTACAGGTTAATGTCTCAATATCTTATCTCATCATGGCCACTTTATACTGGACAGAGTTGGCTTGAGTATCCAGGGCCATTTGAAATCAGAAGCCCTCCTTTTTCATCTGAACTGGGAGCCATTTTTGAGTCATATTGTGGGTGATGAACAATGTGAAAATAAAACAGGGAAAATAAAGAAATGTTCTGGGCACCAGTTTAGTGGCAAAGCCTCCATCTGTGATGCCAGCATCCTATATGGGTGCTAGTTCATGTCCTGGCTGCTCCACTTTCGATCCAACTACTTGCTAATGGCCTGGGAAAGCAGTGGAAGATGGCCCATGTGCTTGGACCTCTGCCACCCAAGTGGGAAACCTGGATGAAGGTCCTGGCTCCTGGGCCATTGTAGCCATTTAGGGAGTGAGCCAGCAGATGGAAATGCTCTCTTAGTCTGTCTCTCCTTTTTCCTCTGTAACTCTTTCAAATAAATACATAAATCTTTCTTTAAAAAGAATTTTCTGGAGCCTTCTTATGTTTGGGAGTATGCCATTTGTAATTAAGACACCATTTGCACTGGAAGAAGTGTGAAGTCCTAGATATCTCACTTTCCTGTGTCAATTGCACATTTTCACACTTGCTTTTTCAATTTTCATATATAATTGGACATTCTAGAAATATTGTAGTAGAGCTTGAAACTGCTAGTCATATTCACCTAGACTAAGATATTGTTCTGGGAGACAGCGATGAGATGGATCATGAAGTCATTTGGGATTTTTGCTGGGAAGGACTGGGAATTACACAGCAAACACATCGTGGCATTGTGTGTGAAGACTGAGTCTTGGGAAGAATGCTATCTTCCATTTATTGCTCTTGTGCACCCAGACTAGATTAAAGGCTCCCTGGAGGTTTCACTTTGTGAACCATCTGGCCTATCAAAAATGTCTGGATAATTCTGCGATTAAGTAAACTGAAAATAGATCTTTGTAAAAATTAAGAATAGGAATGTGAGAGGTATAAGGAAGGGTTGGAGCATTGGCAGGAGGGAGGGTAGGGGAGGAAGTGTCACTATGTTTCTAAATCTGTATATATGAAACAGATGAAACTTGTATAACTTAAACAAAATTTTTAAAAAAGGAGCATAAAAACAAAAAAAAAAGTCTGGATAATTCTGGGATGAGAAGAAGCACTTACCCACTTCTTACAATGAACTGGATGAGTATCATCAGTATGGAAGGATATTTTTCTTTGAATAAACCCTCTAGCTGGTGATGGATATGTATGTATGTTGGGGGAGTGGGGGTGGAGTAGGGACAGGATGAATGGACATACCAGTTTCCTGCGAAATTGCTTACACAATAAATAGCTTATTGAGTTATTTGGGTTTTTTAGGAATCAGATGCTGGATCAGAGATGTAGGAGCATATGAAGCTTATTGGGGAGCATCTGTGAAAAATAAATGAAAGATGAAGCATATGAGCAAAAGGAGCATCATAAATCAATGTGTATCTGACAAAGACTTAGCCAATCTAACAGAGAGCTCTGCAGCAGAGATTTCCCAATAGAAGAATTCTGTGCTGGACAGAAAAGGCCAGGTCCTTGCTAGCCATTTTCTCTTGCCTGCCCAGAAAGAGTGTGATCTCATTTTAAAATCTAAGATGGAACTTGAAAGTGCTAACAGCTAGAAGTTGTGAGCTCACTGCACTCTTTGCAGTTGAACTGCAGGTTCTTCTTTTAACTTAATGTTGCTCCTCCATGGCTGTCACAATGATCAACTAAATTCGGTGGCAGAATTGTTTTTATTTTGCCTTTCATTTTATTTTGCAAACATTTGACCATGTGGCTATTGAGTGGCAAGAATAGCAACCACAGGAACCTGAGCCTTCAGGTAAGTAGCAATATCTCTAAACAGTTCTTGGTAAGTGAGGATAATGCACATAGAGTAGAATTCTGTTTTAAAGAATGATAATGCCCAAGAATCTTGAGAACTATGAGCAATGCAGGATTTATGACATCTTTGGAAAGAGCACTTCAAATCTTGGAAGTGTGGCAGATATGGAGGTGAAGATTCCCAAACAATATCTTCCATAGCCACAAAGAGGCACTTGGGCTATAGGGTGGTTTCTGTTTGATAAATCTTCCACACATAAAACTGGCTGGAGCTTTACAGCCTTACAGACACTTAAGGCCAATATTAACCATGTCTTTGCAAGTATTCAAATTCAATATTAACTTTGTGGCTTCACAAATATTCAAATCCACAGTGCATTTCAGTATTTCCATGGAGGCGTTCATCCTAACTGTCTAGCACATGAACAGCCAAGGTGTTAAGGCTCTAGGACTCCTTAGAGAAAAGTCTTTATAATAACTCGGCTCCTTACAAGGTCACCCCTGAACCTCTGAGAAGGTTTATTGCAGCTCAATTCACAGTAGCTAAGACCTGGGATCAACCCAAATGCCCATCAACAGTAGACTGGATAAAGGAATTATGGGACATATACTCTATAGAATACTATACAGCAGTCAAAAACAGTGAAATCCGGTCATTTGCAACAAAATGGAGGAATCTGGAAAACATCATGCTGAGTGAATTAAGCCAGTCCCAAAGGGGCAAATATCATATGTTCTCCATGATCAGTGACAACTAGCCAAGCACAAAAAAGGAAACCTGTTGAAGTGAAAGGGACACTATGAGAAACAGTGACTTGATCAGCCCTTGTCCTGACTCTTGATGTACAATTTAATACTTTATCCATTTTAGTATTTTTTTGTTCTAGTTAATATTATTGGTTGAACTTTGTAATTAACACACAATTATTCCTAGGTGTTGAAATTTAACTGAAAAGTGATCACTGTTAAATATAAGAGTGGGAATAAGAGAGGGAGGAGATGTACAATTTGGGACATGCTCAATCGGACTTGCCCCAAATGGTGGAGTTAGAAATGTGCCAGGGGATTCCAATACAATCCCATCAAGGTGGTATGTACCAATGCCATCTCAATGGTCAAAGTGATCAATTTCAGTTCACAATTGGTCACACTGATAGGTCTAAGAGTCAAAGGGATCACATAAACAAGACTAGTGTCTGCTAATACTAATTGATAGAATAAAAAAGAGAGAACGATCCAACATGGGAAGCGGGATACATAGCAGACTCATAGAATGGCAGATGTCCTAAATAGCACTCTGGCCTCAGAATCAACCCTTAAGGCATTCGGATCTGGCTGAAGTGCCTATGAGAATATTTTAGGCATGGAAAGCCAAGACACTCTGGCAAAAAAAAAAATACAACCTAAACGAAAAGTCTCTGCAAGTGAGATCTCAGTAGAAAGAACGGGCCATCAAAGAAGGAGGTACCCTTCTTTGAAGGGATGAGAGAACTTCAATTTTGACTATGACCCTGTCTAAATAAGATCGAAGTTGGCGAACACAAAAGGCTTCCATAGCCTTGGCAACTCATGACTAGAGCCTAGGGAGATTACAGACACCATAAACAAGAGTGTCAAATTGTTAAGTCAACAACAGGAGTCACTGTGTACTTACTCCTCATGTGGGATCTCTGTCCTTAATGTGTTGTTCAATGTGAAGTAATGCTATAACTAGTACTCAAACAGTATTTTTCACTTTATGTTTCTATGTGGGTGCAAACTGATGAAATCTTTACTTAATACATACTAAATTGATCTTCTGTATATAAAGATAATTGAAAATGAATCTCGATGTGAATGGAATGGGAGAGGGAGCGGGAGATGGGAGGGGTGCAGGTGGGAGGGAAGTTATTGGTGGGGGGAGCCATTGTAATCCATAAGCTGTACTTTGGAATTTATATTTACTAAAAAAAATTTAAAAAGCACTCAGAGTGCAATAAAAAAAGAAATAGTAAAGGACAAATTGTAAGCAATATAGATGAAAATTATTAGACTTAGGCCGGCGCCGCGGCTCAGTAGGCTAATCCTCCAACTTGCGGCGCCGGCACACCAGATTCTAGTCCCGGTTGGGGCGCCGGATTCTGTCCCAGTTGTCCCTCTTCCAGGCCAGGGGTTGAGATGCTGTTTTCTATGTTAGAGTGCCTGGTTTGAGTCCTGGATACTTTTCTTCCAATCCAGCTTCCTTAATGTGCACCCTGGAAGGCAGCAGGTGGTAGCACAAATTGTTGGGTTCCTGACACTCACATGAGACCTGAGGATTGGATTCCACTCTCTTAACTTCAATCTAGCCCAGTTCTGGATTTTGCAGGCATCTGATGAGTGAACCAATGTATGGAAGATCCTTCTTTGTCTGTCTTTCCGTCTCTGTCTCTCTGCCATTCAAATAAAATGAAAATAAATAAATAAAAAATTTTAAAATAGAAAAGCACAAGAAAAAGATCAATGACCTAGGCTTTGAGTTTTGTGGACAAAATGATACCAAATAACATATTCTGCTGATTTATTGTTGAATATATCTTTCTTTCTCTCATCTTTATCTTTATTTCTCTTTTCCCTTTCTCTAGCACCCTCTACTTCAGTGCTTGATTCTTCGGTAATGCATTTCAGAGTAGTTAATATATCCTATTCCAAATTGCTTTTGGCTTCCTGGTAGTGACTGCTTTTAGGAGACATTTTTCTTTCCAAATATGTGTAGTCAGGGAATATTTTTAGAAGAGTGGATTAAAGGTTGAAAAAACAGTCCAACATTATTCTATTCTTCTCTGCTTCATTTAAAAAGTATTAGTATTTTTAAAGCATTTTGTATTTCTTTTACTAAGATAGAATGTATTTTTGCCTGAGCCCCATTCTTCTACTCCTTTCCATCCAAGAACTTCTTGAGGGTAAAGCTTGTATCTTACTCATCTGTACTTTGCTGGCCTCTAAGGAAGGAGGAAATATTCAACAAAATATGATTGTTAAATGAATACGATATTATTCTAGTTCCATCACAGCATTTTTGTCTTGAAAATGGTAAAGTAGTTAATTTTCCTTAATTAATTAAAAGTGTTAGTTTTTGGATATATATTGTGGTAGAGACTCTGTTCCTATGAAACACATGGGCAAGAACAAAAGTCAATTGGCAAGCTGATGCAACATGTTAAGATAATTGCTGGGAGAATATAAGAACAGAATCTAACCAGGTAAGCAGTATCAGGTAATGCTTCTTAAAGGTCATATTTGACCAGAGTGTTAAAGAATGTGTAGAATTTGGTTGGCTAGGTGAAGCAAGAGGGTGAGCAGAGTAGCAGCAAGTATAAATGCAGAAAAGCAGGAGAGGACATAAAGTGTTTAAGAACTGTCATGTTGTACAAGATGGCTGGAGAGTAGCAGATGGAATGTAGAGATTGAGACTTGAGAGGTAGTGAAGGTTATGACAATGCAGCACATTACATAACTACTTGAGGGGATTAGATTGATTATATGTGAAATGGAGAGTAGCATCATTTTTTAACTTACAATTCTGATGGGGTTAGGTGGGATACACCATGAGTAGGTTAACAGGCTGCAGAGAGCTGAGTAGGAAGCTGTCACAGTAGTCCAGGTTAAAAATAGTGACTTGAACAAAGATAATGGCAATGAATATAGAAATGAAGAAATGGGACCCTATGATACATAGAAGGCTGAACTAAAAACAATCAGATATGGAAGGGAAAGAGAGAGATAAAGAGAATTATAGATGATTCTGAAATGATTGTGTAAATAACTGAAGTATATGCAAGAACAGATAAGGCAGATGAATACAGTTTGGACATCAGCTTGAAGGACATGTAGGACATCAAACCAGGATAGTATCCTTTAGGAGGTTGGGCAGGAGACAGAAGTTCAAGGAAAGAAGAATGGTAGTTATGATTTTCATGTCATCAGTATAGGGATGATACTCGAGATATTAATATATACAATCAAACACAGAGCGAGAAAAGAGAGACTAGGAGACAGCTCTGATAAACACTTATATTTAAGGAACAGGTAACAGAGGACACCTTCTGAAGGAGACTGCTGTAGGATCAGCCAGAGAAACTCCCAGCTGTTAAAACCCAAGGCTACAAGGTTTATGAAATTGGAAAATGACCCCAGGCTTCTTTTTCCTTCTGTGTTTCCTTGTCATTCTAGTTTTTGCTCCTAGAAATTAACTTCCTTTAATTTCTTGCAAGGTCAGCTATGCATTCATAAGGAAATTTGCTGTGATTTATCCAGCATCCTGGTTTGTAGAAGAAGAAAGTATTTCAGAATCTCTAGTACACTGCACTGCCAGGAGTATCCTGTTGTATTACTTTTTATTTTTATTTTATTTTATTTTATTTTATTTTTTTAATATTTTTATCTTTTATTTAATGAATATAAATTTCCAAAGTACGACTCATGGGTTACAATGGCTTCCCCCCCCATACCGTCCCTCCCACCCACAACCCTCCCCTTTCCCACTCCCTCTCCCCTTCCATTCACATCAAGATTCATTTTCGATTATCTTGATATACAGAAGATCAGCTTAGTATACCTTAAGTAAGGATTTCAACAGTTTGCTCCCACACAGAAACATAAAGTGAAAAATAATAGATGATTTTTTTTAAATGATGATGAAATCAGATCAGACCTATTGTCATGTTTAATCCCAGTGAGAGTCAAGTTGGGAATTGATAATTTCTTTTTTTTTTTTTTTTTTTTTTACAGAAGATCAGTTTAGTGTACATTAAGTAAAGATTTCAATCGTTTGCACCCCCATAGAAACACAAAGTGAAATATACTGTTTGAGTACTTGTTATAGCATTAAGCCTCAGTGTACAGCACGTTAAGGACAGAGATCCTACATGAGGAGTAAGTGCACAGTGACTCCTGTTGTTGACTTTACAAATCGACACTCCTGTTTATGGCATCAGTAATCTCCCTATGCACCAGTCATGAGTTTCCAAGGCTATGGAAGCCCCTTGAGTTCTCCGACTCTTATCTTGTTTAGACACGGTCATAGTCAAAGTGGAGGTTCTCTCCTCCCTTCAGAGAAAGGCACCTCCCTCTTTGAAGACCTGTTCTTTCCACTGGGATCTCACTCACAGAGATCTTTTTGCCAGAGTGTCTTGGCTTTCCATGCCTGAAATACTCTCATGGGCTTTTCAGCCAGATCCGAGTGCCTTTAGGGCTGATTCTGAGGCCAGAGTGCTATTTAGGACATCCGCCATTCTATGAGTCTGCTGAGTATCTCACTTCCCATGTTGGATCACTCTCCCCTTTATTTATTCTATCGGTTAGTGTTAGCAGATACTAGACTTGTTTATGTGCTCCCTTTGACTCTTAGTCCTTTCATTATGATCAATTGTGAACTGAAATTGATCACTTGGAATAGTGAGATGGCATTGGCACATGCCACCTTGATGGGATTGAATTGGAATCCCCTGGTATGTTTCCAACTCTACCAATTGGGACAAGTCAGCCCGAGCATGCCCCAAATTATACATCTCTTCCCTCTCTTATTCCCACTCTTATGTTTAACAGGGATCACATTTCAGTTAATTTTCAACACTTAAGAATAACTGTGTGATAATTACAGAATTAAACCAGTCATATTAAGTAGAACAGACAAAAAAAATACTATGAGGGATAATGTATTAAGTTGTCCATTAGCAGTCAGGGCTATGCTGATCAAGTCACCATTTCTCATAGTGTCCATTTCACTTCAGGAGGTTTCCTTTTTGGTGTTCAGTCAGTTGTCACCGATCAGGGATAACATATGGTATTTGTCCCTTTGGGACTGGCTTACTTCACTCAGCATGATGTGTTCCAGATTCCTCCATTTTGTTGCAAATGACTGGATTTCGTTGTTTCTTACTGCGGTATAGTATTCTAAAGAATACATATCCCATAATTTCTTTATCCAGTCTACCGTTGATGGGCATGTAGGTTGGTTCCAGGTCTTGGCTATTGTGAATTGAGCTGCAATAAACATTAGGGTGCAGACCGCTTTTTTGTTTATCAATTTAAACTCCTTTGGGTAAATTCCAAGGAGTGGGATGGCTGGGTCGAACGGTAGGGTTATATTCAGGTTTCTGAGGAATCTCCAGACTGACTTCCATAGTGGCTTGACCAGTTTGCATTCCCACCAACAGTGGGTTAGTGTCCCTTTTTCCCCATATCCTCGCCAGCATCTGTTGTTGGTAGATTTCTGTATGTGAGCCATTCTAACCGGGGTGAGGTGAAACCTCATTGTGCTTTTGATTTGCATTTCCCTGATTGCTAGTGACCTTGAACATTTTTTCATGTGCTTGTTGGCCATTTGGATTTCCTCTTTTGAAAAATGTCTATTGAAGTCCTTGGCCCATCTCTTAAGTGGGTTGTTGGTTTTGTTTTTGTGGAGTTTCTTGATCTCTTTGTAGATTCTGGTTATTAACCCTTTATCTGTTGCGTAGTTTGCAAATATTTTTTCCCATTCTGTCGGTTGTCTCTTCACTCTCCTGACTGTTTCTTTTGCAGTACAGAAACTTCTCAATTTGATGCAATCCCAATAGTTGATTTTGGCTTTGACTGCCTGTGCCTCCCGGGTCTTTTCCAGAAATTCTTTGCCTGTGCCAATATCTTGAAGGGTTTCTCCAATGTTCTCTAATAACTTAATGGTGTCAGGACGTAGATTTAGGTCTTTAATCCACGTTGAGTGGATTTTTGTGTAAGGTGTAAGGTAGGGGTCTTGCTTCATGCTTCTGCACGTGGAAATCCAATTTTCCCAGCACCATTTATTGAATAGACTGTCCTTGCTCCAGGAATTAGTTTTAGATCCTTGATCAAATATAAGTTGGCTGTAGATGTTTGGATTGATTTCTGGTGTTTCAATTCTGTTCCATTGGTCTATCCATCTGTTTCTGTACCAGTACCATGCTGTTTTGATTACAACTGCCCTGTAGTATGTCCTGAAGTCTGGTATTGTGATGCCTCCGACTGTTGTATTACTTTTTAAATTAAAACAGTTGGTTATGATTTGATAAAGAGAGTTAATAAAGAATCTACAGCCAACATTATAGTTAATGGTGAAAAACTGAATGCTTTCCTTTAAATTAAAGAATAAGATTAGGATGACTCTTCTCACCATTCCTATTCCATGTTGTGTTGGAGGTTCTAGTCAGTGCAGTCAATTATCAGTTAAAAATGTAAACCAAGAAATAGAGGTTATTCATATTAGAAAGGAAGCATTTGTGCATGTGGTATTGTGACATAGAAGCTAAGCCACTGTTTGGGACACATACATCTCATATCAGAGAGTCAGTTCAAGTCCTGACATTTCCAATCCAGCTTCCTGCTAAGGCACCCAAAGAAATAACAGATGAGAAGCCATATACTTCAGTTCCTGCCACCCAAATAGGAGGCCTGTATGAAGTGCCTGGCTCCTAGCTCAGGCTTGACTCGATCCTGGTTGTTGCAGGCATTTGAAAAATGAAAAATGAACCAGTGGATGGATCTCTCTCTCTCTCTCTTTTAAAAATAAATATATTTTAAACAAGAAAGGAAGTATAGAAAACAGTTTCTTGATGTAGAAAGTCCTACGCTTTTCATAAAGAATAGAACTAATAAGTTTAACAAGATTGCAGAATACAAGATTAACATACAAAAATAAAAATAAACTGAATTTGTACATAGCAATTGCTACCAATCGAAATAAAAATGGCATAATATCACAGAAATATGAAATATTAAGGATAAATCTAACAAAAGATTTAATGACTTTTTACAGTGAAAACTAATAAGGATTGTTGAGGATTAAAGATGATCTAAATAAAGGACATATATGTTATGTTCTCAGGATGAAAAACTCAGTATTATTAAGATGTCAATGCTCCCCAAATTGATCTTTATATTCAGTGCAATCCCAATCAAAATCCTAGCATACATTTTTGTAGAAATTGACAATCTACTTTTAAAGTTCATATAGACATGTAAGTGACACAGAATAGCCAAAAAATAACTTTGAAGAACAACAAATTTGGAGCACACACTCTAGTTGATTTCAAAAGGCGCTCTAAAGCCACAGTAATCAAGAAAGTGTGATATTGGTATAAACAGAGTCATATAGAACAGGACAGAGTCCAGAAGTAGACCCATCCATGTGAGCTCAATTATTTTTGACAAAGGCTCAATGACAACTCAGTGGAGAAAGTATGGTCTTTTCAACAACTAATGATGCTGGAACGGCTGGATGGCTGTATGCAATAACAATAACAGTAGCAAATAAAACCTCAAACCAAACAAACAAAAAAAAAACTTCAAACCAAACAAAAAAAAAACCTCTTTGATCCATATCTTGCTCTCTATTTCTTGGTTTGATCCATATATAAATAAGTGAAAATGGGTCATAGACCTAAATGTAGAACACAAAAGTATAAAATGTTCAGTAAAATTATGGGAGAAAATCTTTGAGACCTTGTATTAGGCAAATATATTTTTGATAGCATGCAGAAAGGCATGATACATAAAATAAATTTTTATAAATTTGACATAATCAAAATTTAAACTTTTATTCATTTAAAGACAGTGTTATGAGAAGGAAAGTGCAAGCCATAGGCTTGGGGAAAATATATGGAAATCATGTACAGTTGGCTTTTTGTATTTGAGGGTTGCATATTCATGAATTCAACCAAAATCAATAAAAAGTTTTTGAGGAAAAATTGCAACAGTAATGGGAATGTGCAGACATTTTTCTAGGCATTATTCCATAGATAATATAACAACTATTTATTATATATAATTTACTTTAGGTATTATAAGTAATGTAGAGGTAATTTAAAGTACCATGTGTGGGAGAATGGCATAGGTTATATGCAAATATGATATACACCTTTTTATGTTGAGCATCTGCTGGGGAGCCCTGGAACCAATCCTTTGCAGATACTGAAGCAGAATGGTATCTGATAATGCACTCAAATTCAGAATATATAACATAAATTTACAATTCAATGATAAGAAGTCAAACAACCTGATGAATAATATAAGCAAGGGATTTGAACACATAATTCACCAAAGAAGATATATTAATGACAAATATGCACATGGAAAGCTGCTCGACATTATTCATCTTTAATGAAAAACAAATTAGAACTTCAGGAGATGCAACTACCCACTCACTAGAAGAGCTACAATTCAAAACACCGGCTATAATGAATATTGGAAAGGATGTAGAACAATTGAAACATTTATACACTTCTGCTGGAAATGTAAAATGAAACAACCACTTTTTTAATAGTGAAAAATGTACCTACCATATGAAGCAGCCATGCCATTCCTAGATATTTACCTGTGTAATGAAAGCATATATCCATTCAAAGACCTGTAGCAAATGTTAAGAATAACTTCGTTTGTAATAGCCAAAAACTGGAAACAACTCAAATGTTCAGCAGCAAGTGTGCAAATAAAACTATTATGTCACATGTACACAATGGTTTGACAATAAAAATGAACTGATGAAATATACCACAGCATGGAAAAATCTGAAAATAATTATGTTGAGTTAAAGAAGCTAGTCATGAAAGGATATATACTACATTATTCAGTTTACATAATGTTTTAAACTAGTTATAAACTAGTCCATAATGACAGAGAGTAGATAATTGTTTGGGGATTTGGGTGTGGGGAGAGATGGAAAGGGATCAAGAAAACTTTGCAGAATGATGAACATGCTCACCATCTTCTTTGGGACAAAAATTGAAGTCAGATGGTGTACTTCAAGTTATGTGCACTTAATTGTATGTCAGTTATGCTGCGACTACTGAAAAGAGTTGATTAAAATGTACATATTTTTTAAAAAAACAACCCAAGTCTAATAGCCTGACTACCTGGAACACAAATTTACATCAATCTTCATTTTATATTAGCTTTTCAAAGACAAGCAAACTTTATGAACCCACTGTCCAGCCTTCAGGTGTGCACTCCAGCTTCTGTGGGAAAGCATTCCATAGCCACATTTTTGTTTATCTCTTTGAATCTAGAATCATTTATAAAGTTTTGGGGAGTGATTTTTTATTTATTTGTAGAAGCACATTAGGAAAAAATCAAATGAATTACTATATAGGATGGATGCAGACATAAATCACAGTTTCTTTTATTTCTTTTGGAATGTTAATATCAGAAACTCAAGTGAAAACTGATTTAATGCGATGACTCCTTTTATGAACACAACCTAAGAATGTAACCCATTATTAGTCTTAGAAACTCACTCTCATTTGGTCTATTTTAATTTTTCTAATTTATTTTAAAAGTGACATATCTACTCTACTAAGTGTCGTGATGGCTTTTGGCCAAAAGTAATACAATCCTGATGTATTGGACTATCAGAAAAAGTTCTAATAAAAGAAACCATCAAGCAACAGAACTCTCAGAGATTCTTGATAAGAGCGGACTCAATGACAGCATCCTTTCTTGTCCTGAATGTTGAGGATTTTATGACATCATATATATACTACATGGATTTTCATGTACAATATGATCATCCCTTCAAAATGAAGGCCAAATTGTGTGTGTCTGTGAATTTTTCTGGAGAGAAGGTGAAAACATTTACTATTTTGCTCTCTTCCTTGGAAAGCTATACTCAGATCATATCTTCTCTTCCAATTCTAAAACATTCATGTACTGTACATTTTTTGAGTATAGGATAGGGCACAGATTTACTATTTGAAGACAGAGCCACGGTGCCAGATTTGAAATCAGCAGCCTTGGGTTTGGTTCTGATTCTGTTGTATGATGTGTGTGTGTGTGTGTGTGTGTGCGTGTGACATTAGTTAAGTTCCCTTCGCATCTCTTGGTTTGGTTCACTATATCTTCAAACTAAGAAATTACATTATATGGATACTAAGTGCCCTTCTAGTTCTAATTTCCAAGGGCTTTATGTATTAAGTAAGTTCTTGATTTTACTTCCTCTTCCCTGAGTCTGTGGTATTTTTCTCTTTTTTTTTTTAATGCTCTGCATCAGGGCGATATATGATGGTATTTCAAAAACTTCATGGAAAGCAGAATCAAAAGACAAGTTTAATTAGGTGGAAATTTTTGTATAGTTTTTTCATAATATGTACTTTTCATCACCTTTTTGAAAGCCACAGATATCAATCCAATTATATTGGCTTCTCACCTCAGTCAGTACCATTGTCCTGCAAGGCCAAGATGGCCTTTACTTTAAGAATGATAAGACTACTGTCTTTCCTCATCAGGCAGCAAATTTTGAGCATCTTGTCTCCACATTCTTTAACAGAGGTTGAAATTCGGATCCAATGATGCCATGCTTCACAACAATATACCACTCTCATGTATTTGATCAATTACCACTTTTGTCATAGACCATCAAGGTGAGAGAATCCTTCTAAATCGCTTAGTCCATCATCACACTTTTCACAGTCACCTCATTGCTTTCCAGATATGCCTGAAGATAAGATGAGGGGCAGGAACTTCCCAAAATCACACATGGAGTTCACTGAATTTTTTAAAAAATTATTTATTTATTTGAACGGTAGAAGTACATGAAGTACAGAGAGAAGGTGAGACAGATGCGGGGGGGGGAGGAGGGAGGGAGGGAGGCAGGGAGAGAGAGAGAGAGAGAGAGAGAGAGAGAGAGAAAGATAATCTATCTGCTGGTTCACTTCCCAAATGGCTGTAAGTTGGCCAGGACTGTGGTCAGGCCAAAGCCAGGAGTCAGGAATTTCATCTGGGTCTCCAACATGGGTGGCAGGGACCCAACTATTTGGGACATGTACTGATGCTTTCCCAGGAACATTAGCATTAGCAGGAAGCTGGATTGGAAGTAGAGCAACTGGAACATGAACTGATACCCATATTAGATGCCAGTATCTCAGGCAGCAGCTTAACCCACTACACCACAATACTGGTTCCCACAGATTAGTTTTAAGATCTAGAGATTCAGATTCTATGTTCAGTGCTCTTTCCACAGTATCTTTTTGTCACTTAAATTGCCAGTTATAATACCTCATTTTATTGGAAGTTCTTTAATTTTTCATTAAAAATACTCATGAATGCCTATGTATATAAATCATTGTGCTCAGTGCTGGAGAAAATGATGCCAAGAGCAAGCCATTTCTGCACCAAGGTGCTCCCAGACTGTAGACAAAGGGTTGATGCTTGCAGTACTGTTGTAGGCTTAGTGCAACAGAACAGTTTGGTCATAATTAGCATTACATCCATCCCTTAGACACTCATACACCTATATATAGCTAACTAGGGTCCACAATGCTTTGAAACAGAGGCAACATACAACATTAAATACCATTTCATTGAATGAACTTGAATGCACAAGCATTCGTTGAGCACCTACTGATTCAGTCAACAAAGACTGACTTAATCATGAAAAGAGAAAGCTGAGTCCCCACTGTATGGTTCTGTACATGTTTTATATAAAAGGTAGTCCATATTAACCATGAAAATTCTTTGCAATGATTATTTGCATATTTTATTTGACTGCACAACCGTGTAAACTTGGAGGATAGGGAACTATTCCCTTTTTACAGAAGCTCAAAACACCTATGATATGATAAAATCAAATCTTTGACTTCTAGGGCCTTGTAATTCAATATATATTTTCTTTTTTAAAAAGCGTATTCTTTTATTTTATTTAAAGGCAGAGAGACAGAAAGGGAGGCAGAGGCAGAGAAAGATTTTCCATCATAAGATGGGGCTGGGCCAGGCTGAAGCCAGGAGTCAGGAACTCAGTCCAGGTCTCCCATATGAGTGGCAGGGTCTCAAGTACTTAGGTCATTGCCTGCTTCTTCCTAGTGTGCTTTTGTAGGATGCATGTATTGAAAGTGGAGCCAGAACTTGAACCCAAACACTCTGATTTGGGATGTGAGCATCTCAAGTGGTGTCTTAACTACTGCAGCAAATGCCTGCCCTATATGTATTTCAATGAGGCTATCACCTAGAGCAGTTTGTTTTCATCTAGAAAAAGGAATGTGAAAACCAACAGAATTCACTGAGAAAAACAGTTTTTGGCCTGGCAAAAGGAGTCTTACAAAAAAGTAATTATTTTTGGGAGAAGACTCCAAGGAGAGAATGATATTCAAGGAATGAATATAAATGAGAAAGAACAAGACCAAGAAGTTAAAGAAGCCAAAGTTACCTGGAAAAGTTCCCAATTTTTGGTGTGTATCAGGTCAAGGCCAGGTACAAAGAACAGGATTGGTAACCCAGTATTGAACAGCCAGGGAAACTGCAAGCTCTAGAAAGGCAGTAAAGGTGGAAAGGAGTAACGGAGTAGACAAGTATCATCAGCATTGGTCAGCACACAGTACTTTTGGGCGAGGGATGAAATGAAAAACACAATAGAGAAACAGAAAATAAGGGCGGGCAAGTCAGCAATGGTTTTATTGAGGAATTACTCTAAAAATTTTACCTACATACATTCAAATGTGGTTGCTGGCAAAAGACATGGGATGCAGGAAGAAAGAGTGTACCTGACACAACTTGCAGATGAACATATGGCTCAGGGGACAGAGACATGATCCAGGTGTTACCTCAGATGATGTCACTCTTCAGTGCCTCTAATCTTGAAAGAAACCATTTGGGCACAGTCCCAGTGGTTAAAGATGAGTATTCTGAAGGCAGTATGTATGTGGACTCTGAATGCAGATTAAGATTTCATCTGGTACCTTGTGCCTGATCCTATACAATGATCTCTTCCAGTGCAGAAGGGCAAGCTGGTAGTAATATTGACATGATGTGTGTCTGAACATGCTACTTAACAGTGCAGCCAGGGTAAGCATTTTAAAATAGAAGTCTCCTAAGGAGAAGTAGTAGCTCTCTGCAGCAGCTAAGAAAATGGACTTGGAAGCCTGGCTCTTCCCTGTACTAGCTGTGTATACCCTTGAGCAATCATCTTAGCTCGTCTGCTTCACTTTTCTCTCTGGAACAACGGAATGCTAATGGTACCAATTTTCCAGAGGAATGCTGAGAAAATTAAATGATTTCATACCTGTAAATTTTTAACAGATTGACACAGTAAAATTCATATATGTGTTAGCTGTTATTGTTGTCTCACTCCTCCACTAAAAATTCTGAAATAATTTTGTGTTTCTCCATCAAAACAAAAGCCACAATTCTTTAAAAACATATTTATTTATTATTTTGAAAGTCAGAGTTACTGAGAGAAGAGTAGATATGGAGAGAGATATCTTTTTCCCACTGGTTCACTTCCCAAATGGCCACAAGGGCCAGAGTAAAAGCAACAATTCTTTTTTTAAATGGATTTATTTATTAAAAATGTTTAAGGTGAACCAATTGTATGCATTTCATATATATATATATATATATATATTTAGGAATATAGTGATACTTTGCACCCTACCCTCCCTCCTGCCCATGCTCCCATCCTTCCTCCTCCTACCTCTCTTACTCTCTCTTTATTTTTATAATGATCTACTTTCAGTGTATTTTATATTCATAAGATTAACCCTACACTAAGAGTTCAACAAACAGTAAGAAGAAAAAAAAGCACTGTCCCTCAACAGTAGATACAAGGGCTATAAACAATCATTGAACCTCAAAATGTCAATTTTGGTCCTATACATTATATTTTTTAGTACTCTATTAGTTACCACAGATCAGGGAAAACATGATATT
Organism: Oryctolagus cuniculus; assembly: GCF_051225735.1. Classification (NCBI taxonomy): domain Eukaryota; kingdom Metazoa; phylum Chordata; class Mammalia; order Lagomorpha; family Leporidae; genus Oryctolagus; species Oryctolagus cuniculus. Next base: position 130,697,345 of record NC_142888.1, on the reverse strand, counting down.
TGTCTTTTTGGGACTAGCTTGTTTCACTAAGTATAATTGTTTTCAGTTGCATACAATTTGTTGCAAAAGATGATTTCATTCTTTTTTTATGTATGAGTAGTATTCCATTTTTTATATATATATATATATAAATTGTGATATATATATATATATATATATATATCACAATTTTCCTATCCAGTCATCAGTTGATGGGCACCTTGATTGATTTCATGTCTCATGTGAATTAAATGCAATAAACATGGGGGTACAGATAACTCTTTTTTTATTTTTGACAGGCAGAGTGGACAGTGAGAGAGAGAGAGACAGAGAGAAAGGTCTTCCTTTTACCGTTGGTTCACCCTCCAATGGCCGCTGCGGCTGGCGCGCTGTGGCCAGCGCATGGCGCTGATCCGATGGCAGGAGCCAGGTGCTTCTCCTGGTCTCCCATGGGGTGCAGGGCCCAAGCACTTGGGCCATCCTCCACTGCACTCCCTGGCCACAGCAGAGAGCTGGCCTGGAAGAGGGGCAACCGGGATAGAATCCAGCACCCCGACCGGGACTAGAACCTGGTGTGCCGGTGCCGCAAGGCGGAGGATTAGCCTATTGAGTCATGGCGCCGGCACAGATAACTCTTTCATCTGCTGATTTCATTTTGTTTGGATAAATTCCAAGAAGTGAGATTGCTGGGTCATATGGTAGATCTATTTTCATCTTCCTGAGGTATCCCCATACTGTGTTCTACAATGGCTATACTAGTTTACATTCCCACCAACAGTGAATTAGGGTAATCCCTGTCCCCCACATCCTTGTTAGCATTTATTGTTTGTTGATTCCTGTATGAAAGCCATTATAACTGAAATGAAGTGAAACCTCATTGTGGTTTTGATTTGCATTTCCCAGATGGCTAGTGATCCTGAGTATTTTTTCATGTGTTTATTGGCCATTTGAATTTCTTCTTAAAAAATGTCTTTTCAAGTCCTTTGCCCATTTCTTTTTTTAAAAAAAGATTTATTTTATTTATTTGAAAGGCATAATTAGAGAGAGAGACAGAGAGAGAGAGAGAGAATGAATCTTCCATCAACTGGTTTGCTCCTCAAATGGCTGCTACAGCCCGTGCTGAGCAAAACCAAAGCCAGGAACCAGGACCTTCTCCAGGTCTCCCACATGAGTTCAGTGGCCCAAGGATTTTGGGCCATTACCCACTGCTCTCCCAGGTATATTTGCAGGGAGCTGGATTGGAAATGGAGCAGCTGGAAGTTGAACTGGTGCCCATTTGGGATGCTGGCATTGCAAGTGGCAGCTTTTCCTGCTACACCACAACATTGGCCTCTCTCATTTCTTAACTGGATAGTTTGTTTTGTTGTTGTTGAGTTTCTTAAGCTCTTTATAGATTCTAGATATTAATCCTTTATCGGTTGCCTAGTTTGCAAATATTTTCTCTCATTCTGTCAATTGCCTCTTCACTTTGCTGAGTGTTTCTTTTCCAATGCAGAAGCTTCTCAGCTTGGTGTAATCCTATTTGTCTTTTTTGAATTGATTGTGCTCCTGGGGTATTTTCCAAGAAGTCTTTGCCTGTGCCAATGTTCTCCTCTAGTAACTTGATGATATCAGTTCCTAGATTTAGATCCTTGATCCATTTGAGTTGATTTTTTGGTAAGGTGTAAGGTAGGGGTCTTGTTTCATACTTTGTGTACAGAGTGTCAGTTTTCCCAATGCCATTAGTTGAAGAGACTGTACTTGCTTCAGGGGTTGATTTTAGTATCTTTGTCAAAGATTATTGTTTGTAGATGTATGGATTGATTTTTGGAGTTTTTATTCTGTTCCGTTGGTCTATATGTCTGTTTTTGTGCCAGTAGCAAGCTGTTTTGATTCTATCTTCCCTATAGTATGTCTTGAAATATGATATTGTCATGCCTATGGCATTGTTTTTGTTGTCTAAGATTGCTTTAACTATTTGGGGTCTCTTGTATTTCCATATGAATTTTAGCCGAGCTTTTTCTAGATCTGAGAAGAATGCTGGTGGTATTTTGATTGGGATTAAATTGAATCTGTAAACTGCTTTTTGTAGTATGGACATTTTGATGATATTAATTCTTCTAATCCATGAACATGGAAAATTTTTCCATTTTTTGTGTCTTCTATTTCTTTTTTAATGTTTTGCCATTCTCATCATAGAGATCTTTTATCTTGGTTAAATTTATTTTAAGGCATTTTTTGTACCTATTGTGAATGGGATTTTTGTAGCTATTATGAATGGGATTGATCTTAGAAGTTCTTTTTCAGCAGTAGTATTGTCTGTGTATACTAAGGCTATAGATTTTTCTTTGTTAATTTCATGTCCTGTCACTTTATCAAACTCTTTTATGGGTTCTGATAGTCACTTAGTGGAGTGTTTTGGTTCCCCTATATATAGAAGTATGTCATCTACAAAGAGGGATAATTCAACTTCCTCTTTCCCAATTTGTATCCTTTTGATTTATTTTTCTTGACTAATGGCTCTGGCTAAAACTTCCAGGACTATTTTGAATAGCAGTAGTGAAAGTGGGCACATTGGCTGGTTCTGGATCTTAGTGGAAATGCTTCAAACTTTTCCCCATTCAATAAGATTCTGGATGTGGATTTGTCATGAATTGCCTTGACTGTTCAGGAATATTCTTACCATACCCAATTTGCTTAAGGTTTTTATCATGAAAGGATATTGCATTTAATCAAATGCTTTCTCTGTATCTATTGAGATGATAGTGTGGTTTGTTGTTCAATATATTAATGTGATGTATCACATTTATTGATTTGCGTATGTTGAACCATCCCTGCATAACAGGGATCAATCCCACTTGGTCAGGGTGAATGATTTTTCTGAGTTGTTGGATTCAATAAGCTAGTTTTATTTTTGAGGATTTTTGCATCTAAGTTCATCAGAAATATTGGTCCACAATTCTTTTTCTCTGTTGTATCTTTTTCTTGTTTTGGAATTAAGGTGATACTGGCCTCGTAGAAGGAGTTTGGGAGGATTCCCTCCCTTTCAATGGTTTTGAGTAGCTTGAGAAGAATTGAAATTAGTTCTTTTTAAAAAGTCTGGTAGAATTAAGCAGTGAAGCCATTGATCCTGGGCTTTTCTCAATTGGGAAGGTCTTTATTACTGATTCAAACTCCATCTTGGTTATTGGTATGTTTAGGTTTTCTATGTCTTCATGACTCAATTTTGGTAGATTGTGTGTGTCCAGGAATCTATTCATTTCTTCTAGATTTTCAAATTTTTTGGCATATAGCTGTTTGTAGTAATTCCTGATGATTCATTTTATCCCTTTTACTGTTAAATTTCCTTTCTCATCTTTGATTTTATTAACTTGGGTCTTCTCCATATTTTTCTTGGACACTTGGCACAATGGTGTACCTTTTTTATTTTTTTTTAAGAAATAAGCTCTTGAGTTCACTTATCTTTCATATCTTTTTTTGTTTCAATGTTGTTTGTTTCTTCTCTAATAGAATTATTTTTCATCCTATTCATTTTAGGTTTGGTTTATTGTTGTTTTTCTAGGTCCTTAAAATGCATTGATAGCTCATTTATTTGATGCCTTTCCAATTTCTTTTGTAGGCACCAATTGCTTTTAACTTTCCTCTTAACACTGCTTTTGCTGTATCCCATAAATTTTGATATGTTGTATTGTCATCTTCATTCATTTCCAGGAATTTTTAAATTTCCTTTTTGATTTCCTCTATGACTCATTATACATTTAGGAGCATGTTGTTCAGTCTCTATGTATTTGCAGATTTTTAGAGATTATTGAGTTGTTAATTTCCAGCTTCATTCAATGTGGTCAGAGAAGATGCATGGTATGATTTCCATTTTTTTTTTTTAGTTTGCTGAGACTTGCTTTATGCCCTCGCATATGGTCTATCCTAGAGAAAGTTCTATGCATTGATGAAAAGAATGTGTATTCTGAAACTGTGGGATGAAAGGTTCTGTAGGTATCAGTTAGGTATATTTGGTCCATAGTATAGATTAGCTCTGTTTTTTTTTTGTTGTTGTTGTTGTTGTTGATTTTCTGTCTCGTTGATCTGTCCCTATTAATATTGTATTGGAGTCTATTTCTCCCTTTAGATCTATTAACATTTGTTTGACATTTAACAATTGTTTTTCCCCCAAGTTTTCATGGTTTATTTATATATTATTAATAATTTTTTTATCATTAGTATAAAAAGAACAGATTTCATGTATTTCATAGGTACAGCCACAATTCTTACAATGGTTTCTAAGTCCCAACCTCACCTCCTCCCACCCCTGTCCCCTCTCTGCACTCACCTCTTATTGCATTCCCCTTTACTCACTCAGCTCCAGGCATGCTGGCCTGCTTGCTATTCCACTTTGTCAACTTTGGTCCTTCTGCCTGTGTTTTTCTGCTTTCAGATATCCTCTGTGCAAACTCATTCCTCTCCTTCAAGTTTCTTCTTCATTGTCAGCTTCTCAATGAGGTTTACCTTGAACATCTGGGTAGATATCCTTCATTTTGCTTTCTATTCTTTCTTTTTTTCCATAGGATTTATTACCTTTAAACATGCTAAATCACCAGATTCTTATATTTATCATTTATTATCTGTCTACTCCTGCTGGACAGGGTAGGAATTTTTCTCTATCTTGCTCACTGCTGGATCCCAAGCATCCAGAATAGTGTCCAGCTCAAAATGATTTGTTGAGCATATGAATGAATTATAGCTTATGGGTTTTCAAGGGTAGTGTGACTGCACTTGATTTCAAGTCTTGGTGTAGCCTCATCTTCTCCCTTTTGGTTTCCAAAGGCATGGAACTAATTTGATCCAACTCTGCAGTTCAAGATATACCACACATGCACTCAATTTATAATGGTTTGACTTACAATATTTCAACTTCATGATGGTGCAGGAGCTATAGGTATACAATAGAAATCATACTTTGAATTTGTTTTTTTCCTAGGCTAGCAATAGTATGATACTGTTGTGAAATTGGGTGGCAGCAGCTGCTGGTCAGTTATTCATTTGTGAGAGGAAACCACCAATACTCTCTGCTGTGCTATGTTGCTAAGCTATAATGTTTGGTAGGTTAAGTGTATTCAATGCATTTTCCACTTGTGATGTTTTCAACTACAGTAAGTTCATTGAGACATAACCCCATGTTACATCAAGGAATAGCTGTTTTTATTTTTTAACTTAATAGTTTATTTTTTGAGATAACATATTTATATATATATATATTTTATTTTATTTAATGAACATAAATTTCCAAAGTACAGCTTACGGATTACAATAGCTTCCCCCCCATAACTTCCCTCCCACCCACAACACTCCCCTCTCCCACTCCCTCTCCCCTTCCATTCACATCAAGATTAATTTTCAATTATCTTTATATACAGAAGATCAATTTAGCATATATTAAGTAAAGATTTCAACAGTTTGCACCCACACAGAAACACAAAGTGTAAAATACTATTTGAGTACTAGTTATAGCATTAATTAAACACCTAAGAGTAATTGTGTATTAATTACAGAGTTCAACCAATAGTTTTAAGTAGAACATAAAAAATACTAAAAGGGTAAAGTATTAAGTTCTTTTTTTGCTGTTTCTTTTTTGTTTGTTTGTTATATAGTTTTTTTTATTTAATAAATGTGAATTTACAAAGTGCAGCTTTTGTATTGTTGTGGCTCCCCCCCCCCCCACAACCTCCCTCCCTCCCGTGGCCCTCCCCTCTCCCACTCCCTCTCCCATCCCGCCCTTCATCGAGTTTCATTTTCAATTACCTTCATATACTGAAGATCAACTTAGTATATACTAAGCAAGGATTTCAAAAGGCTGCACTCACACAACCACACAAGGTATAGGGTATTGTTTGACTAGTAGTGTTGTTTTTAAGTTTCATAGTTAAACACATTAAAGACAGAGATCCTACGTGGGGAGCATGTACCCAGTGACTCCCGTTGTTGATTTAACAATTGGCACTCTTATTTATGACATCAGCAATCACCCAAGACTCTTGCCATGAGCTGTCTAGGCTATGGAAGCCCCTTGAGTTCACCGACTCTGAACTTGTTTAGTCAAGGCTGTATCACAGTGGAGGTTCCTTCCTCCCTTCAGAGAAAGGCGCCTCTCTCCTTGATGGCCTGTTCCTTCTGCTGGGGTCTTGTTCACCAGGATCTTTCATTTAGATTGTTTTTTGCCACCGTGTCATGGCTTTCCATGCCTTTGAGACTCTCATGGACCTTTTAGCCAGATCCGAATGTCCCAAGGGTTGATTCTGAGGCAGGAGTGCTGCCATTCTATGAGTCTGCTGTGTGTCCTGTTTCCCCACGGGATCATTCTCTCCCTTTTAATTCTATCCTTCATTAGTTGCTTACACTGGTCTTATTTGTGAAGAGATAACATATTTTTAATTTAAATTATAGTCAAGGGCTTAATGACTCTACTAAATAGAGTTCAACAAATAAAAAATAAAGAGACCATAATCTAGCAGGACAATAGGCAAGGGCTATAAATAATAATCAAATGAAAAGGTGTTCAACTTCACTCATACAAATTTTATTTTTGTGTGCATGCCAAGAGTAATTTTTTAAAGATTTATTTATTTATTTGAAAGGCAAAGCTACAGAAGGGAAAGGCAGAGAAAGACACAGATCTTCCATCTACTGGATCACCCCCCAAATGGCCACAATGGGCAGAGCTGGGCCAATCTGAAGCCAGGAGCCAGGAGCTTCTTCTGGGTCTGGTGCAGAGGCCCAAGTACCTGGGCCATCTTCTACTGTTTTCCCAGGCCATAGCAGAGAGCTGGATTGGAAGTGGAGCAGCTGGGACTCGAACCAGCACCCATATTGGATGCCAGCACTGCTGGCTGCAGCTTTACCTGCTATGCTACAGTGCTGGCCCTGCTTAGAGTATTTTTATTATTTAAGATATACAAATTTCATGTATTTCCTATATATATGTTCAGGAATATAGCAGTACTTTCCACCCCACCGCACCTCCCGCCCATGCTCTCACCCTTCTTCCTCCTCCGTTTCCTATTTCCACTCTTAATTTTAAAAAGATCTATTTTCATTTAAATTTATACTTATAAGATTAACCTTACATTAGGTAAAGAGTTCAGCAAATAGTGTGAAGAAAAAAGAACAGTTCCTTAACAGTCATTTGATGATTGCAGACAATCATCAAATCTTAAAATATCAATTTCCCTCCTATAGATTTTAAAATAGCTTCAAAATCACTAATAAAATAATAGTATTTAATTACTATAAATTTATTGGACAAATATTCAAAACAAAGTTTGAAAAACACTATTTGCAACAGAACTGATAGACACAGGCATTTCTTTCTGTATTTTCTTTTATTTTTTTCCATCTCCTCTTGAAATACTCTTCTTGGCCCACTCTTATGTGTGTTCTTCCAATGCAACTTCCATGTGAACATTTAGATGTAAAAGACCCTGATCATAAAATAATGATAAAGAGAGGAGTCTGTTAATTACTTTGATTTGATCAGTATATGTTGTGTTGAAATGTGTCACTATTCCATAAATATGTGTGGTCATTGTTAATAAAAATGTAAATGTTTTTAAAAGTATGGTGAATAAAAATATTTGAAAAATATATTAACTAACAACAACTTAACATACATTATTCTTTTAAAATAATATTATCTCTAAGTTTTTTTGAATTTGAATTAGTTTGCAATATGGTATAGCTAATATAAATTCTACATGTTGTATTTTTCAAAATAAATAACCACAGGAAAGAATCACAGCCTTGCTGTGTCTAATTAAATAAATAGAATCATATTTCAAATTGATGTGACTTCTTTGCCTTTTTCTCACAACGTTATGTATTTGGGATCTTCCGTTTTGGCTGGTGTCATTATTTCTGACTATATGTACTACTATATCTACCTAATGGTAAACGTTGAGGACACTCCATTCTTGGTGCCCAAAGATACCACTTCAGTAAGCACTATTTCATGTATCTCCTTTTGGATCTAACTGAGTTCCTTTTGACGTATAATTCCAGCATGAGGTTGCGGGTCACATCTTTGGCCCATTTTTTCTGGTAGAATTCCTGTCTTTTACTTGGCACTTGAAATATATTTCTTGCTCATCTTACCTATTTATCTTGTGCTAGTTTCAGACCCTGCAATTATCTTTGTCTATGGTGTTCACTATTGAAAATAGATATTTAATTTTTGTATGTTCAAATCTGTTTTTTATCTTATTGTTTATGTTTGTGTAAGTACTATTTAGGAAGTCTCAAAGATGTTCTTCTTAGTTTACTATTATTATCTTTATAAAAGTTTTACTTGCCACTTTTAGATTTTAATATATTTGAAGTTTATTTTTGTACATAGTGCAATTAATATCCAAATTCTAATTTCTCCATATAGTGAGCCAGTTTTACCAATTATACTTACTAGTGATTTTTCCTACACAAGTTTATGATATCAGCTCTATCATATACAGAGATCCCATAAATACATGGACATGTTTCTGAACTATTTTTTCCACTGGATTAATTTTTAGATCCTGCGCCACTATGGAACTATTTTAATTCTTGGAGTTTTGAAAGAATTCTTAGTATCTCTTAATATCCGGTAGGCTTGTGTGCTGCTCAAAGAAGATGCTTTTCTGAATATTTCAGAATAAGCTGAAAGATTATTGCATATTTATCTCTTTCTAATATTTTTGGAAGCATTTATTGATTCACACAACAACTTGGAAAAGTTCATTTTTTTAAAAAAAGATTTATTTATTTGAAACGCTCAGTTATACACACATACACACACACACAAACACACACAGAGAGAGAGAGAGAGAGAGAGAGAAGAGAGAGAGAGAGAGAGAGAGAGAGATCTTCCATTTGTTGATTTACTCCTAAAATGACCACAAAGGCTGGGCTAGACTGGGCTAAAACCAGGTGCCAAGAATTTCTTCCAGGTCTCCCACATGGGTGGCAGGGCCTAGGCACTTAGGACATCTTCCACTGCTTTCCCAGGCCATTAGTAGGAAGCTGGATTGAGAGTGGAGCAGCCAAGACCAAACCATCTCCCATATAGGATGGCGGTGCTGTAAGCAGCAGCTTAACCTGCTGTACAACAACACTGACCCCTGAAATGTTTTTTTTTTTTAAAGATTTTATTTATTTATTTGACAGGTAGAGTTATAGACAGTGAGAGAGAGAGAGAGAGAGAGAGAGAGAGAGAGAGAGAAAGAAAAGTCTTCCTTCCGTTGGTTCAGCCCCCAAATGGCCGCAGTGGCCGGAGCTGTGCTGATCCGAAGCCAGGAGCCAGGTGCTTCCTCCTGGTCTCCGATGCATGTGCAGGGGCCAAACACTTGGGTCATCCTCCACTGCCTTCCTGGGCCACAGCAGAGAGCTGGGCTGGAGGAGGAGCAACCGGGACTAGAACCCAGTGCCCATATGGGATGCTGGCGCCATAGGTGGAGGATTAACAAAGTGCATCACGGCGCCAGCCCCGAAAAGTTTGTTCTTTTTTTTTTTTACCTTTTATTTAATGAATATAAATTTCCAAAGTACAGCTTATGGATTACAATGGCTCCCCACCCCCATAACGTCCCTCCCATCTGCAACCCTCCCCTTTCCCGCTCCCTCTCCCCTTCCATTCACATCAAGATTCATTTTCAATTCTCTTTATGTACAGAAGATCAGTTTAGCATATATTAAGTAAAGCTTTCATCAGTTTGTACCCACACAGAAACATAAAGTGAAAAATACTGTTTGAGTACTAGTTATAGCGTTAAGTCACAATGTACAGCACATTAAGGACAGAGATCCTACATGAGGAGTAAGTGCACAGTGACTCCTGTTGTTGACTTAACAAATTGACACTCTTGTTTATAGCATCAGTAATCACCCTAGGCTCTTGTCATGAGTTTTCAAGGCTATGGAAGCCTTTTGAGTTCACTGACTCTGATCATATTTAGATAAGGTTGTAGTCAGAGTGGAAGTTCTCTCCTCCCTTCAGAGAAAGGTACCTCCTTCTTTGATGACCTGTTTGAAAAGTTTGTTCTTAAACCTCATATTTCCAAGTGTGGCAGTGAAGCAATACAAATTGGTTTTCAAAATAAACAAATTGCTTCTGAGAGTCCATTGACATCACAGCTTTCATTGTTGCCCGTCATTTTCAGCATGTTCCCTGGGATGGAGTGACAGGAGTATCTTTTAAGCAATTTTGTGTAAGAAATGCTTCCTGTCTCATGCATATAAATTTTGCTCACTTTTCATCAGATTCTAGCAAACAAACTACTTTCTCTGCAAGCAACCACTGGTTGTCAGGAAGTCCCAGTATGTTACTATTTTGACTTTCAAAGGGTACTATTAAAGCTTTCTTTTCTTCAATCAACCACCTTCTAACATGTAACAGTTGCAATTCCATGTTATTTGAGAATTTTGTATAACTATATGACAAAGCAGTTCCCAAATCCTTTATATGTCATGCCTTTTTGTCCACTGTCTTTCTTTGAGTGTCTGGAGTTTTGAGATGATACTTGAGGAATTTTATTAAATGTTTGAACATCATGTCTAAAAATTGATTTTATTCTATCATAAACTATCTTTGAATTTAGCACTTTTGGTAAGATTTTTTCCCCTCTAAATCCATCAAGTCTTCTAAGAAAAAGTCCTTTTTGATAATTATTCATATCTAGAAAAGATGACAAATTTAATAAAAAGATTAAATTGTGTATCCTAAATTCCACAGGATTATAATTATATCCTAATTTCTATTATTCTTTCTTGTGTGACTCTGTCTAGCATCTGAGCAACTGAGGAAGCCTCAAAAGCTTTCAGAAAGTTCTACTTAATACTATTGGTTGAACTCTGTAATTAACACACAATTATTCTTAAGTGTTGAAACTTAACTGAAAAGTGATCCCTGTTAAATACAAGAGTGGGAATAAGAGAGGGAGGAGATGTACAATTTGGGACATGCTCAATCGGACTTGCCCTAATGGTAGAGTTAGAAACGAGCCAGGGGATTCCAATTCAATGCCATCAAGGTGGCATGTACCAATGCCATCTCACTAGTCAAAGTGATCAGTTTCAGTTCATAATTGATCACACTGATAGGTCTAAGAGTCAAAGGGATCACATAAACAAGACTAGTGTCTGCTAATACTAACTGATAGAATCAAAAAGGGAGAGAACCATCCATCATGGGAAGCGAGATACACATCCCTTAGAATGGCAGATGTCCTAAATAGCACTCTGGCCTCAGAATCAGCCCTTAAGGCATTCGGATCTGGCTGAATAGCCAATGAGAGTATTTTAGGCATGGAAAGCCAAGACACCCTGGAAAAAAAAAAAGGAAGACCTAAATGAAAGATCTCTGTGAGTGAGATCCCAGTAGAAAGAACGGGCCATCAAAGAAGGAGATACCTTTCTCTGAAGGGAGGAGAGAACTTCCACTTTGGCTATGACCTTGTTTAAATATGATCAGAGTCGGCGAATTCAGAAGGCCTCCATAGCCTTGGAAACTCATGACAACAGCCTAGGGAGATTACTGATGCTATAAACAAGAGTGTCAATTTGTTAAGTCAACAACAGGAGTCACTGTGCACTTACTCCTCATGTAGGATCTCTGTCCTAAATGTGTTGTTCAATGTGAATTAATGCTATAACTAGTACTCAAACAGTATTTTTCACTTTATGTTTCTGTGTGGGTACAAACTGATGAAATCTTTACTTAATATATGCTAAACTGATCTTCTGTATATAAAGAGAATTGAAAATGAATCTTGATGTGAATGGAAGGGGAGAGGGAGCGGGAGAGGGGAGGGGTGCAGGTGGGAGGGAAGTTATGGGGTGGAAAAAGTCATTGTAATCCATAAGCTGTACTTTGGAAATTTATATTCATTAAATAAAAGTTAAAAAAAGAAAAGGTTAGCAACGCATTTCAGACTTTAAAAACAGTCAGAAGTAATTAAAGGAGAGGAATATAAATGATAACTGTAAGAATTTTTTAAAGGATTTATTTACTTGAGAGTCAGAGTTACAGAGAGGGAGAGAGGGAGAGAGACACAGAGAGAGATCTTCCATTCGCTGGTTCACTCCCCTAATGTCAGCAAAGGCCACAGCTAGGCCAATACAAAGCTGGGAGCCAGGTCTTCTTCTGGGTCTCCCACATGAATTCAGGTGTCGCTCCCCCTCTTCGCGGAGGAACGACACAGGACCCTGTGCTGTTCTTTTGTCTGCTTGGCCCTCCCCGGGTTTGCTGCTGGTCCTTCCCGGGTTGGCTGCCGTCCCTTCCACCTCCGTGGAAGGGCGGTGCCCCCTGCCACTTTCCCCACTTCCACGGGGGAGCGGCACACCGCCGACTGGCTCTCTCGGGGGCTGCTCAGGTGTTATTCGGATGTTCCCCTTAGATGTTCCTGGTGCATGTTGTCTCTCTCCTCCTTTATAGTCCTCTTCCACCAATCCCAACTCTGCTACCCACATGCCGAGTACGCTGCTCTCCTCCAATCAGGAGCAGGATCAGCTCCTGCAGGTTACTGGTTGAACTGGAGGCAGCTGTGTAAAAGTTGTTTCCTCCTCTCTCAGCGCCATATTGTGGGAGAGCAGATGCATAGAATAAGTCTTAATTCCAGTAACTTAGTCTAGTCCGAGTTGCTCCCCACATTCAGGGGCTCAAGGACTTGGGCCATCTTCTGCTGTTTTCTCAGGTATATTAGCAGGAAGCTGGATGGGAAGTGAAGCATCCAGGACTTGATCCTGTGCCCGTATGGGATGCCAGCACCCATATGTGATGCTGGTGGCTTAATCCACTGAGCCACAGTACTGGCCCCCAAAACTCTAAGACTAACAAGGACTTTACTAGGCTTATACTTAGTTTATGGTGGAAAACAATGAGTTTCCTAGATGATTATCATTTTTTTCAACTTTTGTGAAATATTTGTAGACGGTGACATCCAAAAGGCAGGCGAGCATTGCTTTTGTGAGGGAATCAATAACTGATGGAAAAGGCTTAAGGGACCAGAACTAGATAAGGTGTCCCTGATTTTTGATTATCTCAGATGTAAAGTTTGTTTTCTCCCTATCTATGGGATGTAAGGTGTACACTTACTAATAATGGCTTCAGAACAAGGGGGCATTTCTACATCCACATGACTAATAATAATTCCAGGACAAAACAATGTGTGGGAGGAAATCACCAAAATAATAACATAACAAAGTTTCCCAGAATTGAAAAAAAATATAAACCTTTAATTTGAAAGAGCCTACCAGACACCCAACATAGAAAATGAAAATAAGAAACCCATCAAAGTATCTTAACATGAAATGTAAAACACTATTTCTAAAGAGTAGATTCTAAACACATCCAAAGAGGAGGTAAAACTGGTTACATTCAAAGGAACAAGAACTCCAAAATCCTTGAGAAGATTAATTTTACATATAATTCCTTATCTTAAAAATGATCAGTTAAGTGTGAGAGTAGAATAAAAGCACTGTCAGATGATCATGGATGCCGGACAGAAGCATCAGAAGGGAGAACCTGGGAATAAAGAGCATTCCACAGATTTACTGATGCCCTTAGTTGTATAGATCATCCTAAAAAGATGAGAGTGGCAAATAAAAAAGGGAGTGGTAAAGGCAAATACAGCCTGCAAGGAATCGAAAATATTATATTATGAAAATAATATTCCAATACATTACTGAAATATGCAGTAAGTAATATGTAATAGATTAAATAATGTAAGTACTGTATATTGCTTTTTTTTTTGACAGGCAGAGTGGACAGTGAGAGAGAGAGACAGAGAGAAAGGTCTTCCTTTGCCGTTGGTTCACCCTCCAATGGCCGCCGCGGCCGGCGCGCTGCGGCCGGCGCACCGCGCTGATCCGATGGCAGGAGCCAGGAGCCAGGTGCTTTTCCTGGTCTCCCATGGGGTGCAGGGCCCAAGCACCTGGGCCATCCTCCACTGCACTCCCTGGCCACAGCAGAGAGCTGGCCTGGAAGAGGGGCAACCAGGATAGAATCTGGCGCCCCGACCGGGACTAGAACCCAGTGTGCCGGCGCCGCTAGGCGGAGGAATAGCCTAGTGAGCCGCGGCGCCGGCCTGTATATTGCTTTTCAAAGTTTATCATTAAATTTTATAAGCAGTTATGGACTCATAGAACACAATGTAAATGTTATAAACTTTGTCAATAGGAAAGTATTAAGTACAGAGGCAGCAATGGGTAGGTGGAAGAGGGTGCTAAAGAAAAATAAACTATTCATGACCCTTGTTAAAGTCAGCGAGACAGACTTTCTTCATTCAACAAGGACAAGTGGGAAGTACTAGGTGGAATATTACTAAGAGGAGACATTAGGACAGAGCGGCTCTGGGTAAATGGTCTTGATAGGATTATTGCTGAAGGAAGTTTCGGGTGACTAAAATATGAGAGTTTGTCTCTCAATGGAGAGAGTCTTTGTCAAAGTGGAAGGGAAATAAAAGGAATAGTGAGAGTATATCTTCATTTTAAATGGAAAGTTAAGAGATTTTTATCTATAGCTTAAGAAACAAGAAACAAAAGTGAAAGTACAGAAATTGCTTATAACCCTAATTGAATCCATTCCTGAAAATGTTAAAAAACAAATAGTAAGATAGCAGCAGAGAACAGCCAGCCCCTCCATACCCATGGGTTCAGCATCTGCAAATTCAATAAACCATGGATTGAAAATAATCAGAAAAAATGCATTTGTACTAAACATGTGCAGATTTTTTCCTTATCATTCCATAAACAATACAACTATTTAGATAGCATTTATATTATATTATGTATTGTAAGTAATCCAGAAATAATTTAAAGACTTATAGGAGAACCTGTGTAGGTTATATGGAAATAGTAAGCCAATATATAAAAGGGACCTGAACATCCAAACATTTTAGAATCTGCGAGAGTTCCTGTAACCAATTCACCCTAAATACCAAGGGACAACTGTGATTTCCATGATTTAAATGGAAAATAAACCACTGTAATTGCAGTCTATTGCAGTCTATTTTCCTAAATATTATTAAATGCTCTGAAACATTTATATAAAAACCCACCAAAGATTTTTACGTAAGACATCTTAATAATCAATTACCTAATTATTTAAAAATTACGGGATTCATTAGTGGGTATATTTGTGAACAATAATCAATAATACCAGTATTGATATGAATTTGATTTTCCCTGTGTCCTTACATGATCTGTACTGTAATGTAAATCAACAATGTAATGACACATTACAGATAATATCTAAATCAGACTCAGGTTTGGTAGTTCTAGGAACTTGGCAGAAGCAAACATGGGAACCCATTAAGGGGCAAGGATGATAACTGCAATGCCTAGCTTATTTAAACAAGGCTCTGACCTTTTGCAGGAGTATTTCATAACCTAAACATTTTGGCTGATATTGTGTGAGGATTCACTAGAGCAAGTTCTCAATTCAAAGACTGAATTTTCTATAGGCATTTTTATAAGGAGTCATTGTCAATTACTGGATAGTGAGAGTTCAGCTAGTTAGGTAAAGGCAATCTATAAAGGAGGTAATAATGGTCTACAGCTATATGAGTAAAGGGGGAAGGTTGTGTGTGTGTGTGTGTGTGGCCACTAGGTTAAAGCTTTGCCTTTTAGAGCTGTCAATAAATATAATAAAAATGATAAAGCACAAAAAAGCAAAAGTAGATGATTTAGAGATGTGGTATGAGTCACCGGAAGATAAAAATCAGAATTAGCTAGAAGAGTTCAAAGGAGTCCTTGTGCAGAGCAGGACCCAGTCAGCCAGCAAACTCTAAATTCATTCTTCCCAGTTGGGGTTCGGAATAGGGAAAGAAGGTGAGATGCTCTTCATACTCATATATTTAGACATGTGTGTCATTCTGCTGATTAGAAGTATTTTAAGGCTTCCTATTATTTTTAAAGTGAAATTCTGCCTCAGGCTGAAGCTGCTTTCCTGTTTTTTCTCCTGCTTGCTATTTCTGCAGCACGCAGGTCTTCTTTCAGTTCACCAAAGATAGATGGTCAGGCCCACGGTGCTCCCCCCCCGCCCAGATCTGTGTGTGTGTGTGTCTGTGTGTCTGTGTGTGTGTATGTCTCTGTCAGTCTCTCTCCCTCTCTCCTCCTAATACTATTATCATTTAAGGTGCATTTTTCCTGCATTCCACTTTCAGTCTGAATCAGGTATTACTGTGAATCCTCGACAATTCTGGATTTTCTACCCAAAATACTAATGGAATTGTAATTATATATTCATGTCTGTATATACTTATGTATACAATATTTTGTACAGTGATATATACCTTTACCACTAGGTTTTAAACTTCCCAAGGAAAGGGACAAAGCCTGTGGTACTTTGGAGGGGATGGGTGCATAGGAGGAATTTAATATATACTTGCAGTGTGAATCAGCAGATGAGATTCTGAGGTTTAATTTCTAAATTACTAAAATGAAAATGAAATGATATTCCATTGAATAATAATTATACCAGTCCTGCAGAGCTCACAGGGTTTTTATGGAATAAATAATATGTTGTATGTTTAATTTTATGGGATATGAATGCATGTGAATTTTGAGAAGGAAAGCCATTGATTTGTTGATTATGAGATTGTTGTTGGACATGGGGAATGGTGTGGAAGACAGAGTGCAATTGCTTAGAAATAAGTAATCAATTAAATTGAAGAAAAGAACAAGTCTTTAACTGGAGGGATGGCAGGATTGCAGCATTACATTTTTTTTTCCTGTTTGTACAATAGAAGATTCCAGATGAATTGCAGAGTGTAAAAACCAAGTGAACATTGAGCTCAGTGAAATAAGCCAGCTCTCAAAGGACAAAAGCTGTATGATTCCACTCAATGGAGGTTCCTAGAGGAGCCAAACTCTTAGAGACAGACAGGAATGGTAGTTACTTTGGGCTAGGGGAAGTTGGGAAGGGATTTAGAGTTTAATGGGGACAGAGTTTTAGTTTTAGAAGATGGATACATCCTGATGATGGATCATGGTGATGACTGCACAACAGTGTGAATTCATTTAATGCCACTGAACTGTACACTTAAAAATAATTATAAAGGTATGTTTTATATTATACATTTAAAGAGTTAGGTATGAAATATAAATTGGTTTAATTATATTTTTGATAATGTAGAATTTTTAAAAGGTTAAAAATGTTATTGTTTTGCATATAGAATAAATGTTATGACTACAAACAAACAATTGAGATGTCTTTTCTAATTTTGTAGAAATGGCTTTGACACATAGGACAAACTCTTCTCTGCCTGTGACCACATAGTATGGTTGATATGGCCTTGCCCTCCTAGCCATAGCTGATTAGTCTAAGTGAAGATACCTGTCACAATATATGGCATTTCCAATCTGATATAAATTGTCTTTCCAGTGGGTCCAGAAAGGAACATGAGGCTCAAAAACAGAGTGCAACACAAAGAAGAGAGACATCCGTCTCCACTTTTCAAAGATTAACATTCAGTCCTGCCATTGTGAGATCTCATTGAAGTAAAAATTGAATCCTTCCTACACCCAGAAGAATAACAGAAAAGACATACATTCCTGGCAAATCAATAGCCTCAATGACGCCTGTTATACCTTGCAGAGCAGTGTTTGTCTCTTGATAGAATTGTCATTCTGAACTGTGCAAGAGTGTATGTGCTTTATCTAATAGCAGTAGTAGCATGGGCTCTGGCAAAAGAAGAGTGACAGCACTGGGTTTTGTGGCCTGCAGAGTAGTGGAGAAGCACAGAGGGAATGACATTGCTGAGGGACACTATAGTCATCCCTGAGTGAAGAAACTGTGAATACACAAGAAAACACCTAAAAATGCTTGAGGTGGACTTTGCCAAAAACATGTCAGTGAATTTGAATTATTACCATCAGTGTGACTTCATTTCTCCCCATAAATCAGAGGGGCCTACTGATGTAGTGTCATGGAGAGAACTATCTAATTATGACCCTGAGAATTCACTTTGTAGGATGGGCTGGACAACCAGTTATCTGGGACAAGCCCTTTCATTCTTCCAGAAGGTCTACTATCACCATGTTCAGCTTCTAATAGGACCAGCGGTTCCTCCCCTAGTGAGGGAATGACAACATCTTGTGGGCCCCAAGATCTTCCAGTGCTGAGCCTTTGGCAGTCCCAAACAACTTATAAGAACAGTTAATCTCAGACTTCCAGCCTCCAGAACTCTAAGACAATACATCTCTTGTTTAAGCTACCCAGTCAGTGGTTGTTTGGTACAGCAGTGCTAGCAGATGAATGCACTGGGGAATCTGCATTTTCTAGTCTCAGGTACTCTTTGGCTCTTTGAATTCCCCTTTCTCAATAAAGCTTATTTCTTTTTAAAAATTGATGTTTGTTTTCACTTTATTTTAAAGGTAGACACACACATATACACACAGAGACAGAGATAGAGAGATGGAGATCTCCCATTAGCTGGTTCACTTTTGAAATGCCTGGAACAGCTGGGACTGTGCCAGCCTGAAGCCAGCATCCTAGTACTCCATCTAGGTCTCCCATGTTGGTGGCAAGAACCCAATTATTTGAGCCGCCATCTGCTTCTTCCTAGGGTGTACATTAGTAGGAAACTTGATCAGAAGCAGAGTCAGGACCCAAACCAGTCACTCCAATATAGTATGTGGGTATTTGAAATAGCATTTTAACTGCTTTGCCAAATGCCATGCCCCCCAAGCCTATTTCTAAACTCCGTTGTACTCAACCTTGATTATGTATCAGGAAATCCTGGAGGGTTGTTAAGACATAAACTGCTGGGCCTGACTCCAGCATTTCTGATTTAGAAGATCTGGGGTAGGGTCAAAGAATGTGCATTTCTAACAAACTCCCCAGCATGATGATGCTGCTAATCTAGGTATCACACATGTGATGTGGAATTGAGCCTGATCCTTGGTGCACAAATGGGTGGTAACTCATGTAATTTACATGGCAATATAGTGATGACCACAAAGAAATGCCCGTGGTATGTCAAGTATACAAAGGGAATACAAAAATCACAAACATCAAGGCCCTCCCCAAAGTTGGTTGATGGTGCAGTGAGTGAGCAGAAGCTGCCAGCAGCTGCCATGCTGGGTAATCTATAAGAGGTGAGCCCATGGGGAATGAGTGTAATGGTGAAGTAATGTCCAATGAGTCATACCCTTGCATAACCCCGTCCCCTAGAGTGTGGACATGCCCAAAAAGTTGCTCTGAACAATAGAATATGGCAAAGGTTATGGGATGTCACTCCCACGATTATGCTTCATTTTTTAAACTATTTTCTAGCAGACTGGAGAGACCTGCTTGCTCTTGAAAAAGGAAACATGTAAGTTGTGACTTGCCTCAGCCTCTTGGACTTGAGTAAAGTCTACAATTAAGAGCCAGCAAAAAGCAATGGCCCCCAGTCACATGGCACAACGGAATGAATTCTGCCAGCAGCTACAGGAGCCTTCATGGGAAACTGCAGTCTTACTGACCCCTTCACTGCAGCTTCCTGAGACCATGAACAGAGCACCCAGATAAGCAGTGCACAGACCTCTGAACCAAGGAACCTGGAAAAATCAATGTGTATTGTTCATAACTGCTAAATTTGTGGTAATTTGTTATGTAGAAATAGAAAACAAGTCAAAGCAAGATGTGGTGGGAGGAGAACAAAGCCTAAATATAGCCAGTTACTGTCCAACAAATAGGCTCCTGAAAGTGATTTCTTTGTTTCCAGGCCTGAGGCAAGTAGTTACTTCTGAGAAGGCCCTGACTGGCATAGCTTGAGAACATCAGGTTGGATTCAAAGTGGAGGCTGATGTAAACATCTTTTTGCACAGAATTAATTGGCAACTTTGAGCATTCTAACTTTAGCAGCACCACCTCAACATCTCACCATACTTGACATTCAGTGACTCAGGAACCCAGGAGCCAGCTAGCATGCTTGCAATAGGGACAGGGCTTATAATGTATCATGGGATAAAAGCTACAGGCTTAAACTAAGGGAACTAGTAACTCTGGGAAGCAATTCAGTTTGCTTTCATGCTTGGATTGAAGTTATTTCTGCTATGTGGGGATCCATATGTGGGCAGGCAGGATTGGCTTCTCCTGAGAGCCCTGTCTTTGGCTTGTACATGGCCATCCTGTCATTAGGTCTTCATGTGCTTGTCCCTGTGTCTGTCCTAATCTCAGACTGCATTGGGGCCACCCTAATGACTTCATTTTATTTCAATCACTTCTTTAAAGATCTTATCTCCAATTACAGTCACACATTGTGGTACTGAGAGTTAGAGCTTCAATATATGAATTTTGGGGTGACAACGCCTAAGTAGACATTACAATTACAGTGTTTAGCTTAAAGACTGTACTCATCAAAGGGTAGTGGTGATTGAGAGATACCATGTGGTACACAGGAAAGATGATAAGTTTCATTAAACCATATGGTTGTTACTCTGTGAAGCTGATTGTACCAAATATGGAACTTGACAGCACTCTCCCCATCAGAGAAACAGTGTTTGAGCTTTGAAGTCCTTACAAAGGTAGCTCCTTGTCGATGATACCATCTTTTATGGGTTTAGTTTTATGGCGTTGGTTAGGACTACAGCATGTTAGTTAGGACTTCATCATCTAAGAATGTGACCTTATTTAGATATAAGCTTTTTGCAATGTAATGGGTTAAATTAAAATGAGGTCTTATGTTAATAGGGTGGGCTATATCCAATATGACTAGCATTCTTGTAAAAAGGGGACATTTGAACACAGACACATACACAGAAAGAACATGGTGTAAAGACAAAGGCATAGATTGGAGTAATATGTCTAGTAGCCAAACAAGAAACACGGAACAAATTCTGCCCTCACAGCCTACAACTTGATCTCAGACTTCTGGATTCTAAAAGTGTGAGAGCAAAATATTTCTGTTGTTTCAGCCACCAAGATTTTGGTACTTTGTTATGGCAGCCTAGCAAATTTGTACATCATTGGATGGGATAACATTCCATTCATTCCTTTGACAAGCTCAAGTTGGAGACTTCTCAGGGAAATAGGGATTCCATATTAATCGGCAATTAATGCTTGCTGCTGGATAAACATCCTCTGATCTCAGTGGCTTAATATAATACAAGTATATTTCTTGCATATTATATAGTCTGGCAAGAGTTTGGTGGCTCTTTTGAGTATTTATTCTCTAAGTGGTAACTCAGAGGTCCAGGCTCCCATATATCTAGGGACTGGCTGATAAGAAGAGAGAGAGAATGGAGAAGGCTCACCATCTCTTAATGTCTTTTTAAAAATATTTTATTTATTTGAGAATTTGAGAGACAGAGTTACAGAGAGAGAGAGAGACAGAGAGAGAGGTCTTCCATCTACTGGTTCACTCTCCAATGGCCACAGTGGCCGTAGTTGAACCAATCTTAAGCCAGAAGCCAGAAACTTCTTCCAGGTCTTCCATGTAGGTGCAGGGGCCCAAGGACTTGGGCCATCTTCCACTGCTTTCCCAAGTCATAGCAGAGAGCTGGATCAGAAGTGGAGCAGCCAGGACTTAAAATAACGCCTATATGGTTAACCTATTATGCCCTAGCACCAGTCCCACTGCCTTTTAAATAAATAAAATTCATCATTAAAAAATAAAAAAAAGAACAGTTGGGAATGGACAGACTGGCATACACAACCTGTTCACTAATATCTGGTTCTTCTTTCCTCTTTGAGTACACAACTTAGCTGTACTTCCCAGTAATCTTGCAGTTAGATGGGTCATAAAAGTAAGTTTGTGCACATGGAGGAGCTCTAATATCTGCTTGACATGCTGACCCCATAGGGATGTGAACTGTATTCCCAGTTCAATTGCTCACTGGTAGATATGTGACCTTAGACATGTCTGCCTCCACTTTTCTTTGAGACTTTCTTTCCCATTTATTCAATGAAAGGGTTGGACCTGATGACTTCCTTCAGAGAGAATGATTTCTTGGTCTAGGTAGAGGTGAGAATCAAGAGAATACTAAGTCAATTGTGTGATCTGCATTAGGAAGAGTGATAAGGATAAGAACTGATCCTGGATAAGCAGTGCCAGGAGGAAGGATAGTGAAGGAAATTTCATGATAGATACGATTCATTATCTATATAATGAGTTTTACTCTCCTCTTTTCATTGTGTTTTTTTTTTTTTTTTTGACAGGCAGAGTGGACAGTGAGAGAGAGACAGAGAGAAAGGTCTTCCCTTGCCATTGGTTCACCCTCCAATGGCCGCCACGGCCGGCGCACTGAGGCCAGCGCGCCGTGCTGATCCAAAGCCAGGAGCCAGGTGCCTCTCATGGTCTCCCATGCGGGTGCAGGGCCCAAGGACTTGGGCCATCCTCCACTGCACTCCCAGGCCACAGCAGAGAGCTGGCCTGGAAGAGGGGCAACCGGGACAGAATCGGGCACCCCAACCAGGACTAGAACCCGGTGTGCTGGTGCCGCAGGTGGAGGACTAGCCTATTGAGCCGCAGCCCTGGCCTTCATTGTGTTTTACACTATTTATTTAAATAGAAAAACTCAGGGTTGCGGTTTAGGCTAATGAAGACATTGGCTAAAACACCTGAATCCCACATCAGACTACCTACCTTTGTTCCATTCTCAGCTCCAGCTGCTGAATCCACGTATGTGTTAACCCCTACCCTGGGAAGCAGTGGTGATGGTTCATGTAGTTGGGTCTCTACCACTCACATGAAAGACCTGGATCGGTTCCTGGATCCTGGCTTCAACCTGGCCCAGTCTTGATTGTGGTAGGTGTTTGGGGAGTGAAAAAGCAGATGAGAACTCTGTGTCTGTCTCTATCTGCCTCTACCCATCAGATAAACAAATATTTTTAAAAAGAGAAAAGCTCAAGAAAAAGTGCTTATCTCATATAATCCCAACCCAATCACCTATTTATACCATACACACAGAAAATATTCCTGATTTGGATATTATTGATTTGAAGTAAATTAAAGCAAAACTGAAGCCAGCTGCTTTCTACTAAACTGGAAAAAGAGGTGAGGACAAATTTCAGGTTGAGCTGCTATCCTGAGCCATTTAGGAGCTTGCTCTCTCTCTCTCTCTCTCTCTCTCTCCTCCTCCTCCTCCTCCTCCTCCTCCTTCTCCTCTATTTTTCCTCATCTGTTGTCTGGGAATGCAGAAGTGTCAGTTCCTACACTGAACCTATAATCTCAATGAGGATCACCAGAATTTTGAGCAGGATTACAACACTTATTTGGCATTTATTCTATAGAAATCCAAGTGAAAAATAATAAAGTAAAAAAATCCTAGAAGCCCTATTTGATCACTTGGAATCCACTGTTATCTTTCACAAAGTCACACGATCCCTATATTGTGATAATAAATGAATAATTTTTCAAACATCAAGTATTTCTGGAGAAGTGAAGCTATAATGGCATTTTAATTTCAATTGTTTTCATCATCATTTATGAATAATACTCAGAATTATGGTGATTAATGAAGGTTTTCTATAGGCATATGGGTCCACACATTCCTTAGGAACTCACTTTGTGTCTCCCTTGTTCACAGTGATGAAGCAGTTTGTTTATAAATTTAGGTCAGACAATCAAGGAGAGTCCAGCATCACAAGTATTGATCATAAAACAGAATTATCTAAGTCTCCCTTGGGATTCTTGATGCTGTAACTCTCATCTGCAGCCTTCCAACATTGCTTAATTTAGACTTTTCACCATGTGAAAGTGAATGGTTGCTTTGTATACTTATGTCAAGTAGTTGGATAGGTACTAGAGGTCAAATCTGCCAATTCTCAGTCTACTACTCTTTTCTAGGTTCCAGTGTATCACTCCAAGTTCAGTTCTTCATTGTATTTTTAAAAAATATTTATTTGAATATCAGAGATAGAGAGAGAGAGAGAGAGATCTTTCATCCCTTTGTTCACTCTCCAAATGGCATACAACAGCCAGGGCTAGGCCAATCAGAAGCCAGGATCCTGGGACTCCATGCAGGTCTCCCACGTGTCAGGCTCCTAAGTACACATTATCAGAGAACTGGATGGGAAGCAGAGCAGCCAGGACTCTAACTGGCACTCTGATATGGGATACCAGCGTCTCAAGTGGCAGCTTAACCCACTATGCCACAATGGAAACCTAGTTCTCTGATTTAGAGTTACATTTAGAATATCGTGATTTGTGATTTGTCCACTTTTCCTTCCATGTGAGTTAACTTTATAGAGTCTTAGTTTATCTCTAGCAAATTCCCAGGTCCTTAATCTGACACATGTGCTAATTTGGGTTCTCTGGGAAACCGATGCTGGAACGGAGTCAGGAGTACAAAATGTTGTTTGCAAGTAATGTCTGTGAAAAGAAAAGGGAGGAAATAGAACTGGGCAAAGAAAGTTATGAAACCACAATATTCACTTTACAAAAGTCTCTGGTATCCCAAGAGGGGATAAGCACAATGAACACCTTAGAAGAGTGCTGCTAAGATGCTCTAAGTCCCACTGGATGGAAACAGGTATGTCCTTGTACTACTTCTTTGCACAGCCAATAGCTGGGACCATACTGTGAACAGGTGACTGGCTCAGATGCTAACATGGACTCTGAAGGGGGTCAAAGCTGGAAGATGTCATCCTGCAGTAGGGCAGCAAGTCCTTTTTTGGAGGGGGTTCAGAGTGGCACATCTTCATAGCTCCTAAACATGCTTATTGCTCAGTATCACCTTTATAAGAAGACAAAGGCATCTTTCATTTTCATTTTTAAGAATTGAAATTGCACTTCTGGAAATATGGTTAAATAAATATGCTGCAAAACTTGCGCTGTCACAAAACACCCAGAAATAGCATATTAAATACAACAAACCTGTTTCTTGAGTTTAGGGGGAAACTCATAAGCTAGTCCCAATATGTCGGATGGAGGTGAGGATAAAGTTTCTGATGCTGAATAATATTATTCAACTGTGCCACTGAGTCTCAGTTTGGTATGCATAGCTGAGAGAAAAGAACTTGGGGAAATTAATTCAAATTACACACACAATTATTCAAATAGCCTCTTTCTTTTTCTCTCCAGATCCCCTCCTCATTCATTCCAAATGAAAACCACTCATCTAGGGCTGGCATCATGGCACAGTGTGTTAAGCCACTGCCTGCAATGCCAGCATCCCATATTGGAGCATCAGTTTGAGTCCCATTTGCTCTGCTTCCCATCCAGGTCCCTGCTAATGTGTCTGGGAAAACAGCGGAATAACCCAAGTACTTGGGCCCTTGCTACACACAAGGCAAGACCTAGATGGAGTTCTGGACTCTTGGCTTTGGCTTGGTCCAGCCTGGGCCATTGCAGCCATTTGGGGAGTTAACCAACAGATAGAAGGTCCCTTTCTCTATCCTTCTCCCTGTCCCAGTGCCTCTCCCTCTCCCTCTCCTCCCTCTCCCTCTCTGTGTCACTCTGCCTTTCAAGTAAATAGGTAGAGTTACAAAGAGGCAGAGGCACAGAGAGAGAGAGAGAGAGAGAGAGAGAGAGGTCTTCCATCTGCTGGTTCACTCTCCAAATGGCCACAATCACTGGAACTGGGCTGATCCGAAGCCAGAACCTTCTCTGGGTCTCCCATTGTGGGTGCAGGGGCCCAAGGAGTTGGACCATTTTCCCCCTGCTTTCCCAGGCACATTAAGAGGGAGCTGGATTGGAAGTGGAGCAGCCAGTACTTGAACTGGGTCCCATATGGGATGCTGGCACTACAGGTGGCAGCTTTACCTGCTACACTACAGTGCCAGCCCCAAAATAAATCTTAAAAAAAGAAAACCACTAATCTATGCAACACATACTCCTACTCTTCTCATTTGCAATTACAATGGTTTAGAATCCCTCATATTCAGTATTTTTCATAAATTTATAAGTACATTTATTTAATAACATGGACAGATATTTTTATATATATGTATGTATAAACATTCATCAAGTGAGTACCTCACACACATTTTTTAAGCTCTTCCAATGTACAAATTCACATGGGCTTGAACTTGGGGCAGACTTTAGAAATGGTACCTATAGGCATTGGAGTAAACTTTAGGGCCAGTTAGCAGCTGACCCTAAAGCATGTTCACTATGTACTCAAGAATCTTAATGTAAATATGACAGTCATATCCACAGATCATTCTAGAGTTGAGTTATAGTATTCCATATGGTCACTCCAGAGTTGAGACTGACCCTTCAAAGGTGCAGTGAGAATGGTTATATTAGTTTCATTGTCAAATTTACTAGTTTATAATGTATTGTAGGTGGAGAAATTGTAGAATGTAGAACTACTCTTAAACTTCAAACTGATGGGTAGGACTTGATACTTATTAAACTTCCTGATGTTAGTAACTTGCTTTCTCGGAATATAAACATTGCCCACCCATAAATTTCCCATATATCTACTTGTGTCACTTGTGAGACTTAGTACCTACCTAGGCCTGGGCACTTGTCATTACAGCTGTCATTATAAAGCACTTTTTCATTTCAGATGAAATTGTCTCAAGCACTGTTAGAGCTACCTGTGTTATATGCACCTATTTTACCACTAATTCACTGTGTTTTCAGGTCTTGGTCCATGCTAGATTGGTTTGTCCTATAGAGAAACAGGCCCTACCTAGTCCCATCCCCAGTTAGATGGAAATGGCCATAAAAGTGGTAGGTAGGATTGAGGTGAGATCATGATTCTTTCAGTTCTTTATTATTTCTTTAAGATTTTTTTTTTTTTTGCTGATCAAGCTGCGACTTTATTTTTCAACCACACACTTATATATCATAGAGGCAGGGTATCAGGCGGGGGAAGGAGGGGGAGCTTATCTTGTAGCTGCAATGCTTGTGCAAGTAGGGGAAAGGTTACAAGGCCTTAAGGCATGAGGTCACACAAGGTTGCGTTATCAGTACTATCTGGTCTGGCCTGTCTAGCCCTGTCTTTCTACTAAGAGGTCACATGCTGCGTGGTCCCCGACATATCCCCCTTTCTTATCAATTAAACAGAAATGGCTACCGGTTAGGCCAAGTGTGATGAGCGAGCAGTGCCTGTCTTAGGAATCGACCCAGAGCTCCATCACCTCTTACCCGTCATTGGACATCCTTGCCAGTCCCCAAGGACTCCTGTCTTAGGTGGGTGAGGTTCCGGGAAGGTGCCCGTCATTGGCTTACTGCTCGTTTTATTGATAGGCCTGGGGCCCTTCCTGGGCTCCCGACTGGGGCAGCGGCAGACCAAAGGGGAGAGTCAGTTGTTGGAGGGACCGTGACCTCACCAGCCAGACTTCATCGGCCAGAGAGAGAGGTAACGTTCTCCAGGGGATCTTCCATGGCCAGACTTTGGTAATGTATTTGAATTGGTCTGGCTGCTAAATTACCTACTTGCTGTCTGATAAAGGTCATCAGCCTATTGAGGAGACAAGGACCTATAGATAGCACAACAAGCAACCCAACAATGGGGCCTAAAAGCGGTAGCAAATAGGGAAGCAGTCCATTCCATCCCGTCCAAAGGGGATTTTCAGCCATGGCACGTCGATGATGCTCCAGATCTTCTTGAAGTGTCTTGATTTTATCGTGAACAATGCCGGATTGGTTAGCATAAAAACAACGTTTTTCCTGTAAAGCCAAATACCTCCCTGTTCAGCAGTAAGCAAGTCTAAGCCTCTACGATTTTGTAGAACCACTTCTGCTAGGGAATCAATTTGACCTTGAAGATCCTGGATGGTGGTAGACAGGGTTTGTACATCTTTAATAAGTTGCTGGGACAATTCTGTATATTTTTGGACCGCAATTCTTATTTACCTGAGAGGCAAAGTAACCGAGAGCGAGAGTGAGAGTGAGAGCAAGAGAGAGATCTCCCATCTGCTGGTTCATTTCCCAAATGGCCACAACACCCAGAGCTGGATCAGGCTGAAGCCAGAAGCCAGGAACTCCATCTGGGTCTTCCACAAGGGTGGCTAGAACTCAAGTACTTGAGCCACTATCTGTTGCCTTCCAAGGAGCATTGGAAGTATAGTAGATAGGACTCCAACTAGCACTTCAAATATGGGATGCAGGCATTTCAAGTAGTGGCCTATCTCATTATGTGACATTGCCTACTCCTGTTTTAAGTTCTTTACATTCACTTATAACTGGGTTGTATTCATCTGCTCACATGCCTATCTTTTTTTTTTAAAGGTAAAAAATTAATGAAGAAGGACCCTTTTATTATACATTTATAAAATAAGTCTAATATAGTTATTAAAAATGGGACAAAATTTTTTATTTTTGGTATCTTGTATTTTGCATTCCATTTTTTTCATCATCTTCACAATCTTTCATAATTTGCTTTTTGTTATCCAAAGCATTCTGCAACTTTTTCACCAGCAAAGTACAACTGAAGAATAAACTATCCAATAAATTCTCAGGAAAGACATCAGAGAAATTAATCTAATAACTCATGAATAAAGATTGAGAGTTCAGAGAAACACAAAACAAGAACAAGCATGGTTTAATCTTTCTGATGGTTCAGAAGGCACAAGATTGTGCTGTGCCATTTTCTTCACACTGGGTTTAGGTGCCGAAAACAGAATTATGATAGTGGAATTTTGAAAAAAATTATTTCATATGTGGTTCACACAGCATCAAATAACTACAGATACAATATGGGAATTGTGAGGTGTATATTTGTTCTTAACTAGGACACTATTGATAATAAGAAACTTTAAAAATGCGAGTTATAAAATGAATATTTTTAAGCACATTTAGCAACAGTTACTTGTTTTCAACTATCATTTCATATTTGGTGACCAAATTATATGTGACCATAATTGAAGAACATATAACTTAAAACAACATTTAAAAGAAAAAAACCATGGTTACAACAGAATTCTCTGTTACATTAAATGAAGAAAGGAAAGTTACATATATGTACTGAAGGGCACTGATATTTCTCAAACCAATTCTTTTAAAAAGCTTTTAATTTACCCTCAAGTAAATCAATTTAAAACAAATTAAAAAAAAATCTACTCAGCTTAGTGTGCTTGCAGAAAAAAAGAACTCAATGTTGATCACATGACCACCTAACAATCATTCGATGCTAATTGCTGAACAAGTACTGATTATCCTGACAACCATACGATTAAGCCACATGTATATATTCAGACGTGGCTAATCCAGCTAACCAACTGCAGCAGAGAAATGCTCAAATTAAAAAGGCTGAAACAAATGACAACTGAAAATGGCTGAATCACTGTACCTTTAGACACAACCTTAAATCTCAGTTTTTGCTATATACTATCTGGTACTTTTGGATTCAGTAGTTGGGGTAAAAAAAAAGTTTCTGTATTCAAACATATCTACAGAATGCCAATATAAAATGTGTGGCTATATACATTTAATACACATACACACTCACACACACTCACACAGACTCACACATCTAGGAACCAGCACCTATAACCACATCCCCATTTCTCACTAGAACCAATGAATCATTTGTTACGTTAAGACCAGCTTAAATTCTATAAGGCTGTAACAACATATGGCTAAAGAGGTCAAACACAAGCACCCACTCAGGCTGAATTAAATTGTTCCTCCTCATGATTTCTGACAAGTAGTAATACCGTTTATATAATAGTTGTATCTCAATAACTTAGAATTCAGAGTATAAAACCTCACATATAGAACTCCCTCACTGTTTACAGAGTGCTCCTTCCACTGTATTTCCACAGCTGATAAGAGGGCACATCAGACTAGATCACTGAACTGTACAAATGATCTTTACTTTTAATCTAAACAAACATGTGTTAAAACATTCTGAAATGCTGCATCCTTTGATTTCTTCATCTTTTCAATTGCCCGATGTAGGTCCTGCTGCTGCACAGGCCGAATTTCATCTTCATCATGGCTTTCTTCTGATGTGGAATTAACATATTCCCTGACACAGAGGAGGGCAGCATCCCTACACATCTCTTTTAGGTCACTTCCTGAAAAACCATCAGTTTCCTGGGCAACTTCTAACAGGTCTACATGCCTATCCACATTTTCATTTTTCAAGATAAGCTTCAGAATTGCTTCTCTTTGTTTTAGAGCAGGCTGGTTGATATGAAATCTTGTAGGCATTCTTCTCATTATAGCCGAGTCAAGATCCTGAGGGCGATTAGTAGCTCCCATCACTATGACCTGGCAGCTGTGATCAGTATCCAATCCATCCCACAGACTCATAAACTGAGCTTTCATCATGGCTGTAGCTTCATGGTCAGAACTTGAACGGTTTCTTAGAAAGGAGTCTATTTCATCTATAAAGATGATGGATGGTTGTAGCTTTATGGCAAGAGAAAAAACAGCAGCAGCCAACTTCTGAGATTCTCCATACCACTTATCAGTCAGTGTTGAAGGCTGAAGGTTAATAAATCAGCAGCCTGCTTCTTTGGCTGTCGCCTTAGCAATCAATGTTTTACCACAGCCTGGAGGCCCATAGAGAAGCACACCCTTTGGAGGTTGTAGAAGTCTAGAATTCTCAAACAAATGCTTCTTTTTGATAGGTAAGATCACTGTGTCCTTCAGATCCGTAATGACATCATCTAAACCTGCTATATCACTCCAAGTAACATGCATGTTAAGAGGGTCTACTAGATGAGCAGCAATGCTCATTTCGTATTCTGAAAGCTTCACATTTTTCACACCAATTTGCTTCATCAATTTTTCTGCCTGTTTCTGAGCTTCTACTTTTTGCTTTCTTGTTGGATCAATTGCATCTACCATCCATTTGATAGTAAAGTATGTTACTGCACCAAATATCATCAAACGGAAAATTAAACCGACAACTTCATTCCGACTCAAGGGACGAGAAAAGGCTTCAGCATGTACCATCTTGATTGTTAACCTCGGGGCAGAAACAGCGGCTCCCTATCTATTTTTAAAGATTTATTTATTTGAAAGGCAGAGTTACACACAGAGATAAGGAGAGGCAGAGAGTGAGGTCTTCCATCCGCTACTTACTCCCCAATTGGCCACAATGGTCAGAGATGCGCCAATCCAAAGCCAGGAGCCAGGAGCCTCTTCCGGGTCTCCCACATGGGTTCAGGGGCCCAAGAACTTGGGCCATCTTCTACTGCTTTCCCAGGCCATAGCAGAGAGCTGGACTGGAAGTGGAGCAGCTGGGACTCAAACCGGCATCCATATGGGATATCGGTACTGCAGGCGGCAGCTTTACCCACTACACCACAGTGCTTGCTCCACATGCCTGTCTTTAATACATGACCATAAACCTTGTAGGAGGAATTACTCTGTTGAGGGGACCTTAGTACCTTAGTATAGAATAGGACCCCTGTGAATATTGGTTAAAATGAAAAGTGTGTACGAGGGTACATGCCTTCTCAGTGACCTGAGACTTTTTTTAAAAGATTTATTTATTTATTTGAAAGTGAGAGTTACACACACACACAAACACACACACACACACACAGAGAGAGAGAGAGAGAGAGAGAGAGAGTTCTTCCATTTGCTGGGTTCACTCCCTAATTGGCTGCAATGGCTGGAGCTGAGCCAATCTGAAGCCAGGAGCCAGGAGCTTCTTCCAGATCTCCCACATGGGTGCAGGTGCCCAAGAACTTGAGCCATCTTCTACAGCTTTCCCAGGCCATAGCAGAGAGCTGGATTGGAAGTGTAGCAGCCAGGTCTCGAACCAGCATCCATATGGGATACTGGCACTGCAGGCGGAGGCTTTACCCGCTACGCTGCACAGCACTGGCCACCTGACAGACTTTCAAGAACTTCTTCAGTGGTGATTCCACTGACCCTGGAGGGTCACATGACCCTTCAGGACATCTCTGAAGCCAGGTAAGGGGTGCATGGGGCTTTGTATCCATGAGCTATTTTCTCTAAATTCCTCACTCCTGTCAGATGTGAATTCCTTTCCAGGATTTGCAAAAAAAAAAAACCAAACAAAACAACAACAACAACAACAAAAAAAAACAAACAAAAACCTCCATCTGTGTTAGAAGCGACACCTTGGGGAAAGTTGTTTTATTTTAAAAGTGAAAAAAATAGTCATTTTTAGAAAATAAGCACCAGGAACTTTAAAGTCCGTTAGTAACAAACTGGCCAAATGAAAATACAACTTACATGTACTCGAGTATACATCATCCCACATAGTCTCATTTTATTCTTTCTTTTAAATTTTAGATTGGGTTCCTTATATCCTTGTACATTGGAAAAATATTGAGCACAGTATATCTGGATTTTCAGCAATACATTTAACAAAGCCCTTAATAATGTTTTTTGTACAATGCAGAGGCAAATGAGCTAGTGGGAAAATGATTAGGTCAATTTCTAACTGGTTGAAGGGTCATGCCCCAAATGGGCCGACTACATCATCAGTACTATCACCATTTAAAAATATATAGGAATGATATGGACATCTTGTGATTTGATTGTTGTTTGTAGCCCTTGTCATACTCTTGTGGGAACTCTGGAGTTTTTACTTTTTACTTGTTTAATATTATGGTTAGTTGTGCACTAAGCCTGTGATTATAGAGTGGGTTGAAATTATGTTTTTGAAAAAATTAAAGAAAAAAGAAAAGAAGAAAGAAGGGGGGTTGAGGAAGGTATGGAAGTATGGTTATCTTCTTAGAATTATATCTATGAAATTAATGAAATCTCTTATTTATTTTAATAAAAATTTAAAAAAGAAAAAAATAGATGAAATAAATGCAGGGAAGTGGAGTAACAACCCATGGTCACATAACTAGTATTTTTTTTTTTTTTTGACAGGCAGAGTGGACAGTGAGAGAGAGAGACAGAGAGAAAGGTCTTCCTTTGCCGTTGGTTCACCCTCCAATGGCCGCCGCGGCCGGCGCGCTGCGGCCGGCGCACCGCGCTGATCCGATGGCAGGAGCCAGGAGCCAGGTGCTTTTCCTGGTCTCCCATGGGGTGCAGAGCCCAAGCACCTGGGCCATCCTCCACTGCACTCCCTGGCCACAGCAGAGGGCTGGCCTGGAAGGGGGCAACCGGGACAGAATCCGGCGCCCCGACCGGGACTAGAACCCGGTGTGCCGGCGCCGCTAGGCGGAGGATTACACATAACTAGTATTGAGCTGTTTTTGAAGTACTTTGTATAACTCCAAGGGATTTTGTCTGACATGCAGTTTTTCCTTATGGGATAGAGCACATAGTAGTCTAATAATAAGGCTCCTCTTTTCATTTTGCCTCCTAATACGAAACCAGTGATCACCTGGGGCTTGTTTGCCTATGAAGATCAGTTTGAAGGCGAAAAGTTTAGAAAGATAAGAAAAGATCAGAGACTGTTATATAAAGGGATTGCAAAAAAGATTCCAAATGATAACACTGGGTTATGAAGACCATGAAATTAAGTGACTGAGTAACTGTCTATCAACAGATGCTTTAAGATGATTTAGTTCTGCCTCAATTTGTGTTAAAATAGAAACAGGACATGTGAAATCAGTGGAGCATCTATTGGATAGAATAAGCCCCAGTTGGCAAGTTAACAACATGACCTAGATTGAGAGGCTCTCTTTCTCAAGGACCCCTTTGTACCTTTAACATGTGATATGCTATGTGTAAAAAAGGAGGATGAGTATCTCAGTGTGGTAGTGGTGGTGGTGTGTATGTGTGTCTGTATGTGTGTGTGCACATGCACTTATGCATGTGTGAGCATATGTGTTTTTGAATTTATGTATTTAATCATATATGTGAGGCTAGACTTACAGTGTATGCAATTAACCAATTATTATCAATATGTCTTTATGCTACATAACAAAGTAGTCTAGTAATCAGATAATCCTGCTTTTGCTTCCTGAAGAGGTACCCAGAGAATGTTTGCCTGCAAAGATCAGTTTGAAATAGCAACTAAGAAAAAGACAAACAGCCATTACTAGATCCCTCTATCAGAGCAATACTGTCAATGATAATACGGGTGAGAAGAATGTGAAACCATGTGACATCTGAGGAAAGAAAGAAAGGGCTGTCGTTTCTGTTCTGATCATGGTGATTTCTGTTTAAGTCCAACATCACTAAAACCTTAGGTTTGTCTCTTGGAGGTTTGCAAAATAAAGGCTTTGCTTTAGTATCTCCAGGGGATTGTTCCAGGACTTCCAAAATCCATGGATTCTGTAAAGTGGTATGGTATTTGCGTGCAACCTATTCACATTCTCTGATACACTTTAAATAATCTCTAGATTGCTTGATAAATGTGAATGCTATGGAAATAAATGTTATACTATATTGTGTAGGGAATCGTGAGAAAAGTCTGTACATGTTTAGTACAGATGCAAATTTTCTTTTTCAATTATTTTTGCTCCACGTTGACTGAATTTGTAGAAAAAGAACTCTTGGATATGGAGCCTACTATCTTTTACATATGTCATCTAAAGGATATCACAACAATGCTATAAAGTACAAAATAGGGATTAGAAAAATAATCTTCAGTTTACAGATGAGCAAACTGAGCAATGAAGTCATACATGGAGTCTGTGACAATGCTATGGCTCAATCTCAAGTCTTTTTTTGTTTCTTTTTTTTCAACTTTTATTTAATAAATATAAATTTCCAAAGTACAACTTTTAGATTATAGCGGCTTTCCCCCCCATAAATTCCCTCCCACCTGCAACCAGACTATCTCCCACTCCTTCTCCCATCCCATTCTTCAACAAGATTCATTTTCAATTATCTTTATATACAGAAGATCTACTTAGTATTTACTAAATAAGGATTTCAACAGACTGCACCCACACAGATACAGAAAGTATAGAGTACTATTTGAGTAGTAGTTTTACCACTAATTGGGAAAGTACAACACATTAATGACAGAGATCCTACATGGGGAGTAGGTGCACAGTGACTCCCATTGTTGATTTAACAATTAACATTCTTATTTATGACGTAAGTAATCACTCAAGACTCTTGTCATGAGCTAACAAGGCTATGGAAGCCTCTTGAGTTCACCAACTCAGATCTTGTTTAGACAAGGTCATAGTCAAAGTGGAAGTTCCCTCCTCCCTTCAGAGAAAGGTACCTCCTTCTTTGATGTCCCAGTCTTTCGACTGGGATCTCACGAACAGAGATCTTTCATTTAGGCCTTTTTTTTTTGCCATAGTGTCTTGGCTTTCCATGCCTGAAATACTCTCATGGGCTTTTTAGCCATATCCGAATGCCTTAAGGGCTGATTTTGAGGCCAGAGTGCTGTTTAGGACATCTGCCATTCTATGAGTCTGCTGTGTATCCTGCTTCCCATGTAGGATTGTTCTCTCCTTTTTAATTCTATCAGTTATTATTAGCAGACACTAGTCTTGTTTATGTGATCCCTTTGACACTTAGTCCTATCATTATGATCAATTGTGAACAGAAATTGATCACTTTGACTAGTGAGATGGCATTGGTACATGCAACCTTGATGGGATTGTATTGGGATCCCCGGCACAATTCTAGCTCTACCATTAGGGATAAGTCCGAGTGACCATGTCCCAAATCTGTACATCTACTTCCTCTCTTATTCCTACTCTTAATATTTAACAGGGATCAATTTCAGGTAATTTTAAATGCCTAAAAATAATTGTGTGTTAATTAAAGAGTTCAACCAATTGTATTAAGTGGAACAAAAAAATACTAAAAGGAATAAAATAGTAAGTTGTTCCTCGATAGTCAGGACAAGGGCTGATCAAGTCATTGTTTCTCATAGTGTCCGTTTCACTTCTCCAGGTTTCCTTTTAGGTGCTCAGTTAGTTGTCGATGATCAGGGAGAACATATGATATTTGTCCCCTTGGGACTGGCTCATTTCACTCAGCATGATGTTTTTCAGATTCCTCCAGTTTGTTGCAAATGACCGGATTTCATTGTTTTACTGCTGTATAGTATTATATAGAGTACATATCCCATAATCTTTAGCCAGTCTTCTGTTGATGGGCATTTAGGTTGATTCCATGTCTTGGCTATTGTGAATTCAGCTGCAATAAACATTGAGGTGCAGACGGCTCTTTTATTTGCCCATTTAATTTCCTTTGGGTAAATTCAAGGCGTGGGATGGCTGGGTCTTGTGGTAGGGCTATATTCAGGAATTGGAGGAATCTCCAAACTGACTTCCATAGTGGCTTTACCAGTTTGCATTCCCACCAACAGTGGGTTAGTGTCCCTTTTTCCCCACATCCTCACCAGCACCTGTTGTTAGCTGATTTCTGTATGTAAGCCATTCTAACTGGCATGAGGTGAAACCTCATCGTGGTTTTGATTTGCGTTTCCCTGATGGCTAGTGATCCTGAACATTTTTTCATGTGTCTGTTAGCCATTTGGATTTCCTCTTTTGAAAAATATCTATTTAGGTACTCGGCCCATCTGTTAAGTGGATGGTTTGTTTTGTTGTTGTGGAGTTTCTTGATATCTTTGTAGATTCTGGTAATTAAATCTTTATCATTTTCATAATTTGCTAGTATTTTTCCCATGCTGTTGGTTGCCTCTTCACTTTCCTGTTTCTTTTGCAGTACAGAAACTTCTCAATTTGATATAATCCCAATTATTAATTTGGCTTTGACTGCCTGTGCCTCTGGGTTCTATTCCAAGAAGTCTTTGTCTGTGCCTATATCTTGCAGGGTTTCTCTGATGTTCTCTAATAATTTGATGGTATCGGGTCATATATTTAGATTTTAATCCATGTTGAGTGTATTTTTGTTTAAGGTGTAAGGTAGGGGTCTTGCTTCATGCTTCTGCATATGGAAATCCAGTTTTCACAACACCATTTGTTGAATAGACTGTCCTTGCTCTAGGAAGTGGTTTTAGATCCTTGATCAAATATAAGTTGGCTGTAGATGTTTGGATTGATGTCTAGTGTTTCTATGCTGTTTCATTGGTCTATCCATCTATTTTGTAGCATTACCATGCTGTTTTGATTATAATTGCCCTGTAGTAAGTCTTGAAATCTGGTATTGTGATGCCTCCGGCTTTGTTTTTGTTGTACAAGATTGCTTTAGCTATTTGAGGTCTCTTGTGCCTGCATATGAATTTCAGCATCATTTTTCCCAGATCTGAGAAGAATGTCTTTGGTATTTTGATTGGTATTGCATTGAATCCATAAATTGCTTTTGGGAGAATGGACGTTTTGATGATATTGATTCTTGCAATCCATGAGCATGGAAGATTTTCCATTTTGTTTGCTATCTCTTCTATTTCTTTAAGGTTTTGTAATTCTCATTGTAGAGATATTTGACATCCTTGGCTAAGTTTATTCCAAAGTATTTGATTTTTTGTAGCTATTGTGAATAAGATTGATCTTAGAAGTTCTTTATCAGCTGTGGCATTGCCTGTGTATACAAAGGCTGTTGATTTTTGTGCATTGATTTTATATCCTGCTACTTTGCCAAACTCTTCCATGAGTTGTAGTAGTCTCTTAGTAGAGTTCTTTGGGTACCCGAAGTAAAGAATCATATCATCTGCAAAGAGGGATAGTTTGAGTTCTTCCTTCCCAATTTGTATCCCTTTAATTTCTTTTTCCTGCCTAATGGCTCTGGCTAAAACTTCCAGTACTATATTGAATAGCAATGGTTAGAGTCAGCATCCCTGTCTGGTACCAGATCTCAGTGGAAATGCTTCCAACTTTTCCCCATTCAATTGGATGCTGGCCGTGGATTTTTCATAAATTGCTTTGATTGTAGAGAGGAATGTTCTTTCTATAACCAATTTGCTTAGAGTTTTCATCATGAAAGGGTGTTGTATTTTATCAAATGCTTTCTCGGCATCTATTGAGATAATCAAATGGTTTTTCTTCTGCAGTCTGTTAATGTGGTGTATCACATTGATTGTTTTGTGATCATTGACCTATCCCTGCATACCAGGGATAAATCCCACTTGGTCTGGGTAGATGATCTTACTGATGTGCTGTTGCATTCTATTGGCCAGAATTTTATTGAGGATTTTTGCGTCTATGTTCATCAGGGAAATTGGTCTGTAATTCTCTTTCTCTGCTGCATCTTTTTCAGGTTTAGGAATTAAGGTGTTGCTGGCTTCATAGAAAGAATTTGGGAGGATTCCCTCTTTTTCGATTGTTCTGAATAGTTTGAGAATTGGAGTTAGTTCTTTTTTAAATGTCTGGTAGAATTCAGCAGTGAATCCATCCGGTCCTGGGCTTTTCTTTATTGGGAGGGCATTTATTACTGTTTCAATTTCTGTCTCAGTTATGGGTCTGTTTAGGTTTTCTATGTCTTCGTGGTTCAATTAGGTGGGTTGTATGTGTCCAGGAATCTACCCATTTCTGATCAATTACCCTGTTTGTAGGCATACAACTCTTTGTAGCAATTTCTGATGATTCTTTTTATTTCTGTTGTGTCTGTTGTTACATTTCCTTTTTCATCTCTGATTTTATTCATTTGGGTCTTTTCTTTTTTAATTAGTTGGGCCAATGGTATGTCAATTTTTTTTATGTTTTCAAAAAATCAGCTCTTCCTTTGGCTGATCTTTTGTAATATTTTTTGGATTCAATTCTGTTGATTTCTTCTCTAATTTTAATTATTTCTCTTCTCCTACTGGTTTGGGTCTGGCTTACTGCAGTTTTTTTAGGTCCTTGAGATGCATTGATAGCTCATTTATTTGGTGCCTTTCCAATTTCTTGATGTAGGCACCTATTGCTATAAACTTTCCTCTTACACTGCTTTTCCTGTATCCCATAAGTTTTGGTATGTTGTGCTGTTGTCTTCATTTACTTCCAGAAAGTTATTGATTTCTCTTTTGATTTCTCCTATGACCCAGTGTTCATTCAGGAGCATGTTGTTCAATCTCCATGTGTTTGCATATCTCTAGGGATTGCTGAGTTGCTAATTTCAAACTTCATTCCACTGTGGTCTGAGAAGCTGTATGGTATGATTCCAATTCATTTGAATTTGCTGAGACTTGCTTTATGGCCTAGTATGTGGTGAATCCTAGAGTAGGTTCCATGTACAGCTGGTAAGTATGTAAATTATTTAAGTGTAGATGAAAAGTTCTGTAGATATCTGTGAGATCCATTTGGTCTATTGTGTCGATTAAATCTGCTGTTTCCTTGTTGAACTTCTGTCTTGTTGATCTGTCTATTGCTGAAAGTGGAGTATTGAAATCCCCCAACACTATTGTATTGGAGTCTAAGTCTCCCTTTAAGTTCCTTAATATATTTTTAAATAATCTGGTGCCCTGTAATTAGGTGAATATATGTTTATAATAGTTATATCTTCCTTTTGAATTGATCTCTTAATCATTATAATGTGTCCCTCTTTGTCTCTCTTATAATTTTTTGTGTAAAATTTTATTTTGTGTGCTATTAAGATGGCTACTCCAGCTCATTTTTTGGTTTCTGTTGGCATGGAATATCTTTCCCCAACCTTTCACTTTCAGTCTGCATGCGTTTTGTTGGAAAGATGTTTTTCTTGTAAGCAGCACATAGATGGGTTTTGTTTTTTAATCCATTCAGCCAGTCTGTATCTTTTAACTTGAGAGTTGAGGCCATTTACATTCAATGTGACTATTGATAAGTAGTGAATTTGCTGTGCTATTTTTCCAAAGATATTCCTAATATATGCTTTAAACGTCCTGTGATCTTTTACTGGGAGATTTTCTTCTCTTACCTTCTTTCATACTGATGGCCATGTTTCTGTGTGTAACACATATTTAAGCATCTTTTGCAGGACTGGATGAGTGGTGACAAATTCTTTAATTTCTCTTTGCTATGAAAGGTCTTTATTTCACCTTCATTCACAAATGAGAGCTTTGCAGGATATAATATTCTGGGATGGCAGTTTTTTTCTCTTAGTACTTGGGCTATATCTCGCCATTCCCTCCTAGCCTGTAGGGTTTCTGATGAGAAGTCAGCTGTGAGTCTAATTGGAGATCCTCTGAGAGTAATCTGATGTTTCTCTCTTGCACACTTTAGAATATTTTCTTTATGTGTCATTGTGGTGAGTTTGATTACAATGTGTCATGGTGAGGATCTCTTTTGGTCATATTTATTGTGGGTTCTATGTGCTTTCTGTACTTGGATGTCTCTTTCCTTCTCCAAACCCGGCAAGGTTTTTGCTAGTATCTCACTATAAAGGCCTTCTAATCCTTTCTCCCTCTCCATGCCTTCAGGAACTCCTAGAACCCAAATGTTGGGTTTTTTAATAGTGTCCTGTAGATTCCTTGTGGTGGGTGTGGCCAGAGATGTCTGTTCAGTTCTTTAGTGTTAACGGTGTGACAAATGTGACACACCCAGTTTTGGCTTGGTAAATCTCTCTCTCTCTTTATTCAGAAAGGAAGTAATTCTGCTCAGCTGAGCTCTTCTCTTTGATGGCAATCAGTGCCTGAGCACTAGCCCCAGTAGGTATAATATTTTTCTGCTCTGTCCCAAGGACCACACAAAGGACCTGTGCTGTCCTCAGTGCAAGCTCAGATTTTCCTGCAATGTCTCTCACCGGGTAGCCAAAGCTGCCTGAATTTGTGGTGTATACTCATGTCTCAGCCACACTGTGAGTTCTCCCGCACACCCTCATTTCTTTCTCACAGTCCCGGTTCATAAGCTCCACACATTCTCTATGTCTTAGTCGCCTGTTATTTCTCCCCACCAGAGTCAGGGAGTTTTGGTTGGTTGAGGGCAGGCGCAGCCCCGAGCTGGCGCAGCTGTTATGTATGCCCAAAATGGTGCCTGCTCCATTGCCTGACTGGCCTTTGTAAGGTGAGTGGAGAGAGAGAATTATGTCCATACCGGGTCCTTTTATTTTTTTTTCTCTCCTCTAGTTAGGCTGGTGCACTTTCCCCCATGGGGCTTCAAGCCTTGTTCCCTCTAGTCTCTTCCTGCCACTTTTCTGTCATTGTCTTGGGCTACTGCGATTTCGCCTCACCTCCCTTTCTAGCGCTGGTGTGTAGACTCGGCAGCTGGGGTCCTGAGCCATGGGTGTCCGTGCCCTCCACGTAGGTCCACCATGTACCTCTAATTCCGTGAGAGTTTCCTCTGCAGTTTTTTCCCTAACTCTTCCCTGAGACTACAGTATCTCCACTTTTATTAAACTATCTTTTCCCAGACTATCAGTGCACTCCCTCCCTATTCTGCCATCTTGGAGCACTCAGGAAATTATATAACTCATATATAACATTTTAAGAGCATATTGATACTTCCCACCGTACCCTCTCTCAAGCCCTCCCTCCCTCATCCTTTTCTTAGTTTTCTTTTAATTTTTACAATGATATACTTTCACTTTTCTTTATAACCAGGAGCTTAACTCTCCACAAAAAATAGCAAGTAGAAAAACCACTGATTTTTTTTTAAATTTTTTTTTATTTTTTTTTTTGACAGGCAGAGTGGACAGTGAGAGAGAGAGACAGAGAGAAAGGTCTTCCTTTGCTGTTGGTTCACCCTCCAATGGCCGCTGTGGCCGGCGCGCTGTGGCCGGCGCACCACGCTGATCCGATGGCAGGAGCCAGGAGCCAGGTGCTTTTCCTGGTCTCCCATGGGGTGCAGGGCCCAAGCACCTGGGCCATCCTCCACTGCACTCCCTGGCCACAGCAGAGAGCTGGCCTGGAAAAGGGGCAACCGGGACAGAATCTGGCGCCCCGACTGGGACTAGAACCTGGTGTGCCGGCGCCGCTAGGCGGAGGATTAGCCTAGTGAGCTGTGGCGCTGGCAAAACCACTGATTCTTAAGAGTATAGACAAGGGCTTCAAACAATAATCAAATCTAAAAATGTCAATTTTGCTCATATACATTACTTTTTTGTGTTCTGTATTTTAGTTACCACAGATTAGGAAAAACATGTTATTTGTCTTTTTGGTAGTGTCTTATTTCACTAAGCATAATGATCTCTAACTGCATCAATTTTGTTGCAAAAGACAGGATTTCATTTTTTTTGTAGCTGAGTGGTATTCCATCATCTATATATACATCATAATTTCTTTATCCAGTCTTCAGTTGATGGATATCTGGGATGATTCCATATCTTAGCTATTATGAATTGAGTTGAGATAAACATGGGGTACAGATAACTGACATGCTGATTTCATTTCCCATGGGCAAATTCCCAGGAGTGGAATGGCTGGATCATATGGTAGGTCTATTTTCAGGTTTCTAAAGAATCTCCATAATGTCTTTCATAATGGTTGTACTAGTTACATTCCTACTAACAGTGGATTAAGGAACCTTTACCCCCACATCCTCACCAGCATTTGTATTTATTGCTTTAAGACAACAAACACATGTTTAAAATAATGAAGCAATGATCTCTTTCATATTATTATTTCATGTCTTTTGAATAGGCAACCAGTAGTGGGATTGCTGGATTATAAGACAGTTGTATTTTTTTAAAAGATATATTTATTTATTTAAAAGTCAGAGTTGAGGGAGAGGGAGCAGAGAGAGATCTACTATCTGTTGGTTCTCTCCCCAAATAGCTGAAAAGGCCAGGGCCTGGGACAGTCCAAAGCCAGAAGTCAGAACCTTCATCTGGGTCTCCCATATGGGTTCAGGGGCCCAAGGACTTGGGCTATCCTCCGCTGCTTTCGCAGGCTACAGCAGAGAGCTGGATTGGAAGTGGAGCAACCAGGACCTGAACCGGCGCCCATATGGGATGCCAGCGCTGCAGATGGTGGTTTAACCCACCGCACCACAGTGCAGGCCCCTAGGGCAGTCCTTTTTTTAGTTTTAAAAAGAATATCTACAAGGGTGAAGTGGATAGCAGATGTTTGGATAATGGGTGCCAAATTAGAGTTTCATCAAAGGAATAAGTTCCCAGTGTTACATAGTACAGTTGTGTGACTATAGTTCACAATAACCTATTATATATTCTATTAGCAAATAGAAGAAAGGAGTTCCAAGGCTGCAATTCTAAGGTAATGTCAAAGAAAGGAGATGTTGGGTACCATGATTTGATCAGCACATATTTTATATGTGCATTGAAATGTTGTGCTATAGTCCATAGATATGTATAATTTTTCTAATAAAACATCTTAAAATAAAAATTAAAAATAAAATAATAAAATAACTATCTGGAATTTTTTGTTCATTAAATTATTCTTCACAACTGAAGATAAGACAGACATTTTCAAATAAAAGATAATTGAGGTAATTCATGTCCAGATCTGCACTAAAGCAAATAGCTACAGTATATCCTTTGGGTTGCAGGGAAATTATCCACAGTAAATGCAAGAAAGACTAAAGAGCAATCTAAAAGTTTATTATTATTATATGGAAAGCTTAAATAATGATTGTATTTAAACTTAAGTAGCAATGTTTTGTGGGATATATATGTATCTGATAACAAATATCACAAATGGCAGGAGGGATTGAGTGAAACCAAAATGTTTTAAGGCCTTGTACTAACTTGTACTACACTCTGAAGATTCTACCATGCATGTTACAATCTGTAGAGTATATACTAAGGGAATAAGTAGATAAAAAAATCAGAAAATATAGAACATGTTTAGCACACTTAGTTGGAATTTATAAAACACTGCACATGGAACATTTACTCAAGTTGACCATATATTAGGTCCAGAAAGTAAAGCTCAACAAATTTCAAAGTACTGAAATCATGCATATTGTCTGATCATAGTAGAATTCAGCTAGAAATCAGTAACAAAAAGTGACATATTTCTCAATAACCAGAGTAAAAAAAAAATCGCAGTGCAAATTTGAAAATATTTGTAACTGAAAAAAATCAAAACAAAATATTAAAACATAATGGAGGCTGGTGCCATGGCTCACTAGGCTAATCCTCTGCCTGTGGCACCGGCACCCCAGGTTCTAGTCCCGGTCGGGGCGCCGGATTCCGTCCCGGTTGCTCCTCTTCCAGTCCAGCTCTCTGCTATGGCCCGGGAAGGCAGTGGAGGATGGCCCAAGTGCTTGGGCCCTGCACCCGCATGGGAGACCAGGATAAGCCCCTGGCTCCTGGCTTCGGATCGGCGCAGTGTGCTGGCAGCAATGCGCCGGCC
This sequence comes from Oryctolagus cuniculus, assembly GCF_051225735.1. Classification (NCBI taxonomy): domain Eukaryota; kingdom Metazoa; phylum Chordata; class Mammalia; order Lagomorpha; family Leporidae; genus Oryctolagus; species Oryctolagus cuniculus. The sequence goes on along the minus strand of NC_142888.1, from coordinate 130,653,521 downwards.
ATAGCGGCCATTTGGGGAGTGAACCAATGGAGGGAAGACCTTTCTCTCTGTCTCTCTCTCACTGTCTAACTCTGTCAAAAAAAAAAAAAAACATAATGGAGAGCAAGAGACAAAGTGTCATTATAATGTGCGTCAAATTAGAAAATCCAAAAAATCAACCTGAAAACTTTTGGAACCGATAAACACTCATAAAATCAATAGCTTTTTCATACACTAGTGAAAACCAATTAGAAAATGTCTGGGTAAATATTCCACATCACAGTAGCAAGAAATACTATAAATACCTAGAACGAAACCTAATGAGAAATGTACTAGACCAAATAAAGAAAGGTTTTACTTTATCAGAGGACAGAAAAACAAAGCTCAAGTGGAGAAATACACCTGCAACTGGAATGGGATGTAGTATAGGATTAAGATTATTGACTCTGGGGGCTGGCACTGTGGTGTAGCAGGTAAAGCCACTTTGTGCAGTGCTGGCATCCCATATGGGTGCCAATTTGAGATCAAGCTGCTCCACTTCCAATCCAGCTCCCTACTAGTACACGTGGGAAAACAGTGGAGGATGGCCTGCTTCCTTGGCCTCTGCACCCATGTGGGTGCACCCCTCCTCCCCACCCCTTCTCTCCCCTCCCCTCCCCTCCCCTCTCCTCTCCTCCCCTCCCTTCCTCTCCTCCCCTCCTCCCCTCTCCTCTCCTCTCCTCCCCTCCTCCTCCTCCCCTCTCCTCTCCTCTTCTCTCTTCTCCTCCTCCCCTCCCCTCCCCTCCTCTCCTCCTCTCCTCCCCTCCCCTCCTCTCCTCCTCTCCTCTCCTCCTCTCCCCTCCCCTCCCCTCCTCTCCTCTCCAGAGCCCAGCTGCTCAGACCATTGCAACCATTTGAGGAGTGAACCAACAGATAGTAGATATCTTCCTCTCCTGCCCTGCCCTGCCCTCCCCTGCCCTCCCCTCCTCTCCTCCTCCCCTCCCCTCCCCTCCTTTTCTCCTCTCTTCCCCTCCCCTCCCCTCCCCTCCTCTCCTCCTCCCCCTCCCCTCCTCCTCTCTTCCCCTCCCCTCCCCTCCCCTCCCCTCCCCTCCTCTCCTCCTCCCCCTCCCCTCCTCCTCTCTTCCCCTCCCCTCCCCTCCCCTCCTCTCCTCTCTCCTCCCCTCCCCCCCTCCTCCTCTCTCCTCTCCTCCTCTCTCTCCTCTCCTTTCCTTCTCTCTCCTCTCCTCCTCTCTCCTCTCCTCTCCTGCTCTCTATCCTCTTCTCTCCTCTCCTCTTCTCCGCTCTCTCCTCTCCTCTCCTCTCCTCTCCTCTCTCTTCTCTCCCATCCTCTCATCCTTTCTCTCCTCTTATCCTCTCTCTCCTCTTATCCTCTTTCTCCTCTCCTCTCTCTCCTCTCCTCCCCTCCTCTCCTCTCCTCTCTCCTCCCCTCCCCCCTCCTCTCCTTTCCTCCTCTCTCTCCTCTCCTCCTCTCTCCTCTCCTCTCCTGCTCTCTATCCTCTTCTCTCCTCTCCTCTTCTCCTCTCCCTCCTCTCCTCTCCTCTCTCTTCTCTCCCATCCTCTCATCCTTTCTCTCCTCTTATCCTCTTCTCTCCTCTTATCCTCTTTCTCCTCTCCTCTCCTCCCCTCCTCTCCTCTCCTCTCTCCTCCCCTCCCCCCTCCTCTCCTTTCCTCCTCTCTCTCCTCTCCTCTCCTCCTCTCTCCTCTCCTCTCCTCCTCTTCTCTCCTCTCCTCTCCTGCTCTCTATCCTCTTCTCTCCTCTCCTCTCCTCTCTCTCCTCTCCTCTCCTCCCCTCCTCTCCTCTCTCCTCCCCTCCCCCCTCCTCTCCTTTCCTCCTCTCTCTCCTCTCCTCTCCTCCTCTCTCCTCTCCTCTCCTCCTCTCCTCTCCTCTCTTCTCCTGCTCTCTATCCTCTTCTCTCCTCTCCTCTTCTCCGCTCTCTCCTCTCCTCTCTCCTCTCCCCTCCTCTCATCCTCTCTCTCCTCTCATCCTCTTTCTCCTCTCCTCTCTCTCCTCTCCTCTCCTCCCCTCCTCTCCTCTCTCCTCCCCTCCCCCCTCTCCTCTCCTTTCCTCCTCTCTCTCCTCTCCTCCTCTCTCCTTTCTTCTCCTCCTCTTCTCTCCTCTCCTCTCCTGCTCTCTATCCTCTTCTCTCCTCTCCTCTCCTCTTCTCCGCTCTCTCCTCTCCTCTCTCCTCTCCCCTCCTCTCATCCTCTCTCCTCTCATCCTCTTTCTCCTCTCCTCTCTCTCTTCTCCTCTCCCCTCCCCTCCCCTCCCCTCCTCTCTCTCTCTTCCTGCTTCTCTGTAACTCTGCCTTTCAAATAAATACATATATATTTATTTATTTAAAAAAAGATTATTGACTCTGGCTCCAGGAATCTGGGTCCCCAGCCTGCTCAAGTTCAAATCCCAGCTCGGTTGTTTTCTGGCAGTGCTAAGTTGGCAATTTGCTTAGCTTAACTGTTTTGTGCGTCAGTTTCCTTTCTCTGTGAATTGTTGATAACCACGATACTCTACCTCATAGAGTTAGGAGTCAAGAAGATTTAGTAATCTACTCTACCATGACAAATATCTGCCAGGGATTTCAAACAGTTTGCAGAAAATGCAATTAAAATATTGGTTTACCTTAAAGCAAACAAATTGAAATCCAAGCATGCTTTCTTCATAATATGCATGTCCATAAACTTATTGTAGACCCCTTGTATAAGGTTGTGACTTGCACCCTGCCTCCCTGATCTCCTGTATCCTACTGTACTTCCTTGTTTGCTGCCTTCTCACATATGATACCACTCATTTATTGCCTGTCTACCTCTGCTAAAATATAAGCTCCTAGAGGGCAAGCATCTCTCTTGCTTTTGAATTTTCTTTTTTTGAAAACATGTACATGCTTAGAAAATGACTTGGCATGTGGAAGGTTACACAGAATAGTACATGTCACATAGTAGGCACTATTATAATAAAGATGTCTATTCTCTGGAAATTGTAATACAATTCCAACTGATATCTCTCAGTGAGATATGTTCTAGAACCTGAGAAGGTGATTTTGAAATTTTTTAGGAAGAGAACATGGCAGGAAGGGTTTGTTTTGCTGTTAGTACAATGAATTATTAGTATAGGAACAGAGAAATAGGGGTGTGTTTGTATGTGTGTGTGTGTGAATTTCATGTAAGTGGTGGTATAATAAACTACTACATACATAGTGTGGTCATAATTGACTGCTGGTTATCCGTCTCTAAGATTTCTTCAAACATTTCAAGCTTAAATACAATTCTCAGTCTTCTGTTTTTGGTAATATACTAACATGATTTTTAAACAAACAGCTTTTGGTTACTGCTTGCAGTGACTTGAAGGTAGTTATATGTGAGCTATGCTGATATATTATGTTGGTCCCAAATCAAAAGGGGCCCTGCTTTTTTTTAAGATTTATTTATTTATTTGAGAGGCAGAGTTATAGAGAGAGGGAGAGGAAGGCACAGAAAGAATAGTCTTATATCTGCTGGTTCACTCCACAGATGACTGCAGAGCTGGGCCAATTTGAAGCTAGGAGCCAGGATCTTATGGGATACCGGCACCACAGGTGGAGACTTAGCCTATTACACTACAGTGCTGGTCAGGGGCACTGGTTTCAATTCTTCCATTTACCACTGATTTGTTTTGTGTCCTTGAGCAAATCACTACCCTTTTAAGTACTCAATTCCACTGTCTACAAAGTGAGAAGCTCTTATTAGATTAATTTAGTAAGATACAGACTTTGTATCAACTGTAATCTTTGGAGTTCCTGCAACTGTGTGGTGATTTTAATTAATCCTCGGGCTGGCATTGTGTGTAACAAGTTAAACTGCCTCCTGGCTGCTCTACTTCCTACCCAGCTCCCTGCTAATGTGCCAGACAAAGCAGTGGAGGATGGCCCAAGTGTTTGGGCCCCTGTACCCACGTGGGAGACCCAGAAGAAGCTCCAGACTCCTGGCTTCAGCTTAGCCCAGCCCTGGCTTTTGCAACCATCTGGGGAGTGAATTAGCAGATGGAAGATCTATCTATCTCTCCCTCTCTCTCTGTGTGTGTAACTCTGCCTTTCAAATAAATAAAATAAGCCTTTACAAAAATCCTCAAAGCTCTGCTTCTAAGGTTCAGAAAAATGGTTTGGATTTCAAAATGGTAAGTGCTTTTTCCAGTGGAATTTAGGTCCTTTTGTTAATAAAGAGATCTGGTGGATCAAGATAGAGGTTTATTTTTTCCTAGTACAGTGTTAGGCAGTCCAAGGTCAGTTTTAAGGAAAGAAGGGGAGAATGAAATTAACTGAACAACGTCAAGCCCTTGGGCAGGAAAAAAATAACAGCTAGCATTTCTACTACAGAGCCATGTTCCATGCTCTTTTCAGTAAATCTACTGACCTTCCCCTGAGATTGGGAGACACAACTTTAAGAGATGATCAGGGTGTCTTCTGTATATAAAGATAATTGAAAATGAATCTTGATGTGAATGGGATGGGAGAGGGAGCGGGAGATGGGATGGTTGCAGGTGGGAGGGAGGTTATGGTGGAAAAAAGCTGCTATAATCCAAAAGTTGTACTTTGGACATTTATATTTATTAAATAAAACTTAAAAAAAAAGATAAACAGGGTAAATTTCATGGAGATCACATTTGGGCTGTGTCTGCCTTGATGGTTACAAGGTGAACAGTTAGAGCCAGGATGTAGGAACTACACTATGGTGGTGGGAACAGGATGGTTGTAGTCTGAGAAGCGAGGGAGGAGATGAGGGTCACAATGTGGGTCAGACTGACTGGAGCCTGGAATGGGTAATGAGAGGATGGTAGTGTTTTTAAAGCATATGCTGTTTCTTACAGTCTCTGCATAAAAGACATATCTGGAGGACTTAAAAAATTTAGGAACAGCAGGGATGGAACCGACTGGAGGACGGAGGAGGAAAAACTTTATATGTAGAGTTGGCTTAGCTTAAAAAGTTAGCTCCTGCTTGCCTGGCCAGAGTTGCCAACGTCTCCCTGTAGGGTCAGGCAGTGGCTTCCAAAATTTTATACATTGGAATCATTCTTAAAAAAACACTTTCCATCGGCCTCTGTCCCTAGAGATTCTGATCTGATTGGTATGTAGAGTGTTACCTGGGCATTTTATTTGGAATGACTCCTTAGGTGTTAGCAATATTTAATTAAACTCAGGCCCCACTAAGTTAATGCATTGAAGACCAGATGTTAATAAATAATGAATTGTAATCAATATCATTATATTATGATTGCTGATCATGCTACATATAATGTTACATATTATTATTATCATCAGTATGGTTTCACACAGGGTTGGGAGCCTGTGGCAGCCCTGTTCCTGCTGCCTTCTCTGTAGAGCTGCCTAGCCTAAAGGTTTCCACACAGTGAGGAGGTTGTCTCCTTTTCTCACTGGAGGGTGACTTATTTGACAGCATCTGACTCTGAGGTGATGTATCCCCCATCAGCACTTTCAAAAGATGCTTTTAGCACACATCAGAGGCTTTCCTGGTTGAACAAGCAACAGAGGCAATAAAAAATACAGATTTCCTGGGATTTAAAAAATACTTTGTAATTAAATCTCCCCCCTCCAACTGGTGGGTTGGTTGGCCTCATTTCAATTCTGTGTAGGATCCAAGCAGTGCAAAGAGTTAAAAGTTCAGAGCTAGAGTTGGTGGGATTGGTATGTGAATCTGGTCCTGTTCTGGGGGCTTGGTGGGGAGACGAACCCCGCTGGGGGCCTGGATGGGGATTAGGAACCTCACCCGTTTGATTAGGGACCATACCCATGTTTGAGATCCATGGGCACTAGGCAAGCAAAAAACATCCTGCTTTTCAAAGTGAAGAGGCTGGAGAGCTTGAGAAGCAACAATCTCATTACCAGTTAAATTTGCAACACCCAGTGTAAATTTCCCTGGGTTCAAAGTTGTGATGGATAACGATGCAATTAGGCTGAGAACCCGTCTACCGGCAGCTTGGTAGGGGAGAGTGTGGGCGGGGGTCTTGCGGAGGCCACGGGCAACTCAGCCTGCACCTGGGCGGGGAGGCGGGAAGTTAGTGCCCTGCTGGCCTCGTCAGTGTTTAGCTGAGACTGCTGCTGCTGTCAACAGAGATTGACAATTTGAAGAGCTGAAAGTTCCTTTTCTGCTGATTCAATTTATTTATAAGCCATACATTGTCATACATAAGTAGAAGCAGCTTATCAAAAAGACACAACATGATACATAAATTATTTTGTTTAGTTTAACAAAACTTGAGGTAAATAACATGTTTTTTCAGTATCTTCTCATCAAATCCTCAGGAGAACAATAATTCTGGAGCTCATCCAGAGTGAGATGGAACAGTTCAGTTATGAAAATACTGAAAGAAATAGCTGAGGGAGAGATATTTGCTGTTGTAGCAGTCCACTTTTCCTGAAACATTTCCTTTCAACTGTTGCTGGAGGTTTTTATTACCCAATGAGAGCCAGATTTGCAGAGAAAGCGGTATCTCTGAACAGGTGCAGGTCTAAAAGGTTAACAGGAGGATCCTAGTAAAATCTTTATTAAAGATGTTTTCATCAAAAAATAGGTAAATCAGAGAAAATGAGAATAAAAGGAAGACAGTTGGGAAAGGATGGGATTCCATTTTAGTTTCAAGGTCAAGTAGACAGTAAAGTAATAATGGTTAGTATTTAGCTAGGTCTAACTATGTACTAGATACTTTTCTAAACATTTGACATATATTCAATCATTTATTATTTATCCTCGGTACAAGCTTATGAGAATACATACTAGCACAGCCATTCCAACTTTATATAATATAAAGTTGAAGAGACTAAGGCAAAGGGAAGTTAAATATTTCACTTTAAAGTCAAATATTAATACATAGTGAAACCAAAATTTCATTCTGCATCCATACCCCATTCTCTCAACCAATGGTTCTGTAAGAGTGGTCACTGGACAACAGCATCAGCATCCCCTGTGAACTTGGTAGAAATGAAACCTCTGAAGCCCCACTGCAAATCCTGCTGAATCAGGGTTTCCAGGGTCAGCAACAAGCAGTCTGATCTAATTAGGATCCCTTTTTTTATGAGACCCTGATGGCTGAGGTTATGCATTAATAAGACTTCTGTTGATGCAGTAACATATTGCCACAAGCTTAGTGGCTGCAAACAACCCACACTTATTCTCTTATAGTTCTGGAGGTCCAAAGTCTGCTACAAGCTAAAGTCGGGTTGTAGGCAGGGCTGTATTCCTTTCTGAAGACTTTAGGGAAGAATCTTCTTCTAAATTCATCCAGGTGTTGGCAGAATCCAGTGCCTTGTGGTTATAGGATTGAGGCCCTCCTTTCATTGATGGCTATCTTCCAGGAAGTTTCACATAGCCTCCTATATCTCAAACATTCCTCTTACCTGAGACTTTATACTCTATCATCTCCCCCACCCACTCCATGCAGCCTCTGGTAACCACAGTTCTATTCTCTGTTTCTTAAATGCAATTGTTTCAGATTCCACATATAAGCGAAATTATGTGGTATTTGTCTTTCTGTGTCTGGCTTATTTCACTTGGCTAATGTTCTGTAATTCCACCCATGTTGTCGCAAATGACTGAATTTCTTTCTTTTCTAAGGCCCAACAAATAGTTTGCATCTCTAGGGTGTTTCTCTGGATAATTATGAAGAGAATTGCTTCCTTCCAGAAAGACACTATGAGTTTTGTCTTTAACAAATGCACTTTATTGGAGGGAGTTGATATTAGGCAACACGACTGGGCTAGGAGATAGAAGAATTGATTTGGTTGCCACTAGCTCCAGGATGCACAGGCAGGTTGGATGGTTAGGATATGTGACATACAACTGGGATATGAAGAAAAAATGGAAAACTTTCTAAAATGGTATTTATTTTATTTTATTTTATTTTTTTTATTTTTTGACAGGCAGAGTGGACAGTGAGAGAGAGAGACACAGAGAGAAAGGTCTTCCTTTTGCCGTTGGTTCACCCTCCAATGGCTGCCGCGGCTGGCGCGCTGCGGCCGGCGCACCGCGCTGATCCGATGGCAGGAGCCAGGAGCCAGGTGCTTTTCCTGGTCTCCCATGGGGTGCAGGGCCCAAGCACCTGGGCCATCCTCCACTGCACTCCCTGGCCACAGCAGAGAGCTGGCCTGGAAGAGGGGCAACCGGGACAGAATCCGGCGCCCCGACCGGGACTAGAACCCAGTGTGCCGGCGCCGCTAGGCGGAGGATTAGCCTAGTGAGCCGCGGCGCCGGCCTTCTAAAATGGTATTAATAAAGTCCAGATGAGAAAAGAGAAAATCCTGTTACTGGGATCAATGGAAATTCCATGAAAAAAGTGGCATCTGAGATGGAACTTGGTGACTTTTAGAATCTGGACATTTGAGGATGAAAAAACAAGACAGAATAATGTAAGGAAATATAGAGACCAGAAAATATGGGAACATTGGGAGTATGAGTTATATTGGATGTGAAATGTGAGATGAATCTGAGAAGATAAGTTTGTATAAGGTTATAAAATGGACAGTGTTCCCCTTTAAAATACCATTCTCACATACACTCTCCTCTTCCCTTGACTTTTCTTTGCTTAGTTGAATCATGTTGTTTTCTTCAAACTAACTTGGATTAAATACTAGAAGTCAGTAAAGAAATTTTCAAATGATCACATGAACATAATTAGTCATTATTATCATACAAATTAAAACCACAATGAGACACTACTATATACTTGTTAATATGGTGAAAATATATAAAAAAATGAAAGCATCAAATGCTAATGAGGATGCAGAGAACCTGAAAATCTGGGTCATCTTATATTGTTGGTTGAATATAAAATGGTACAGTTATCTTGGAAAAAAATGTTGGTAGTTTCTTTTTGTTACTTTTTAACCTTTCATTTAAGGTATGAAGACTGCATTTCATAAATACACACTCCCACCTGCTTCTTCCTGCCTCTCCTATTCCCATACTTATTTTTTACTAAGATCTATTTTTAATTTACTTCATACACATATGATTAACTCTATACTAAGTAAAGAGTTCAACAAATAGTATGAAAAAAGAACTGTTCCTCAACAGTTGAGACAAGGGCTCTTCAAAGTCGTTGCTTCTAAAAGTGTCAGTTTCACTTCTATAGATTACCTTATAGGTGATCTGTTAGTTACCACAGATCAAGGAGAACATATAGTATTTGTCCTTTTGGGACTGGCTTATTTCACTAAGAATAAATTTTTCCAGTTGCATCCATTTAGTTGAATATGACATGATTTCATTTTTTTACTGCTGTGTATTATTCCATGGTGTTCATATCTCATAATTTTTATCCAGTCTAGTTGATGGACTTTTGGGTTGGTTCCATATCTTAGCTATTGTGAATTGAGCTGCAATATACATGGGAGTACAGATGACTCTTTTACATGCTGACTTAATTTTCTTTGGATAAATTTCCATTAGTGGGATGGCTGGATCATATGGTAGGACTATATCCATATTTCTGAGATATCTCCATACTGTCTTCCACAATGGCTGCACCAGTTTACATTCCCACCAGTAGTGGATTAGGGTACCTTTTTCCCCACATCCTTGCTAGTGCTTGTTGTTTGTTGATTTCTACATGAGAGCCATTTTAACTGGGGAGAGATGAAACCTCATTGTGGTTTTGATTTGCATTTCCCTGACAGCTAATGATCCTGAACATTTTTTCATGTGTCGGTTGGCCATTTGGATTTCCTGTTTTGAAACATTCCTGTTTAAGTCCTTTGTCTGTTTCTTAACTGCGTTGTTTGCTTTGTTGTTGTTGAGTTTCTTGATCTCTTTGTAGATTCTGGATATTAATCCTTTATCAGTTGCGTAGTTTGCAAATAATTTTTCCCATTCTGTCAGTTGCCTCTTCACTTTGCTGAGTGGTTTTTTTTTTTCAGTACAGAAGCTTCTCCATTTGTTATAATCTCATTTGTCAATTTTGGCTTGGATTGCCTGTGCCTCTGAGGTCTTTTCCAAGAAGTCTTTGCCTATGACAATATCTTGCAGTTTCCCCAATGTTCTCTAATAATTTGATGGTGTCGGGTTGTAGATTTAGGTCTTTCATCCATTTTGAGTGGATTTTTTTGTAAGGTATGAGGTAGGGGTCTTGCTTCATACTTCTGCATGTTGAGATCCAGTTTTCCCAACATCATTTGTTGAAGAGACTGTCCTTGCTCCAGGAATGGATTTTAGCTCCTTTGTCAAAGATAAGTTGGTTGTAGCTGTGTAGAGTGATTTCTCAAGTTTCTATTCTCTTCCATTGGTCTACATGCCTGTTTATGTGCCAGTAGCAGGGTTTTTTTTTTTTTTTATTGTAACTTCCCTGTAGTATGTCTTTAAATCTGGTATTGTGATGCCTCCAGCTTTTTTTTTATTGTTGTTGTGTAAGATTGCTTTAGCTATTCAGGATCTCTTGTATTTCCATATGAATTTCAGCATCATTTTTTTCTATATTTGAGAAGAATGTCTTGGGTATTTTGACTGGTATTGCATTGAATCTGTAAATTGCTTTTGGTAGTATGGACATTTTGATGATACTGATTCTTCTAACCCATGAACATGGAATATTTTTACAGTTTTTGTGTCTTCTTCTATTTCTTTCTTTTTTTATTTTGTTATTCTCATCATAGATAGCTTTGATAACCCTGGTTAAATTTATTCCAAGGTATTATATTTTTTGTAGCTGTTGAGAATGGGGTTGATTTTAGAAGTTCTTTCTCAGCTGTGGCATTTGTATACAAAGCCTGTTGAGTTTTGTGTATTGACTTTATATCCTGCTACGTTACCAAACTTTTCTATGAGTTTCAATAGTCTCTTAGTGGAGTCTCTTGGAATCCCTATATATAGAATCATGCCATCTGCAAGTAGGGATAGTTTGACTTCCAACTTACCAATTTGTATCCCTTTGATTTCTTATTCTTGCCTAATGGCTCTGGCTATAAAAACTAAACTTGCAACCACAACACAACTCAGCAATTGAACCTCTGGGCATTTATCTCAGATCAATGAAAACTTAGGTTTACACAAAATTATGTACAAGAATGTTCATAGCCAAAAACTGTGGAAAAGCCAATGTCCTTCAGTGGGTGAATGGTTAAATGATCTGTATCACATCCATACCACACCAAAAAAAAAAAAAAAAAAGAATATACTACTGACACATGGAATGACTTGATAGATCCTAAAGGCATCATACTGAGTTTAAAAGCCAGTTTTATATGGTTACATAGTAGAAGATTCAAGGTACATAACATTTTTGAAAGGAGAAATTTTGAGAGCTGCAGAACAGTTTACTGATGTTACATAAATGCACCGCCCCACAAACATGAGCAAAGGTAAAACTGGGGATATATGAATGAGGCAGGTATATCGTATCAATGTCAGTATCTTTTTTTATGAATAGGAAACATTCAATTTATTTCACATGACAGGATTTACACATCTCCATCTAAAAGCTAGAATAATGTTTAATGAAGAAACCTAGGTTATTCCCATCAAATTAGATGTGTGACACGATGGATCCCATTTTACTTTTATTTAACACTGCATTAGAGGTAATGACCTAAATAATTACAGAAATATGATATAAAATCTAGAACAGCTAAAAATCTAAGGACATCAAATGAAAAATTATGCAAGTAAGATATTTCAGCAACATTGGAAAAAATTCATATATATGTATATTTTAAATAGCCAATTAGTAAACATAATTATGTCAAATGTATCACAGCAAAGTAAAGTATCTTAGTTTTGATACCATTCTTATGTTTTATAAAATGTTACTGTTGGTGGAAACAGTATATGGGAACTCTATATTTCTTGCAACTGCATGGAAATCTATAATTATCTCAATTCCATTTCTGAGTACATATCAAAAATAAATGAAAGCAGGGTCTTTAAGAGATAACTTGCACACTATATTCGTAACAGCAGTACTAAGAATAGCAAGAGATGAAACCAACCCAAATATCGAAGGAAAAAATGAGTGAATGAACACAATCTGGCCTATGTATGCGATGGAATTTTTTTTAACTTTTATTTAATGAATATAAATTTCCAAAGTACAACTTATGGATTACAATGGCTTCCCCCCCATAATGTCCCTCCCACCCGCAACCCTCCCCTTTCCCACTCCCTCTCCCCTTCCAATCACATCAAGATTCATTTTCAATTCTCTTAATATACAGAAGATCAGTTTAGTATACATTAAGTAAAGATTTCAACAGTTTGCTCCCACACAAACATAAAGTGAAAAATAATAGATGATTTTTTAAATGATGATGAAATCAGATCAGATCAGACCTATTGTCATGTTTAATCCCAGTGAGAGTCAAGTTGGGAATTGATAATTTCTTCTTCTTTTTTTTTTTTACAGAAGATCAGTTTAGTATACATTAAGTAAAGATTTCAACAGTTTGCACCCCCATAGAAACACAAAGCGAAATATACTGTTTGAGTACTCATTATAGCATTAAGTCTCAATGTACAGCACATTAAGGACAGAGATCCTACATGAGGAGTAAGTGCACAGTGACTCCTGTTGTTGACTTTACAAATTGACACTCCTGTGGAATTTTATTCATCATTAAAAAGGAAAACAATTCTGACACACACATCATAACATCAATGACATTATGCTAAGTACAATAAGCCAGTCACAAAAAGCCAAGTACTATGTAATTCAACTTATCTATGAGGTACCAGGTGTAGTTGAATTCATATGGACAGAAGGTAGAATGGTGGTTTGCAGGGACTGGGGATGATGAAGAAATGGGATATTGTTTAATGGATATAGAATTTGGGTTTTGCAACATGAAAAGAGTTCTATATATTGTTTGCATGATAATGTCAACATATATAACACTAGTGAGATCTACACTAAAAAGTTGCTAAGATCTTGCATTTAGGTCATTTTTTTTTTTTTTGCCACAGTGTCTTGGCTTTCTATGCCTGAGAAATTCTCATGGGCTTTTTAGCCAGATCCGAATGCCTTAAGGGCTGATTCTGAGGCCAGAGTGCTTTCTAGGGCATCTGCCATTCTATGAGTCTGCTGGGTATCCCGCTTCCCATGTTGGATCTTTCTCTCCTTGTTAATTCTATCAGTTATTATTAGCAGACACTAGTCTTGTTTATGTGATCCCTTTGACACTTAGTCCTATCATTATGATCAATTATGAACTGAAATTGATCACTTTGACTAGTGAGATGGCATTGGTACATGCCACCTTGATGGGATTGAACTGGAATCCCCTGGCACATTTCTAACTCTACCATTAGGGGTGAGACCCCAGCGGAAAGAATGGGCCATCAAAGAAGGAAGTACCTTTCTCTGAAGGGAGGAGAGAACTTCCACTTTGACTATGGCCTTGTCTAAATAAGATCGGAGTTGGTGAGCTCAAGAGGCTTCCATAGCCTTGGCAGCTCATGACAAGAGCCTCGGGTGATTACTGACTTCATAAATAAGTGTGTCAAGTGTTAAATCAACAACAGGAGTCACTGTGCACTTACTCCCCATATAGGATCTCTGTCATTAATGTGTTGTACTATGTGAATTAACAGTAAAACTACTACTAAAACAATTACTCTATACTTTGTGTTTCTGTGTGGGTGCAGTCTGTTGAAATCTTTACTTAGTAAATACTAAGCAGATCTTCTGTATATAAAGATAATTGAAAATGAATCTTGATGAAGAATGGGATGGGAGAGGGAGTGGGAGATGGGATGGTTGTGGGTGGGAGGGAGGTTATGGGGGAAAAAGCTGCTACAATCCAAAAGTTGTACTTTGAAAATTTATATTTATTAAATAAAAGTTAAAAAAGTTGCTAAGATGGTAATATTTATGTTGCATGTATTTCACTACAATTCAAAAAGTGCAAGTTGCAAAATATACTAAATTGTTTACAGCAGCAGCTTATTATCATCTCTTATAAATCTGAGAGTATACCTGACTCGAATTTGAGGTTGTTTTTCCCTGTCTTTCAGGCAGTTTCAATCTTCTGAAGACTCATCTGGGATGGATGTAGTTGTGCTTGCAATGTTTTATTTTAAGTAATTTATTAATACATTAGATTCTCAGGATCACAGCAAATGCATAATTACTACAATATTATCATCTTTAATTCTCATGTAATTTTAACACAGAGAACAGATTCAATGCAACTAATATACACTTCTTAGTATATAATATTTCCTTCCCTTCCTTCCTTCATTTTCTTTTTTAATTTTTGAGATAACAGATTTTTAATTCATATGATAGCCAAAGACTTAATGCTCCACTAAATACAGAGTTCAACAAGTAAAAGTAAAAAGACCATAATTCAGCAGGAATATAGGCAAGGACTATAAATAATAATCAAACGAAAAGACGACCATTTCACTCTGATACAATAAATATTAAAAGAATCAGAGATCATTGTAACTATAATAGTATATCATTCTTAACCATTGGTCCGAAAAAGATATAAAACAAAGCTGAACTGAACTATACTTGCGTAGTTCTGGTTCTTTATTGGGAGCTCAGTTAGGACAGTTAATGACCTCTCCATGGCTTGAATTTTCCATAGTATGATATTTTCAACAGGGAACTTATCTTGAGGGACAATCACAGAAGTGAGCTTTTCTAAGAGATCAAGGTTAAAGCAGAAAAATTTCCTCCACCATAACTTAGAGTAATGCAATGTCACTTTTACCATTTTTGTGTGACTTGGCCGATTTTATTTATTTATTTACATGCCGATTCCTGATTCAAAGAAAGATGACTAAATAGGACCTACTAGATGCATGCACCATTGGGGATACCTTTTTGGATACCAGTTACCACAGTATTATTGCAACATATTTTTCAAATTGAGCGGTATGAGAACATGAAACAGAAGAGATAGGTAGGGGTAAGTTTGTGGAATTTCTTGACTAACACTGAATGTTCTAATTTATTAAAAGTTTTTGCTAACTATTCTACTCCCTCCATGTATTAAGATTTTTTTATCCATGTGGCTTTACAGTGTCACATGGTGGGTATGATATACTTCCTTACCCCATTTACGTTGAGTTGAATCATGTGATGAGCTTGGGCCAATGCAATATGAGCAGATGAGAAGTATGTCTTATTCCATGAAAGGTTTTAAATGTGTCTCCACAGTTTGACTTGGTTTCTTATTCTTCTTCTACCCTCAGTGAGAAGAATATCTCCCAATGTGGCTGTTGGTTCTTCTATCTGGGTCACAGAATGACAATACCTGGAGCATAAACTGAGGTAAGCGCCATCAAACTACAGCTGGCCTGAAATCCTTGACCAGCAAACACTGATTAAATCTCGAGATTCGAGGGCTGTTTGTTGCTGCAACAACAAATACAACGACTAATATTTGTGAGTACTCTTCTTCTGACAGACTCTTTGATAAGCACTATTTATTGGTTATCTCAAATAACCAATCATGCTAAGGAATTTAGACTTTATCTTTTAATTAGTTGAGATACAGGCTTTATAACTATTTAGAAGTCAAAATTTCTTTATTTTTAGCATGTCTTGTTTTGTTTGTGCTACTAACTTTGCCAAGTTCTCAGGATACAAAAGTGAATGATAAACAGCCTTTGCTTTTAAGGAATTTAGAGTCTGTTGAGGAAAACTCTAGAAAGTTGGTTATAATACTGGGTGCCACATGCTTTGTTAGATACAAGCATATGTAAAATGTACCTAATACAATCTTGGGGAGTCAGGGAAAGCTATCAGGGAAAATGATTTATAAATCTGATTTCTAAAGGATAATAGGAATTACTCAGATGAAGTAATCAGGAAGCAACCCTGAAGACATGGAACAGCCATGTGGAAGGGGAGTTGGCAGAGGGAATTGGAGTCTGTGACCAAATAACCACCAAAGCAACCCTAAAACCAGCCCATGCTGCTATAACAAATACCATAGACTGGGAAGCTTAAACATCAAACAATTATTTATCACTGTTCTAAGGAGAGTCCAAGACCAGTATTTCTGTAGATTGGGTGTCTGCTGCGAGTCCTATTCTTGGTTTGCAGATGGCCCCTTTCCTTGTACATCCTCATATGTGGGGGAGAGAGGCCATTAATCTCTTGTCTCTTCTTCTAAGAGCACTAATGCATTCATGAGGGCTATACTTTCTTTTTGTTTTAAAGATTTATTTATTTATTTGAAAGTCAGAGTTACACAGAGAGAGGAGACAGGAGAGAGAGAGAGAGAGAGAGAGAGAGAGAGAGAGGTCTTCCATCCGATGGTTCACTCCCCAATTGGCTGCAACGGCTGGAGCTGCGCCGATCCGAAGCCAGGAGCCAGGAGCTTCTTCTGGGTCTCCCATGTGGGTGCAGGGCCCCAAGCACTTGGGCCATCTTCCACTGCTTTCCCAGGCCACAGCAGGGAGCTGGATTGGAGGTAGAGCAGCCAGGTCTCAAACCAGCGCCCATATGGGGTGGCGGCGCTTCAGGCCAGGGTGTTAACCCGCTGCGCCACAGCACTGGCCCTGAGGGCTATACTTTCATGACCTGATCACTTCCCAAGACCCCACCTCCTAATACCATCACATTTGGGATTAAGACTTCAGCATATGAATTTTGAAGGAACACAAACATGCAACCCATAAAAATTATTTTACAACTGAGTGAAATGAAGCTTAGGGAGCTTAGGAAATTTTTATACAGTGAGGAAGTTAGTAAGTGGAAGGGTCCCAAGTGAAATACTATTCTTGAATTCAGATACTTTGTTTTTGCTGTGTTCTCAAGCAATAGCACATATTCATGACACTTTAAATTTTCATGTGAATGTTTTCTAATACAGATTTTCTGTTTTATATCATTAGCAAATTGACAGCTGAGTGTAGTAGTTAAGAGCTGATGCTCTGTTGCTAAATTATTTGGTTCTGGTTACACCTTCACTGTTTTTTATTTGTGTGAAATCGATTAAATTAAACTCTCAGTGCCTCGGTTTCAAAATATGTAACAGGAGGATGAAAAGAGATTTTTCTTAGGATTAAATGTAATGTATATGACTACACGACAGTGTCTTGAACATACTAAGTGATATATAAATGCTGGTTATTGTTATTGTTAGTAATATGTTATTTCTATCCCAGTACTGACCACATTATTTCAGAATAGGTACTTGGCAAATATTTCCTTCTTATTTTATTATCACATTTTTTTTTAAGAAATGAATTGTAGATATAAGGTATATATAATATAACTTCTGTAAATAATAAGATTAATTATCAGGAGTGAATTGAATTTATAGATTACTTTTGGGACAGCAGAGATCTTTATAATATTAAATGTTGCTCTTTAGGAAAAATATGACTCTCTGAATATTTTTGCTTTTGGTTATTTTGAAATTTTAATAATTTTATTTATATAAGTCCTGATCATTTCTTTTTGGGAGTAATTACTGGATAGTGTGTGATTTTTATTCTTATTGTAAGTTTTTTAGATAATATTTTAACTATTTGCTATCATGCAGAAAAATTGAGACTTATAATTTATTTTTAGTTATTTTACTAAATGCCTTTGTTAAATCTAATAGTTTTTCTAGGTAGACAATCATGTCATCTGCAAATAACGGCAGCCCTGTCTAGTTTTCCAATATTTGTACCTCAGAACAATGCCAAATAATTGTGGTGAAATCAGATATCTGTTTATCTAGACTAGTGCCTTTTGTCTCGAATTCTGCTGTCACTTGTAATTTGGATTCTTTAACAATTACTTGGTATATGTATGCATTATTGTATATATATGCATGTATTCTGCATTATTTTGCTTTAGACATGTCTCAAAGAAACAGCAACAACACACGCACACCATATATAAATACCTTTTCTTCTCTATGGTTCATTTTGAATTGTTTCTTTTGCTATGCCCAACGATTTAGCAGGTTTTTTTTTTTATTTCCTGCAAGGTCTAATCTGTTGTTAATTTAATCTAAGGTATTAAATATTTTCCTCTAAAATTCATTTAGGATCTTTTTATATCTTCTATTTCTCCATCATTTACACATCTCTCTACCTTCTTATTTACATGGCATAGAATGACAATGGCTTTTGTATCATCTTTGCCTACTAATTCTACCAAATCTGTAACTTGTTCATTATGTGCCATATTTTCTATTTATTTATATGTCTGATAATTTTTTACTGAATTTTAGACATTGTGTTATTGTTATGTGTTGTATTTTGTGTATTCCTTTAAATATTTTTTTGCACTGTCTTTTGGAACAAAGTTAAGTTACTTGGAAGCAATATGATTATTCAAGCTCCTTGCTTTTAAATTTTTTAGGCAGATCCAGAACAGCCTTAAGTCTACAGATAAATTTCCTTACTATTTAGGCAATCTTCTATGGAGGACAAATTTTGTTAGATTTATTCTATTGTAAATAGTATTTTATTTCATTTTATAATTGTCTAAGTTTAGAATATAGGAATGAAGGAAACATACTATATTAATTCTAAAAATTTACATATCACTTTGGATTTCCTATATGTGCACTAATAATGTCTGAAAAAGACAAAATGACAATTTTTCTTTCTTCCTTTTCAGTGATGAAGACTAGCTAGAAAAGCAAACCTACAGTGACCATCATACATTAGAAAGTTCTTACGCATTGTTAGTTTTTAACACATTTTATTACTAATAGAATATTTTCTTCTTCAATTACTGAAATACTTATATTTTTATTTTATTTTGTGGAAGTGATAAATTACCCTGATTTAAAATTTCAAGCCGCGACTTTATTTCTGAAATAAAGATGATATTCTATTGTTTATATACTTTTAAATTCAGCTCGCTAGTCTTTGTTTAGGGTTTTTAAAATTACTATTATTATTCTAAATGCAGAGTTTCAGAGAGCAAAAAAGAGACAGAGGAGAGAGAGGGAGGGAGATCTTCTGTCCAGTATTTCACTCCTTAAATGGCCACAAAGGCCAGGGCTGGGTCAGGCTGAAGCCAGGAGCCAGGAGTTTCTTCTGGGTCTCCCTTGTGGGTGCAGGGGCCCAAGCACTTGAGCCATCTTCCACTCTTTTCTCAGGCACATTAGCAAAGAGTTGGATTGGAAGTGGATCAGCTGGGTCTTGAACCAGTACCCATACGGGTTGCTGGTGCCACAGGCAGTAGCTAAACCTACACTACAGCGTCAGCCTGTTGTTTAGGGTTTTTACACTTACCTTTATAAATGAGAATTACTATAATTCTTTGTGCACTATTTTTATCAAGTTTTTGTATCAAAGATATTTTGGCCTTATAATGACTTATTTTTTCATTTTAATTTTGTAAGAAGAAGTTGTATGTTGTTCATCTTATTTTCTCATTAAATGATTGAATTCACCAAGACATCTGGGTCTGAAGTTCTATTACAGAGTTACAGAATTTTTTTGTCAAGTTGACTAGATCTTTTGTCTTTGTCTTTGTCTTTTATTTTATTTATTTATTTATTTGAAAGTCAGAGTTGCACAGAGAGAGGAGAGGCAGAGAGTGAGAGAGGCCTTCCATCTGATGGTTCACTCTCCAAATGGCTGCAATGGCCGGAGTTGTGCCAGGAGCCAGGAGCTTCTTCCGGGTCTCCCACGTGGGTGCAGGGGCCCAAGCATTTGGGCCATCCTCAACTGCTTTCCCAGGCCACAGCAGAGAGCTGGACCTGAAGTGGAGCAGCCAGGACTAGAACCGGCGCCCATATGGGATGCTGGTGCTTCAGGCCAAGGCATTAACCTGCTGTGCCATAGTTCTGGCTCCTTTCCTTTCTTAAACATTCCTGGGAGTATCCTAGTTAGGTCTTCCAAATCACTATATTAATCTACAGCCATCATCTTTTCTCCAATTTTCTTTTAGTTTGATTTAAAATTTTCTTTTAATTTAATTTATTTTTTTTTTTGCAATCTGAATGATTTATTGGCAACAGTTTCATCTGTACTGTATATTGTGCTTCTTAGTTTGATTTTTTTTAAAAAGTTCCAACAGGGCACCAGCCCTGTGGCATAGCAGGCTAAGCCTCCATCTACAGTACCAGCATCCGATATGGGTGCCAGTTCATGTCCTGGATCCTTCTCTTTCAATCCCGCTCTCTGTTTATTGCCTAAGAAAGCAGTGGAAGATGGCCCAAGTGCCTGTGCCCCTGAACCCACATGAGAGAAGTTTCTGGCACCTGGCTTTGGATCTTCTCAGCTCCGGCCATTGCGGCCATATGGGAATTGAACCAGTGCGTGGAAGACTTTTCTCTGTCTCCCACTATCTCTGACTGTAACTCTACCTCTCAAATAAATAAATAAAATCTTAAAAAAATCCTTAAATAAAAGTTTCAACAATAGGGTTTTTAATTTCTCACAGATCAAACTGGAACATTTCCATAGTAATATGTTCTAATTTTATTGTTTTATTGATCTATTGACTTTTTTGAGGGTATTAAAGGAATTTATTTTAAAAGTCCTTTAAAAAGTTACTTCTTTGTTACAGAAAATATGTTAAATTTATTCATCTTGCCCATTCTCTTTTAATACCATTATTTTCCCCAAATATTTAGTGATTCTTAATTGCCTAGTCATATTCACCAAAGGATGTTTTGCTACACTATTAGTACTGAATGTGGGTTTCCCAAGCAGTTATGGGAGTACATTGTTTCTCAATAAACCTCTTCACAAAAACGGAGGGCTGAGTAATTTGCCCTGTGCATACGTGTGTGAATATATTGACAGAGTTCCCACAAGAGTGCTTTGGTATGAAATTGCCAGGTAAGCTAGAGATTGTTATTATTGGCACAGTAAGAAAGTTATCATCCTGGGATTAATCACTTGGATATATTTAACTTATGCAAAACTGTATTTCCCCCTGCTTTTTAATATACTTTATATTTGTTTTAATTAATTAAATTAATAAAACAAACTATACATATTTATGATATACAGCATTTTTGGCAGTCACACATAAATTTTATTGAAAATGAGAAGCAAATGAGAGGCAAGGTAACTGATCGTGACCGGCCACTGATCAGGACCATCAATCCTTACCAGAGTGCGGCCCCCAACAGCGGGTTACATAGCTTTTTATAGTATTCTGTCCACTAGGGCTCACAATTTCAAACCAGGCCCCTGGTATGCAGTGAACAACAAAAAGGAAAACTAGAATATGGTTGTAAGATAACAGTTAACAACAACAAACCCAATAACAGATCCACGATATGGTTGTAAGAAAACAGTGAAGGACACATTTCCGTCAACATAGTTCCTGAGAATTTGGGTCCACATAGTTTCACAGGATACACCCTTAACCGTTAGCTAGCAAAGCTAAAATGTACAGAAGCAAGAGATTTGCAATTAGCTTTTAGCCACACTCACTCCATTTTGATTCCGATTCTACACTATGAGTTGAATGTTCGTTTGGGCATTCCCCACAGGCCTCATTGTTAAAGGCTGGGTCCCTTTAACAGTGAGGTGCTAATGCAAGATTGTGGGAATGGATAGGAAGTGGGGTCTCCTTTGAGGTGCTTAGGACCCTGGGGAGTGTTCTCTCAGAGGGATGTTGTCATGTGGCCTCTGGAGGTTGCCAGCCAGCTGTTGGAGACCTCTGGGGAGGAAGCTAATGGATGGAAGGTCTCTTTCTCTCTATCACTCACTCTGCCTTTCAAATAAATACATATTTTTAAAAATCCATGTTAAGTGATGCAAAAGAAGCAATCAAGGGGCTGAGACAGGGCAAGCAGGGAAAGCATCTCTGAACATGTTACTTCAGTTCCAACCTTCTAAGAGAAAAAGGAACTAACAACGTAGAAAGCACTGGGGCAAGAGGGGCCAGAGAAAGAGAGCAGCTAAGGGACAAAGGACCATTGCGTGGGCAAGAACCTGGCTCATTCTAAGAGCCCCAAGAAAGCCATATGTGCTGGGTAATGGTGTTCAGAGAGAGATTTACGGACACTAGACCACCACCTAAGACTTGGGCAGACTGGGAAGGATTTTGGACTTTATTCTGGATCCAGTATGAAGCCACCCAAGAATTTTAAACTGGGAATGACCTGATCTAGTTTTTATTTTATTTATTTTTTATTTGATTTTTTAAACTTTTGTTTAATAAATATAAATTTCCAAAGTACATATTATGGATTACAATGGCTTTTTCCCCCCATAACTTCTCTCCCACCCGCAACCCTCCCATCTCCCGCTCCCTCTCCCATTCCATTCACATCAAGATTAATTTTCAATTCTCTTTATATACAGAAGATCAATTTAGTATATATTAAGTAAAGATTTCAACAGTTTGCACCCACACAGAACATAAAGTGTAAAATACTCTGTACTGGTTATAGCATTAATTCACATTGAACAACACATTAAGGACAGAGATCCTACATGAGGTGTAAGTGCACAGTGACTGCTGTTGTTGACTTAACAATTTGACACTCTTGTTTATGGCTTTAGTAATCTTCCGAGGCTCTTTTCATGAGTTTCCAAGGCTATGGAAGCCTTTTGAGTTCACCGACTTTGATCTTATTTGGACAAGGCCATATAATGAAAGTGGAAGTTCTCTCCTCCCTTCAGAGAAAGGTACCTCCTTCTTTAATGGCCCGTTCTTTCCACTGGGATCTCACTCACAGAGATCTTTGATTTAGGTCATTTCTTTTTCTTTGCCAGAGTGTCTTGGCTTTCCATGCCTAAAATACTCTCATAGGCTCTTCAGCCAGATCCAAATGCCTTAAGGGCTGATGCTAAGGCCAGAGTGCTTTCTAGGGCATCTGCCATTCTATGACTCTGCTGTGTATCCCTCCTCCCATGTTGGATCCTTCTCTCTCTTTTTAATTCTGTCAGTTATATTAGCAAACACTAGTCTTGTTTGTGTGATCCCTTTCACTCTTAGACCTATCAGTATGATCAATTATGAACTGAAATTGATCACTTTGACTAGTGAGATGGCATTGGTACCTGCCACCTTGATGGGATTGAATTGGAATACCCTGGCTCGTTTCTAACTCTACCATTAGGGTCAAGTCCGATTGAGCATGTCCCAAACTGTACATCTCCTCCCTCTCTTATTCCCACTCTTATATTTAACAGGGATCACTTTTCAGTTAAGTTTCAACACTTAAGAATAATTGTGTGTTAATTACAGAGTTCAACCAATAGTATTAAGTAGAACAAAAAATACTAAAAGGGATAAAGTAGTAAGTTGTACATCAACAGTCAGGACAAGGGCTTATCATATTTTGAAATATGTTTAAATTGTGGAATGAGTATATCAAGATAATTGACATATGCATTAATTTACATACTTGTCTTTTTGTGATAAGAACACCTAAATTATACTATCTTAGCAATTTTCAAGTATATACTACATTGTCTTTCACCATAATAATGTACAATAGATCTCTTGAGCTTATTCTGCCTAACTGAAATTTTGTCCCCTTTGACCAACATTTCTCCATTTTTTGTTGAAATTTGAAGATATCACTCCAGTCCTAAGATACATATTAAACACTGATCATGCATGTTAGGACCAAAAGACTTTATCCAGGTACTCTCAATACATAAGTTGGTATTGAGGTTGGGAGGTATAGATGATTATTTTACCTGTTTGCCAGTACTTATCACCATGATGATTTCTCCTTGAGCTGCATATGCTTCCTACTTTTCTTTCCACATTGCTTAGAACTTCATCCTCTGGAGCATCACTTTAAAGTATATCTCTTACCAGTGCAGCAGTTGTCTCCATCCTGTTTCTGTTTTGCTTTGCATAAGCTGTGCTCTCTAGTATCACCATCAATATTATTATTTTTTCCCGAATTGAATAAATTCTTCTATGTTTTCATCTAATCATGGTTTCCCCTTGTGTATTTTTGCATTCTAATATATTATTTTCTGTATTTTTCCTATTATTTCAACAGGAATTCAGGCATCCAAGTAAACAAATGATTGAGTTCATTTTGTAGTCTCAATTGTCATTCTAATAGTGACCAGCTCTGCCTTCCCTTCTCCACTGAACCTTTCCTTCCATTTGTTCTGAGTTACAAGGATAGAGTAGATATTCCAAGCTTCTGGGTTTCTTTTGACTTACACAATAATTATCAACTGATTTCAAATGCTGAGAAATTCAATTTTCTTTTTTTTTTACCATGTAATAACCCAGATTGAGAGAACTTCCAAGATATTGTTCATTATCAGCAACCACTTTTCTAATAAATCAGCTATTAGCTTAGAACATTCAGTACAAATACTCAATATGAACTGTAGATTAATAGGTGTTACAAATAGGTTTCACCAAATGGAATAGGTCAGATTCTTCCAATTACATTGCATCAGAGGGAAAAACATGGGCCTTTACAGAGCATTCATTCTAACTCCCTCATTATACGTATGTATAGGAAATTGAGTGAAATGAGTTGCTCCAGTTCAAACATCTAGTTAGGCACAAACCAAAAAGCATCATAGTCCATTTGTACCTTACACAATAAAGTTGTGCTTCTCATCATGAAATGATTATGATAATGAACTCTGTTATTTCAGGTCACCAGAATGACTTAATACCCAGACTCAATTCCTGGGCTTTCAAGTCTTCTAATGATGTGACCTAATGTTTACCACCTTACCAACTAGATTTATTAATTTACCCAGAAAATTGGGATATTTGTATACTTTACCCTCATTTCTTGAAAATTTCCTTCCTCATCAATTTATTTATTTATTTATGTATTTATTATTTTATTTTTTATTATTCAGGGACATTTTTCCTATAGAGTCTTCTTGATCTTTCCCAGTCATCAGCAAGAGTTCCTGTATTCATATTCCTATGATATTTTCCATGTATATTTCATGGTACATGCAAAAACTTGTGAGCTCTATTAACGTTTTATTTAATGATGGTCTTTAGAGTGACAATAAACTTCTTCCACCAGTTATCTTGTTCCAAAGGACAAGAATGAGTCACATTTCTTCATCATAATGCAATGAAAAGAAGGAAATCATGCCATTTTAAAAACTGAAGTCAATATTTTTTCTCATAAAGGACAAGAAACTGGAAGAGAGGTCACTCAAACAGAAACCAACCTGAGAAGTTCTTATTTGGATATGAAGAATTCCCTGATGAAGACTTGATGCTTTGTCTAATTCTGAGAAGACATTTAGCTGGCTAACATTCTGAGGGTAGACTTGAGTAGACTATGAAAAGAAAATGCAATTATTTGAGCCTGAAAACAGTGACAAATTCATTTCTGATGGGAAATTTATGATTGGTTCTGTCCAATAATGTGATTACATCTGTGATGACACTGGAGTTATGTTGGGTATTACTTTCTGGGCACTTGAAGATACTGGAAAATATTCATGCAATTTTGAGAGTCCACACAGCATTGGAGGGACTTTGGCAGACTGGGGGAAATTTTTTCCTTATTTGTTGGCATTATTTTATTTTAAATTAGATTTCTTTCTGCTGTGCCTGAATTTGGTGAATTTTTAGCATCCTGGGCAGGGGTTCAGTCATACAAAGGGTGATAAATCTCCTAGTATGCAAGTCATGCCTTCCATTCTAAATGAGTTGTTCTTATACTTGTGTTATTTCCTTTGGTAGGATATGAGCACAGATGGAGTGATATATCAAAGAGCAGGTTGCATTTGTCTCAATGTTCCTTTCCTGGTCTCTCTTTTCTACTTTTAAGTCTCTGGCTTGGCATAGAACTTGGTTCAGAGAGGTGTTTTTGACTGCCTGAGTGCATGTGGGAGTTTTATTTTGTGAGCCATGGTGTTAAAGACATGGCCACACTGGGGCAAGGTTGTTTTGGTGAGGTTTTTTTAGATTTTAAAAATTTATATAAAGAGAACAGATTTTATGTATTTAATATATAAAAGTTTATGCCCATTATGATACTTCCCACCCTTTTTTCCTCCCTCTCTCCCCTCTCCTTCCTTTCTTTATTTTATATTTCTTTTAATTTTTACAATTACATACTTTTTAAAGGTTATACAGGTTTTTTAAAAAGATTTATTTATTTATTTAAAAGAGTTACACACAGAGAGAAGGAGAGGCAGGGAGAGAGAGAGAGAGAGAGGTCTTTCATCTGGTATTTCACTTCTCAATTGGCCACAATTGTCAGATCTGTGCAGATTGGAAGCCAGGAGCCAGGAGCTTCTTCTGGGTCTCCCATGTGGGTGCAGGGGCCCAAGAACTTGAGCCATCTTTTACTGCTTTCCCAGCCATAGCAGAGAGCTGAATCAGAAGTGGAGCAGTCAGGACTTGAACCGGTGCCCATATGGGATCCTGGCACTGCTGGTGGTTGCTTTACCCACTACGCCACAGTGCTGGCCCTGCAATAATATACTTTTAAAAGATTTTATTTATTTATTTATTTATTTATTTATTTGAGGGAGGGGAGAGAGAGAGAGAGAGAGAGAGAGAGAGAGAGAGAGAGAGAGAAGGTCTTCCACCCATTGGTTCACTCCCCAAATGACTGCAAAGGCCAGAGATGGGTCCATCCGAAGCCAGGAACCAGGACTTTCTGGGTCTCCTGTGCAGGTGCAAGGGCCCAAGAACTTGGGCCATCTTCTGCTGCTTTCCCAGGCCATAGTGGAGACCTGGATAGGAGCAGCTGGGACATGAGCCGACACTCACAATAACATGCTTTCAAATTACTTTAAAGTCACAGGTTTAATCCTCCACCAAATAAAAAATTCAACGAGCAGAAAGATCACTGCTCCGCAGGAGTATAGACAAGGGCTATAAACAATCATCAAATTTCAAGATGTCAGTTTTACTCATATACATTATATTTTTTTGTACTTTATATACTCTGTACCACAATTCAAAGAAAGCATATAATATTTGACTTTTTGGGACTGGCTTATTTCACTAAGTATAATGGTTTCTAGTTGCATGCATTTTTTGCAAAAGACAGGATTTCATTCTTTTTATGGCTGTATACTATTCCATTGTGTATATATACCACATTTTCTTCATCTAGTCTTCAGTTGATGTACAACTGGGTTCATTGCATATCTTAGCTATTGTTAATTGGGATGCAATAAACATGGGGGTATAGATCACTCTTTCAAATGCTAATTTCTTCTCATTTGGGTAAATTCCTAGGAGTGGGATGGCTGGGTCGTATGGTAGGTCTATTTCCAGCTTTCTGAAGTATCTCCATAGTGTCTTCCATAATGGCTGTACTAGTTTCCATTCCCACCAGCAGTGTATTAGGGTGACTTTTTTCTCTACTTCCTCACCTGCATTTATTGTTTTTTGATTTTTGGATGATAGCCAGTCTGAGGTGAGGAGAAACCTCATTGTGGTTTTTGTGTTTTCTTAAGCACTTACTGGGGTGAGTTTTTGGTACAGTGGTTAAGATGCCATCTGGGCCGACGCCGCAGCTCACTTGGCTAATCCTCCGCCTGTGGTGCCAGCACCCTGGGTTCTAGTCCCGGTTGGGGCGCCGGATTCTGTCCCGGTTGCTCCTCTTCCAGTCCAGCTCTCTGCTGTGGCCCGGGAGTGCACTGAAGGATGGCCTAAGTGCTTGGGCCCTGCACCCCATGGGAGACCAGGAGGAAGCACCTGGCTCCTGGCTTCGGATCAGCACAGCTCTGGCCACTGTGGCCATTTGGTTAGTGAACCAACGGAAAATGAAGACCTTTCTCTCTGTCTCTCTCTCACTGTCTAACTCTGCCTGTCAAAAAATAAATAAATAAATAAATAAAGATGCCACCTGGGACACATAAATCCTTTATTAAAATTCCTGGGTTAAAACCTCAGCTCTGCTCCTGATTCCAGCTTCTTGCTAATTCACTCCCTGAGAGAGAGCAGGTGATGCCTCAAGTACTTGGGTCCCTGCCACTCACATATGAGGCCTGTTTGGAGTTCCCAGATCCTGACTTGTAAAAACTTGAGGAGTAGGCCAGTGGATGGGAGATCTTTCTCTCTCTCTCTCCCTCCCTCCCTCCCTCCCTCCCTCTGCTTTTAAAAATAAATAAATAAAAATTAAATTAAAACAAATGCAAAACCAATAAAACATTGACCAATTTTCCTCTCCCTGTCAAAACTCAAGTCAAGCCCTTCACTTTAGTTCCATAAAATTATGAAGAAAGTCTAATATTTTTCTTCTATTTATCAATTTTTTCTTTTTTAAATACTAAAATAAAAACTTATGTTTATTCAACAGTCATTGAGTTTGCAGAATTAAAGAAACAGAAGAAACTATTTACCATAAGTATCTTTATACTCTTAATAAAAATAGACATTCAAATAGTCCCTTCAGTGACAAATGCTATAACATATCTGAGCAAACTATGTTACTTATTTGCAGAGAGGGAGACTTCTTCTGGACCAACTCTCTTGACTTCAGTACATAAAGCATATCATGATAACATCATCATATGTGACCCTTCATCAACATAATATATATTTTCTGATATAATAATGTCATATATTTGATACATACAAAACCCAGTGTCAGAGATTGGGGCCTTCGGAATCTACTGTTACAGGCTTTACAGAGTTACCTGAATCCTTGCAGGTCTAGGCTTTAGTCCAAGGAAAGTTTTGAAAAATAGTGTGCTGTCATCAGCCAACTACAACCCTACTAAAAAGCAAGAGGCACTGTTGCATGGATGAATAGATTGTGAGCTTCAGCCAGAAGATATTGGTATTGAAAAGCTCATTTCTCACTGAGCATTACTTGTGATGATTTTTACAGTTATGTCTGCAATTTTTATGCATTGTATTTTTGGAAAAATGAATTATGTCATTTTTTAAATCTAAAAAATATTTTGAGGGACTTGTCCATATCTCTGGGGTTTGAGTGGGGGTTGTTTCCCAGTTTACTGTCTTCTTTTTAAAATTTTGTATTAATATAAATAGAACAGATTTCATGCACACCATAGGTAAAGTTCCAAGAAGATAAACACACTTCCCTCACTCCCCTGCCCACCCCAATCTCCCTCTCTCACTCCCCTCACTTCATCAGTTTTTGCAAGGACGTAATTTTAATCCTCTCTATAGTCACAGGCTTAGTTTGCTACTAATTATAATATTGAACAAGTAAAAAGTAGGAAGACCACAGTTCCACAAGAGTATAAATAGGGGCTAAAAATGACAATCATATCACAAGATATCTGTTTCATTCCTGTACATTTTTTCGCATTCTATATTAACTGCCACATATCAGAGAAAACATATTTGTATTTTTGAGACCGGCTTATTTCACTAAGCATAATGACTCCCAATTGCATCAGTTTTGTCGCAAAAGACAGGATTTCATCATTTTTTATGGCTGAGTAGTATTTCATAGTAAATATATACCAGGTTTTCTTTATCCAGTCATCAGTTAATGGACATCTGGGCTGATTCCATATCTTAGCTATTGTGAATTTAGCTGCAATAAACATGGGGATACAAATAATGCCTCCATGTATTGATTTAATTTCACTTGAGTAAATTCCCAGGAGTGAGATGGCTGGGTCATATGGTAGATCTATTTTCAGATTTCTGAGGAAATCCTGTACTGTCTTCCATAATGATTGTAATAATTTACATTACCATCAACAGTTGGTTAGGGTACCTTCCCCCCAACATTCTTGCCAGAATTTATTGTTTTTTGATTTTTGAATGACAGCCATTCTAACTGGGGTGAAGTGAAACCTCATTGTGGTTTCTATTTGCATTTCCATGATGGCTAGTGATCCTGAGCATTTTTGCATGCGTCTGTTGGCCATCTGAGTTTCATACTTTGAAAACTTCCCGTTCATGTCCTTTGCCAGTTTCTTAACTGGATTGTTTGTTCTGTTGTTGTGGAGTTTCTTGAGCTCTTTATAGGTCCTGGATATTAATCCTTTATCAGTGCATAGCTTGCAAATATTTTCTCCCATTCTGTTGGCTGCCTCTTCACTTTGCTGAGTGTTTCCATTACAGTGAAGTAGCTTCTTAGCTTGACTAAATCCCATTTGTCTATTTTTGTCTTTGTTGACTGTGTTTCTGGGGTCTTTTAGAGTTAGTCTTTGCCTATGCCAATGTCTTGCAGAGTTTGCTTGATGTTTTTCCTCTAGTAACTTGATGCTATCAAGTCATAGATTTAGATTCTTGATCCATTTTGAGTTGATTTTTGTATAAGGTTTAAGGTAGGGGTCTTGTTTCATACTTTTGTACATGCAATTAGCTTTCTTAAAGCTGACAAAATTTGTATTTCAATTAGGAATAGCTACCACACAAATGAAGTAACAAGAAGAGGAGGTTTAATTTTTATTAGGTGATTTATTCGTGTTTGCAGATGAGGAATGACTTTTGAAGATCCTAAACCAAATTCTCTATTTACTCTCTCTCTACTACTCTCCTAAATAACAGATGCACACTGAAACCTTTATTTATACTTCTAATCTCTCCTCCTCCATTCTCAATTTTCAATTGGGAAGTAGAAACAATAAGAAATCTGTTTGATCACACTGCCACATCATCTACCTACCTCTCATTACCTATACTCATTTAATCTGCTTTGTCTCTTATTTCTCTGAAGTGTATGTACCTCTAATTCATGATAATTCACTGGTACTTCTGATCCTACTCAAGGGCAGCACTCCAGCAAGACTCACCTCTCTATCTTGCTTCACCAACCTTTCTTTCTCTACAGAATCATTTCCATCTGTTAACAAACATGCTGAAATACCTTCTATCTAAAAGTATTCAAAACAACTGCTTTGACCTCCTTTTCCCCTTCTGTTTCCTTAAGTATATCTGTACTTATTTTTACAGAAAAAGTTCTCAGAATGGTTTTTTGTACTTGGTGTTTTACCTTTTCCCATTCTCATAAATCCGCTGCAGTCTGGGTTTCCGTTTCATCACTTCACTTAAATGTCTCTTGTCAACTTTGCCAAAGATCTCTACTTTATCAAATCCAGTGGTTAAGTCACATTCCTCATCATATTGATCTCTCAGTAGCATTAGTTTCCTTCTTGAAACTCTCCTTTCATTTGACTTCTGCCACTCCATTCTCTCTCAATTATTCATCATCCTCATTGGCCACTCTCAGCTTCTTTACTAATTTCCTTTTCTGCCTTCCAAAGTCAGTACCCTTGGACTCAACCCTAAGGTCTCTTATCTTGATCTGCTCTTCTCTAAAGGGTTTCCTCAACAACTTTAAATATGACCTATATGGTTACAGCTCTCATTTCCCTAGCCCTTAATTTAATTTTTTTTGACAGGCAGAGTGGACAGTGAGAGAGAGAGAGAGACAGAGAGAAAGGTCTTCCTTTGTCGTTGGTTCACCCTCCAATGGCCGCTGCGGCCGGCGCACCGCGCTGATCTGATGGCAGGAGCCAGGAGCCAGGTGCTTTTCCTGGTCTCCCATGGGGTGCAGGGCCCAAGCACCTGGGCCATCCTCCACTGCACTCCCTGGCCACAGCAGAGAGCTGGCCTGGAAGAGGGGCAACCGGGACAGAATCCGGCGCCCCAACCGGGACTAGAACCCAGTGTGCCGGCGCCGCTAGGCGGAGGATTAGCCTAGTGAGCCACGGCACCGGCCTAATTTTTAAACATATATA
The DNA here is from genome assembly GCF_051225735.1 of Oryctolagus cuniculus. NCBI lineage: Eukaryota > Metazoa > Chordata > Mammalia > Lagomorpha > Leporidae > Oryctolagus > Oryctolagus cuniculus. The sequence continues at coordinate 130,622,045 of NC_142888.1, read as the reverse complement.
TTTCCAGATACTTATTCAACCTCTCCACTCAGATGCACTGCCCAAACCAAATTTCTGAGTGCCTATTCTTTATAAAACAGTGAACAAAATGTCAACAGCAATAAACCTTCTCTAACAGTGTTTCTCAACTCAGTAAAGAGCATCTCAATTTCCCTTCATTACCCCCTGTGAATCAGACAATTAACCATGCAGTAATATTTTACTCTTTCCTTGAACATTCCAAATTTCAGCAAATTTTGTCCATATCCTTTGGAATTACCATCTCCTCTGCTTCTACCCAAGATCACATCACCATTGTATCTCATAGAGAATATTGTTACTTCCTCTTTTTACTTGTTTTATTTTTTCAAAGATTTATTTATTTGAAAGGCACAGTTACATAGAGCTTCACAGGGAGAGGTAGAGACAGAGAGATCTTCCGTCCACTGGTTCACTCCCCATATTACCCAATGGCCAGAGTTGGGCTGATCCATAGCCAGAAGCCAGAAGCTTCTTCCAGGTCTCCCACGTGTGTGCAGGGTACCAAGTACTTGTGTGACCTTCCACTGGTTTCCAGGGTGCATTAGCAAGGAGCTAGATTCAAAGTAGAGCAGCTGGGACTCAAGCTGGTGCCCATATGTGATGTTGGCACCACAGGCAGCGGACTTACATGCTACTCCACAGAACCGCCCCCTCCTTTTACTTGTTCTAATATCATCTTGTCAGAGAGACCTTCTTTGGCTATTTCCTATAGCATTTCATAACACAAAGTATATGACTGCTTATTGTCAGTCTTTCTCCTACAATAATTTAAGCTCTTTGAGGATAAAATATTTTGTTGTGTTTAGTGCTGTTATGGACAATTAACACACAGTAAGAACTAAAACAATTGTCTAAGGAATGCCCCCAGTTCCATATTTCCTCATTGTCTTTCAATGTCTAACTGGCCAAATTCTATCTCTCTCATATGGTTCTATCATTCTCCACAGTCTCCATTTAGATAATATCTAAATTTTGCTGAGCTTCCCCTTACTTGCCTACCCAGTTTGGAGCAGATGATGTAAAATTAACAAATATCAGAAAGCAGAATTATTCTAGTTTTATATCAATATTTTCCAGCAAGGTGAAGGGTCATAAAACTGGAAACAATAGATAAGTTCACAACCATGACACGTACTATTCTACCAGAGAATTTTTCGTCTTGGGTTTGTGGGTTCTTTGATTATACAATAACTGGGGGAGGGGAGCTGGCATGTAGTGGACAGGAACCAGATTGCTAAAATTCTTAGATGAATTACTCCATCTCAAATGCCAGTAGTGTCTTCATTCAAAAATGTCAGAATAAGCTTTTTGGAGAAGGAATTACACTCAGAGAGTCAACCACAAACAAATGAATTCAGTTTAAAGTACAAGTGAGTTGCATCCCAGAAAACTGAAATAAACATACAGAACCTTGTTTGAGCCCTTTTTAATATCATTGGAAAACTTATTGCAGAAAGCAGATGAGAAAGGAGCTAGGAGTAGACAAACAAGAAAATCTAGGCTTAATGTGTTGTAGTTACACCTCATTCCTTATCAAAACTTGTGTTTCTACACTTGATAATCCACAGTAAATCATTTTAGTTCAACCTTATATTTATAGGGAATTCATTGCTTCTTGGTCTTTACTCTTGATCTTACTTGCTCTCTCTGAAGCCTAATCTTTAAAATTCCTTCTAGCCCTGGAATATGAAGATTCTGAAATTTTGTATCCAAATATTAAAAGATATTAAACATGCATTACTTGGCCGGCGCCGCGGCTCACTAGGCTAATCCTCCGCCTTGTGGCACCGGCACACCGGGTTCTAGTCCCGGTCGGGGCGCCGGTTCTGTCCCGGTTGCCCCTCTTCCAGGCCAGCTCTCTGCTGTGGCCAGGGAGTGCAGTGGAGGATGGCCCAAGTCCTTGGGCCCCGCACCCCATGGGAGACCAGGATAAGTACCTGGCTCCTGCCATTGGATCAGCGCGGTGCTCTCTCTCACTGTCCACTCTGCCTGTCAAAAACAAAACAAAACAAAACAAAACAAAACAAAACAAAAAAAAAAACATGCATTACTCAAAGATTGTTTCAACGAGAACAAGTCTTTATAAGGCATCAGCTATTTGGAACATTTCTGTTTGGATTGGATGCAGCTAGGTTTTGCTGTTGTGTAAGTAGTTATTTGAATTATAAATCTTCATATCCTTTCAGTAGCTGATTTAGCAGCAAGGGATGGCGGGACATATGTGTTTCCTGATTTAGTTTTGTAGAGAAAAACAGGCATTTTCTTCCTTGGCCAATCTTCCTTTTCACCACCCTCTCCCTTCCCGATGCATAGTACCAGCCCCTGTCATCGGGAATGAGCAGTTATAGAGTTAGGCTTCTATCATGCAGCATTCTCCACATCCTCTCTCTAGATGGAAAGTGAAGGCTTAATTGCATTTTGCTTGTGATGCCCTTTCTTCATTTCCCACCTACCCATCGTGTGGATTCTTGCTTGTATATTATCTCTATGAGGTATTATCAACAATCTATAAATAGTTTGATGCTGCTAAGAGTACCAAGATCTTGTGCTGCTTTTATTAAACAAACCTATTTTAGTTATAAAGAAGCTGAGGGGCCTTAGGTTTGTACTGTTCTGTACAGGGACCAGGTGTTCTAAGAAACATTGGTACTAGAAAAATTGGCACTAGTACCTCTCCTCAGTATCACATATCATGATCATCTCTGCTCTGGTATTTCTCCAGGACAGTTTCCATTTCCTCGAAACTTTGCTTTTAACTAAGCTTCATTCATGTTACCTCTCCACCCTGGTAAGTTAATTATACTTTCTCTGGAATCTTCGATGTATACTAGAATTGTTCTAATGGCAGACACAGCAGCAACCATGACAGACCTATAAGGCCAGAGTTCTCTTTGAGAGAATAGAATTGAAGCTAGAACTCATTCCTCCAAATTTTCAAGGAACCTGAGATGTATACAACTGGGGAGTAATTCTTCAAAGAGGTTTGTGGGGAAGTAGCAAGAGACCAACTCTTTGGAGATATCAACTATTGCTAAAGGAAATCTGAGGCTAATATAGACGGTTAAAATCAAACTAATGTTGCAATAATAACTGATACTTATACAGAATTTGCCATGCCCTGAGTACTACTCTGCCATATATATTTTAATTCGTTTAAGTCTATGAAGCAGGTTTTGGTTTCACTCCCATTTTCTAGTTGAGGAAGCAGAGTTGCAGAGGCACTCAATAGCTTTCTCAAGGTCATAGAGCTGGATAGGGATGAAACTGGGATTTTAACCCAACCACCTCTGGCTTTAAAATCTGTGAACTTAACCAACCCTCAGTTCTTCCTTTCCCTCTTTCACACTTTTCTTTGGGAAAAGTACATAGTCTTTTGCTAACTACACTTCTACGAATTATGCCTCTAGTAGCTGTCACTGTACTTATGTATGCCTCTCTTATCCTGAAAACCACAGGAGACCGTTTTATCAGGGTTGGTGTGAGAGGTATAGGGGTTTGCGTATGTAAAAACATATAGCATATTTCAAGACATGTAATAGGTATTTGATAATATAATCTGTATTAATAATCTACTTTTACCTGAGCCTTTACTTGAAGAACTCAAACTTTCTGGCATGTCAGAATCATATGGTCTGTTACAAAAATGCAGATTTATGATTTCCACCCCAACAGTGATTCAGATGTCTTTTTTAAAAGATTTTATTTATTTGTTTGAAAGGCAGAAATACAGAGACACAAAGAGAGAGAGAGTGAGAGAGGAAAAGTGAGGAAGAGAGAGGAAGAGAGAGGGAGAGGGAGAGGGAGAGGGAGAGGGAGAGAGAGAGAGAGAGAGAGAGAGAATCTTCTATCCACTGGTTCACTTCCCAAATGGCTGAAATGGCCAGGGCCTGTCTAAGCCAAAACCTGGAACTAGGAACTCCATCTAAGTCTCCCACGTGGGTGGCAGGGTCCCATGTATTTGGACCATCTTCCACTGCTTTCTCAGGTGCGTTATCAGGGAGCTGGATCAGAAGTAGAGCAGCTGGGACTTGTACAAGTTGCCCATATGGGATACCAACAGTGCGGGCAGAGGCTTAACCTTCTGTGCCACAGCTCTGGCCCCAATTCATATGTCTTTCATGGAGCATAGTAATTTCTATTTCACAAGAGATTCTGTTATATATAATTCTATAATATTCTTTGAGTAGCACTGTGTATGAAATTTTTTCCCTCCACATCTACCATGTTATTTCCTCTAACTATATGTAAATCTAGATGTATGGATTCTGCATTTGGATAACATTAAATCTATCTTTGGCATGAGAATACAGCCTTTATTTTTTTTAAAAAACTACTTATTCTATTTGAAAGGCAGAGTTACAGAGAGGCAGAGGCAGAGAGAGAGAGAGAGAAAGAGAGAGAGGTCTTCCATATGCTGGTTTATTCCCCCGATGTCCGCAACGGCTGGAGCTACACGTACCTGAGGCCAGGAACCAGGAGCTTCTTCCAGGTCTCCTATGTGTGCTCAGGGGTCCTTGGGCCATCTTGTACTGCTTTTTCAAGCCATATAAGAGAGCTGGATAGGAAGTGGAGCAGCCAGGACTCAAACCAGAGCCCATATAGGATGCCTGCATTGCAGGCAATGGCTTTACCCACTACGGCACTGTGCTGGCCCCAAGAATATAACCTTTAAATAGGAGTAGAATTTAATCTGTGAGGTCATTTACTGTGGGGAGAGAAATTTATGCTACAGCGTAGAAACCAGAAAGCAAGATTTGAGTGTGAGTATCTTCATAGGTAATCAACATTGGGGGAATTCATTTCCTAATCATTCTGTCTCTCTCTCTCTTTCCATCTATTCATACCATAGACAACATTAGCTTGTCCAGAGGGAGTACTTTGGGTAGTAGACTGACATTTGATGTCTTTTCTAGTGAGAACAAAATAACACAGTAGTCAGAAGGTAAAGAAGGAATCAAAGCACAATGCCGCAAGGTTGTGTCAGCTCTTTAATGAAAGACAGCAGATGGACTATATTGAGCCTATATAAATTGGGATATTTTTGCTTTTTTGTGCTTTGCACTTCCTGTGTTTGGTTCTTTTTATAACTCCCTTATAATTTAAAAAATATTTTTTCTTTGAAGTATTCCTACCTGTATCAGTTATGCCAAAGAGAAACAATGTGAAAGGGAGGGGGGAACAAAGTGTTAAATTTCATCCCTCTAAACTGCATTTAGTGATGGAAAAATCAGTTAGCAGAGTGTGGAGTTGGTACTTTATGATCAAGTGTCACCTTTTCACAACTTGCGATTCACTTTCTAATACTAAACTTTCATTTGTATTTTATTTTACAATAAAAGGTGCATCATCTAACCTAATGCAACTACAAAGATGGCTGAAGCAACATTCATTCCATGGCTATCCCCAGGGCCAGACCAAACATAGATAGCACTGTTTAAGTCTGGCTGTATGTTTAGGGCATGTTAGGTTCTTCCAGTAGACTTGTAAAGAAAGTTCCATTTCCTAACCCTAGAGCCATCTATCTTTGTGATAAATTTATAATGATTCTGTGATCTTATAGGTATAATCAAGTTTCAGCTAATGCACATGCATTCATTTATTTTATTTATTTGAAAGACAGTTACAGAGAGAGGTAGAGACAGAGAGAGAGGTCTTCCATCTGCTGGTTCACTTCCTAGATGACCACAATGGCCGGAGCTACACCAATCCGAAACCAGGAGCCAGGAGCTCCCTCTGGATCTCCCACATGTGTGCAGGGGCCCAAGGACTTGGCCATCCTCTACTGCTTTCCCAGGCCATAGCAGAGAGCTGGATCGGGAGAGGAGCAGCCGGAACTAGAACTGGCGCCCATATGGGATGCTGGCGCTTCAGGCCAGGGCGTTAACTCGCTGTGCCTCTGTGCTGGCCTTAGCACATGCATTTAGTACCTTGACAGGAAGATGTTACTATTATAAATGTATATGCACTTAATTACAGGGCACTAGGTTATTTAAAAGATATGTTAAGACATTTAAAGGGAGACTTAGACGCCAATACAATAATATTGGGGGACTTCAATACTCCACTTTCAGCAATGGGCAGATCACCCAGACAGAAGTTCAACAAGGAAACAGCAGATTTAATCGACACTATAGACCAAATGGACCTAACAGATATCTACAGAACTTTTCATCCTACAGTTGCAGAATATACATACTTCTCAGCAGTGCATGGAACTTTCTCTAGGATTGACTAAATACTAGGCCATAAAGCAAGTTTCAGCATATTCAAAAGAATTGAAATATACCATCCATTTTCTTGGACAAAATGAAATGAAGCTGGAAATCAGCAACTCAGGAATTTCTAGAGCATATGCAAACAAATGGAGACTAAACAACATGCTCCTGAATGAACAGTGGGTCATAGGAGAAATCAAAAGGGAAATCAAAACTTTCTGGAAGCAAATGAAAATTACAACACAGCATCAAAACTTATGGGATACAGCAAAAGTAGTGTTAAGAGGAAAGTTTATATCAGTAGGTGCCTACATCAAGAAATTGGAAAGGGACCAAATAAATGAGCTATCAATGCATCTCAAGGATCTAGAAAAACTACAGCAAACCAAACCCAAAACTAGTAGGAGAAAAGAAATAATTAAAATTAGAGAAGAAATCAACAAAACTGAATCCAAAATATTACAAAAGGTCAGCAAAATAAGAGCTGATTTTTTGAGTAAAAAAATAACAAACAAACAAACAACCTTGACACACCATTGGCCTAACTAACCAAAAAAAGGAGAAATATGATGAATATAGACACAAAAATCCTCATTATAATTCTAGCCAATAGAATCCAACAACACATCAGAAAGATCATCCACCCAAAGTGGGATTTATCACTGGTATGCAGGGATGGTTCAACATTTACAAATCAATCAATATGATACACCACATTAACATACTGTAGAAGAAAAAACCATACATTTAACTCAATAGAGGCAGAGAAAGCATTTGATAAAATACAACACCCTTTCATGATGAAAACTCTAAGCAAATTGGGTATAGAAGGAACATTCTTCAACACATTCAAGCCAATTTATCACACACCCATGCCCCACCATCACACTAATGGGGAAAAGTTGGAAGCATTCCCACTGAGATCTGGTACCAGACAGGAATGCCCACTCACACCACTGTTATTTAATAAAGCACTGGAAGTTTTAGCCAGAACTATTAGGCAAGAAAAAGAAATTAAAGGGATACAAATTGGGAAGGAAGAAGTCAAATTATGCCTCTTTGCAGATGATATGATTCTTTCTTTAGTGGATCCAAAGAACTTCACTAAGACACTATTGAAACTCAGAAGAGTTTGTAAAGTAGCAGACTATAAAATCAATACACAAGAATCCACAGCCTTTGTATACGCAGACAATTCCACAGCTTAGAAAGAATTTCTAAGATCAATCCCATTCACAATAGCTGCAAAAAATCAAATACTTTGGAATAAACTTAACTAAGGATGTCAAAGATCTCTGTGATGAGAACTACATAACTTTAAAGAAGGAAATAGAAGAGGATAGCAAAAATGGAAAAATCTTCCATGTTCATGGATTGGAAGAATCAGTATCATCATGGGTTGGAAGAATCATTATCATCAAAATGTCCATTCTTACAAAAGCAATTTACAGATTCAATATGATACCAATCAAAATACCAAAGACAATCTTCTCAGATCTGGAAAAAATGATGCTGAAATTCATAGGGAGGCACAGGAGACCTCGAATAGCTAAAGCAATCTTATACAACAAAAACAAAGCTGGAGGCATCACAATACCAGATTTCAAGACATACTACAAGGCAGTTATAATCAAAACAGCCTGGTACTGGCACAAAAGCAGATGGATAGACCAATGGAACAGAATAGAAACACTAGACATCAGTCCAAACATCTAGAGCCAACCTATATTTGATCAATCAACTAAAACCTCTTCCCGGAGCAAGGACAGTCTATTTAACAAATGTTGCTTGGAAAACTGGATTTCCACATGCAGAAGTATGAAGCAAGACCCCTACCTTACACCTTACACAAAAATCCACTCAACATGGATTAAAGACTTAAATCTACGACCTGACATCATCAAATTATTAGAGAACATTGTGGATACCCTACATGACATCATCATAGACAATGAGTTCAAGTAAGTTTCCACCTTTCCATTAAACTATGAATTTTGTGGGAAGCAGGACCATGATTTTCAACCAGAATCAATTCCCATAATATAGTTTCAGGACATTTACTCGAAAATATAAGGAAAAATGAAAATCAGCTATATTAACTATAAAAATTCATTTTAGACCTAGAAGTCACCTTCATTGATAGAAATAGATGAGACTATGCTCTAAACAGTCCTAAGCATCTGGTCTCAGGAGGAGATATGGTCAGATCCCACATTAATCTTTTCAAGATCAACACAACTAGATATACTTTTCGTTTCCCTCAGAATAAATGACCTTCCATGTGGCTACTTTCTTCCTTTCTCATATGGACACTAAGCATAGCTTACTTGGCAACAGCAAAACTATCTACAGTCTCAGATTCTTAGCAAAGCTTTTGGAGTTGCCCATCAGTGAAGGTGTGTTAGTCAGTTTGGGCTAGGCAACAAGGTGCTGAAAGATTTTCCCTTGGCCCAATATTAATGTCTAAACACAACCAACACTTCTTTCTTCCTTCAAGTCTTTCTCCAAAGCAGGCTGCCATGGACAGCTCTACTCTGATCCCTCAGGAACACAGCTGGATCATTTTTCACAATGACATCCATGATGCTAATGGCTGATTAAAGGACTGGGGGAATGATACAATGACTTTTTAACAAATTTCTTGTCTGGGGCTTAAGGAAATTGCCTTTTTTATTGTATGCAAGTTACTATGGTTGTTCTATAAGAGCATGGGCAATTTCTCACCAACTGCTGGAGGTCAAGATGTACTTTGAATAACTTCATTCTTTTTTTAAGGTTTATTTATTTATATTTGAAATGCAGTGTTATAGAGAGGAAGAGGCAGAGAGAACGAGAGAGAGAGAGAGAGAGAGAGAGAGAGGTCTTCTATCTGCTGGTCCACTTCCCAAATGGCCACAACGGGTGGAGCTGGGCCAGTCTGAAGTCAGGAACCAGGATCTTCTTCTGGGTCTCCTATGTGGATGCAAGGACCAAAGGACTTAGGCCATCTTCCACTGCTTTCCCAGGCCACAGCAGAGAGCTGGATGTGAAGTGGAACAGCTGGGACTCAAAGGCACCCATTTGGGATGCTGACACTGTAGGCGGTGGCTTAACCCTGTATGCCACAGTGCTGGCTCTGATACAATGACTTTTGGCTGTCTCAGCTTAGAAATGTCACATGCTCACTCATTTAATTAACCATAACTAGTCTGATGCTGTATAACATCAAGGGTACTGGAAAATATAGCAAAACAAAAGGAATATTTGGTGAATTCTACTCTGTCAGTGATAAGCCAAAAGCATTTGGAAGGTTGGTGGGTGTTGGCGAATTCTTGTGTTAAAGGACATGCATGGGATGACTGAGGATTGGTGAGAAGTGATAGATAGAAGTTGTTGGCAGAGGGATGATTGTATTATATATCCCTTTAAATTTTCTTTCTGTTAAAGCAACAGAATCTCTTTTTTGCTCTCCTTGTGAACTAAGTTGGTTGAGTAAAACCTCAGAAAGTTATAGTTGGAAAATATCGTCATGGTTAGCTGACCCAACTTCCTGCTTGGCACATGAATCTCCTGGAAAATAATCTTGTTAAATAGTTATAAAATGGAAATGATAATAGTAACTACCAGTTAGTGTGGTTTGTAAAAATTCAGTAAGATGCTATATGTAAGTGTTTAGAATGATGCCTGAATACATGTAAGCTCTATATTAGTGTTATCTACTTTATTACCCGAATTGTTTTTCTGCCTTACAGTAAAACGAATATTTCTCAAAAATATATCCATGTCATAATCCTATGAATCTTTTGAGTATTTTATCTTACATGCCAAAATGGATTTTGTGAAACTGATGAAGTTAAGGACCTTGAAATGGGGAGATTATCTGGTTGGGATAATGTAATTGACAGCGCCTTTATAAATGGGATGAAGACCAGAGTAAGTAAAAGAAATGTTTAAAATGAAGCTCAAGGGAGAGATGGTAGGGAAAACAAAGGGACAGAGGGAGGGAAAGACAATGAGAGAGATTTGAAGATTCTATGCTGCTTGTTTGAAAATGAAGGAGGAAGGGGACACGCACAAAGAATCAGGCTGGACTCTAGAAGCCCAAAAAGGCAAAGAATAGGTTGTCTCCTAGATCCTTTAGAAAGGTAGATGTGTTCATTGTAGAAGTCTGATTTCTCAGACTGTAAGAGAATAAATTTGTGTTGATTTAAGTCACTATGTGGTTATTTGTTATAGCAGCAGTAGGAATCTAATACATTCCTGGATTTTATGTTTCATCAGACTTCCTTTAAAATCACTTTTTGCTGTTGCTTATTTTAAAGTATTGTTTTGCGAATAGGCCTGTTATCATTAAAATTCTTCATTTGTACATCCATTCTTTCAGTGCTTATTTCCTGGAGGCCTTCTGTATGCTGAGGGCTGTATTATTTGCTGGGGATAAAACTAAAATCAGGCAAACTACTTTCCCTCATGAAGCTTATACTTTGATGGGGGTAGGGAATAAAAAATAAACAGAGTGGGCCAGATGATAATTCTATAGAGAAGAATATAGCAGAGTAAAGGGGAAAGTATGCATGGTGAGAGGTTGTCAATTTTTCATATAATAATATAACATATAATTTACAAATGAGTATATTTTGGAAAAAAAGAAACTATGCACTGACAGAGAATCTTACAGAAAGAGGTAAAAGCATACTTGATGTATTTTGGAATAGCAAGTACTGAAGTGAAGTGATGGCGAAAAAGAGTAGTGCAAATTACTTTTAAAAGTTATTTATGGTTTTCTGTGCTGTTATGAAGAATTTTACTCTTTTACTCTGAGTTATGTGGTAAGCTATTCGATAATTTTTACAAATGAGTGACTTAGTATTGCATACATTTTGAAAGACTCATGGCCGGCGCCACGGCTCAACAGGCTAATCCTCCACCTAGCGGCACCAGCACACCGGGTTCTAGTCCTGGTCAGGGCGCCGGATTCTGTCCCGGTTGCCTGTCTTCCAGGCCAGCTCTCTGCTATGGCCCGGGAGTGCAGTGGAGGATGGCCCAAGTGCTTGGGCCCTGCACCTCATGGGAGACCAGGAGCAATACCTGGCTCCTGCCTTTGGATCATCACGATGCGCTGGTCGCAGCACGCTGGCCGCGGCGGCCATTGGAGGGTGAACCAATGGCAAAAGGAAGACCTTTCTCTCTGTCTATCTCTCACTGTCCACTCTGCCTGTCAAAAAAAATACTCATACTAGTTTCATAGGATGACTAGGCAGTAGAGGTTCAAAGGTGAAACAAGAATCTATGAGGTTATTACAATGAGCTAGGCTAAAGCTGATGATGATCAGCTAGAGTGGTAACAACAGAAATGACTTTGTGGGATGTGCTCAGGTTATAAATGTACATGGAAGAGTCAAAAGGATTTGCTGATTAATCAGATGCAGATTTTTAGGGACAAAAGGGATGCTGGGATAACTCTCAAGTTTGTTGTAGAACTTAAAAAGGAAAGCCTGTAACTGTCATTCAATTTATTTAAAAAGGCTATAGAAAGAATATTTAGTGATAGAAATATGAATTTTGGCTTTGAATATATTAAATTTGATGTGCCCATTATTTTGGTCTTGAAATACTTGGGTACTTCAAAATTTCACGCAAAGTGGAATTAAGAGACAAGCTTATTTTTTGTGCAAAAAATATGAAATCCATGCACATTTTTCATAATATGCATTTTCATGGAATATTTGAATGTCCCCTAAAAAAATTCTGGAGTTGTTGTCATATAAACATACAGTGGATAGTCTAGAGGAGATCACTTAGGGAGTGAGTAAAGAGAAAAGAATTGCCCAGAAATAGAGGTAGAGAGGTTAGGCATAGCTAGCAGAAGACACTAATGACGGATAGCCATGGGACAGGAAGAAAAATAAAGAAGGGAGAGTGTGATAATCTGCGAGCAAAATTTTTAAGGAAGTCTTCTAGCAAAGAATATAAAGTGTTTCTGAAAATTCTATGAATTATCTATAGAATTTAGATTTGTCAAAGGTGGAGTTGGGTGATATGGTAAAAGTATTAGTAATGCTGATCCAATAGAGAACAGAGGAAGGAAATTTGTAAATAAGATGGCATAATAGAAGATCTCATATCCATATACCCCCATAGCAACAATAATCTAGCAGTCATTCATAAAAAGTATCTTAGAAGAAGATTTGGGATTGATATAATAAGTTTGTGAAACATCAATGGAATCTAACAGTGAAGAAAGTTGTCTTGAGATTAACAGATCCATGCTCTACTGGCTTTCCATCTGTTGTCTCAGCTACAAAGTCAGAAACAGTTCTGTCTCCATGTGGACTAAGTTAAAATCTCATCTAACCTTGGTCCTGTCATCAGCACCATCTTCCAAGGTACATGGAATGAGTCATGCCTGAACATGCTCTTGGAGTGTGTCTATAAACCATAGTCCCCCTGAGTATCTTAATGTATCCTTGAAACCCATCTCCAGCTCCTGTTGGTCATAGTCCAGGGTGATCCTTTTTCAATGGAAGTAGGTCTGTAAACCATGGTTCTGTTTGTGGAACCTGAAGTAATCCTGTGATTTGATTCTAGAACTGCTTAGTCATGGTCCAAGACCACTTTTGTCTACCAAGGGACATACCCACTGATAAAGTAGGTGTTTGTTCAAGGACTCAGCAGGAGCCACACTGGTACACATATCTGGAAATATAAGCCCACTCTTTGTAGACCCAATTGTGAACTATATTGCAGATTTTGTCCAAGAGCGCCAACTCTACAGACTAATGTCCTTGAGACAGTGCTATCTGTTTAGGAGACAGACAGGATCCATGTTCAGCTGAGTCCTTGGTAATAGGTCTGACAACTACAGATCCCACTGAAGACCCAGCATTTGACCTGGCTCCAACTCTGCTCAACTGTGATATCAGGAGCAATCTCATCAGCCCAGGGGCACAAGAGGGGAAAATCATTACCTTCCAGCACCAATCTGTAAATTCTGGAACAAGTGCTTCTTTCTTCAAATGTACAGATGTCAACACAAGGCTACACAAATTATGAAGTATCATACAGATATGAAATCACCAAATGAAACTACTAAAGCTCTAGTAACTAATCCCAAAGAAAGGGAGATGTATGATTTGCCTGATAGAAATTCAAGATAGTCATCTTGAAGAAGCTTAATGAGCTACAAGAGAACAGATAGAAAACTACATGAAATCAGGAAAACAATACATTATGAAAATGAGAAATTTAGTAAAGAAGTAGAAACCATAAAAAGAACTAAACAGAAGTCCTGGATCTGAAGAATACAATGACAGAACTGAAAAAAATACAATCAACTTTAAACATCAGACATAAACATATGGTACAGGAATCTTTTGGGTATGTATAGGAAAGCAATGAAATCAATATAATGAAGAAATAGGTGCATCCTTATGTCACTTTCAGCATTATTCACAATGGCCGAGATAAGAAAGCAACCTAAGTGTCCATTAACACATAAATGGATAAAGAAAAAAAATATTATTTTATAAATTCATGAAAATCGTGAATAGTTACACACAAAGAAACTTGTTATCAGTACTCCAAAAACCCAACTCAGTTTCTCTTCTTTTTACTAATTATCTTCCATATATAGCAATGATCCTGATTTTATTTTTGAATTTTATGGAAGTGGAATTGTATAGTATGTTCTTTATTGTATATAAGTTCTTACTTTTGGAATTATGTTTGTGATATTCATTCATGTTTATATATAGTTTATATATAGTTTAGTGTTTCTCAAATGCTAGCAAACATCAGAATTACGAGGAGGACTTGCTAAAGAATGAATTACTGTACCAATAGCCCCAGAGTTTGACTCAATGTTTGGTGGGGAACCTGGCCATTTGTGTATTCTAACAAGTTCTTAGATATTGCTGCTTCTGGTAAAGGACTCACACATTGAGATCACTTTTGTAAATCATTCATCTTCATTGAGTTATAGCAAGGGTCAGAAAAACTTTTTCTTTAAGGGCCAGATGGCAAATAGCTTAATTTTTGTAGGCCAAGAGGAAAAATTGTTAATATGTATGCATTTCAGTGAGGTATATACCCTGGGAGTATTGCTGTGTTATAAAGGCATGTATATTTCTTTTTAAAATTTTTTTTTATTTTTTAATTTTATTTGTGCTACTTGGCATTTATTGGTCTGGGCTTGTAGCTTTTGGCCAAACTCTAAGTTTTTTTAAAAAACTTTTATTTAATAAACATAAATTTCCAAAGTACAGTTTATGGATTACAATGGCTCCCCCCATAACTTCCCTCCCACCTGCACCCCTCCCATCTCCCACTCCCTCTCCCATTCCATTTGCATCAAGATTCATTTTCAATTATCTTTATATACAGAAGATCAATTTAGTATATATTAAGTAAAGATTTCATCAGTTTGCACCCACACAGAAACACAAAGTGTAAAATACTGCTTCAGTACTAGTTATAGTATTAATTCACATTGGACAACACATTAAAGACAGAGATCCTACATGAGGAGTAAATACACAGTGACTCCTGTTGTTGACTTAACAATTGACACTCTTGTTTATGGCATCAGTAATCACCCTAGGCTCTTGTCATGAGTTTCCAAGGCTATGGAAGCCTTTTGAGTTCACCGACTCCGATCTTATTTAGACAGGAAATTGACAGTTTTCCAAACTGGATAGTCAAGTTATAATGTCACCAGCAATATGTGAGAATTACCACTGCTACACATCTGTGGTGTTCCAAACCATACTGGATTTCAAGAGACAATTGTGACCATCTCTTCCCAATTGTGTATTCAGTGGCCTAAGGACGATTACTTAAAAATGGCTTGTGGTAGTAGTTCTTACACTGTGGTGACTAGAAAAGTAGCTACAAATTGGATATTTTGTTTATTCCTTTTCCCTGGAAAGTCAGTTGTTAAACACCAGCATAGCACTTAAACATATTTTTGGTAATGCTTGGCATTTTATATTTTTGGTCTACATATTAGCCCTTTTGGTGGGCATATAGTGGTGTCCTTTTTTTGGTTTGGATTTATTTCTTTTATTAATATTTATTTATTTATTTGAAAAGCAAAATTACAGAGAGGCAGAGGGGAGAGAGAGAGAGAGAGAGGTAGAGATAGAAAGAGAGAGCAAGTGAGCATTTCATCTGCTGGTTCACTCCCCAGATGGCTGCAATGGCCAGAGTTGCGCTGACCCAAACCAAAGAGCCAGGATGTTCTTCCAGATCTCCCACATGGATGCAGGGTCCTAAGGACTTGGGCCATCTTCTACTGCTTTCCCAGGCCATAGCTAAGAGATGGATAGGAAGTGGAGCAGCCAGGACATGAACCAGTGCCCATATGGGATGCTGGCACCGCAGGTGGCAGTTTTACCTGCTATGCCCCAGTGCCAGCCCCTGATTTCTTTCATTGCATCTCTGATAAGGATGAAGTTGAACACCTATTCAAAGATCTATTGAATATTTGAATACACCTTTTCTTAAGTTCTGTTCCAGCCATTTGTCTATTTTCTTAGGCAGGTTGTCTTTTTCCTATTGCTTTAAGTTCTTTATATATTCTTTAAAAAATAAATTAATTTAATATATTTAATTTTTATTATTTTTTAACATATTCAATATGATTTATACATACAAGTCTAAGAACATAATGATGTTACCTTCCTTCTTCTCTTCTTCTCACCCTCCTTCTATCTTCTTTTC
Source organism: Oryctolagus cuniculus (assembly GCF_051225735.1). Taxonomy (NCBI): domain Eukaryota; kingdom Metazoa; phylum Chordata; class Mammalia; order Lagomorpha; family Leporidae; genus Oryctolagus; species Oryctolagus cuniculus. The sequence goes on along the minus strand of NC_142888.1, from coordinate 130,606,110 downwards.
TTTTTTTTGCAGTGTTTGAGATAACATATTTTAAATTTAAATTGCAGTAAAAAGACTTAACACTTCCCCAAATAAGAAGTTTAACAAGTAAAATAAAAAAATACCTTAGTTTAGTGGGAATATATACAATGAATGGCTATAAACCATAATTGAATGGGAAAATGACCATTTTCAACCATTTTCACTCATCTACATTTTTTCTCAAATAGTCATTCATAATTCCTTTCAATGAAATATAAGCAGTGACAATGTAACATGTAAGTATTTCCTGTGTGGCTTCCAGATGATAATTAAGTTAATTTAGAATTTAAATATTTCCTCTCAACAAGTGAAACACAGGAATAATTTTATGCAGATTGTAATGCAAATAATTTTACATTACATTTTTGGACTCTATTATTTAATACAGATCAGGGAAAATATATGGTATTTGTCTTTTTGGGACTGGCTTATTTCTCTACCATTATGGTCTCTAATAGCATCAATTTTGTTGTGAAATTTCATACTTTCTTTTATGGATTTCATGCTTTTTAATGGCTGAGTAATGTTCCGTAGTGTATATATATCACATGTTCTTTATCCAGTCATTGGTTTTTGGGCATCTGGGTAGATTCCATTTCTTAACTATTGTGAATTGAGTTGCAATAAGCTTGAGGATACAAATACCTCTTTCATGTTCTGATTTCAATGCATTTGGGTAAATTCCCAGGAGTGGAATGGATGGTCATATGGTAGATCTATTTTTGGCTTTCTGAGGAGTCTCCATACTGTCTTCTACAATTGATTTACTAGCATGCATTCATACCAACACTGGATTAGGGTACCTTTCCCCCCAACACCCCTACCAGAATTTTTTTTTAATTTTTGGATGATAACCATTCTAATGGGGATGAGGTGAAACCTCATTGTGGTTTTGATTTATATTTCTTTGATGACTAGTCATCCTGAACATTTTCATGGCCATCTTTTGATAAATGCACATTCTAGTCCTTTGCCCATTTGTTAATGAGACTGTTTATTTTATTGTTGTTGAGTTTCTTGAGCTCTTTATATATCCTATATATTAATCTTTTATCAGGTGCATAATTTGCAAATATTTTCTCCCATTCTGTCAGTGGCAACTTCACTTTGTCAAGTTCTTCTTTTGCAGTGCAGAACCTTCTTAGGTTGATAGAATCCCATTTCTCTATTTTTGCTTTGAATTCCTGTGCTTCTGGGATCTTTTCTAGGAAGTATTTGCATATGCCAATGTCTTGCAGAGCTTCCCTAATGTTCTCAAGTAATTCAATGTATTGGGTCATAGATTTAGATCCTTGATCCATCTGAGTTAATATTTTGCATAAGGAGTAAGGTAGGGACCATGTTTCCTACTTCTGCAGGTGGTAATCCAGTTTTCCCAGCACCATTTTTTGAGGAGACTGTCCTTGCTGCAGGGATTGATTTTAGTTCCTTTGTTAAAGATTAGTTGGTTGTAGATACATGGGTTGATTTCTAGGGTTTCTATTCTGTTCCACTGCTCTACAGGTCCATTTTTGTGACAGTTCCAGGCTGTTTTGATTATAACTGCCCTGTAGTGTGTCTTTTTTTTTTAACTTTTATTTGATGAATATAAATTTCCAAAGTACAGCTTATGGATTACAATGGCTTACCCCCCATAACGTCCCTCCAACCCACAACCCTCCTCTTTCCCACTCCCTCTACCCTTCCATTCACATCAAGATTCATTTTCGATTCTCTTTATATACAGAAGATCAGTTTAGCATACATTAAGTAAAGATTTCAACAGTTTGCTCCCACACAGAAACATAAAGTGAAAAATACTGTTTGAGTACTAGTTATAGCATTAAATCTCAATGTACAGCACACTAAGGACAGAGATCCTACATGAGGAGTAAGTGCACAGTGACTCCTGTTGTTGACTTAACCAATTGACACTCTTGTTTATGGCATCAGTAATCACCCTAGGCTCTTGTCATGAGCTGCCATGGCTATGGAAGCCCCCTGAGTTCACTGACTCTGATCATATTTAGACAAGACCATGGTCAAAGTGTAGTGTGTCTTGAAATCTGGTCTTGTGTTGCCTCTGGCTTTGTTTTTGTTGTTTGAGATTGATTTAGCTATTCAGGGTCGTCTCCTCTGTTTCCATATGAATTTTAGCAACACTTTTTCTAAATTAGAGAATTTAATTGAAACTTTGAGGTCATATTGAATCTGTAAATTGCTTTTGATAGCAAATTTAAACTAAAAAATTTGATTTTGGTAGTATGGGCATTTTGGTGATATTAACTCTTCCAATCCATGAACATTTAAGATTTTTCCATTTTTTTGTGTCTTCTATTTATTTAATGGTTTATTTATTTATTTATTTATTTGAGAGGTAGAGTTACAGACAGTGAGAGGGAGAGACAGAGAGAAAGGTCTTCTGTCTACTGGTTCACTCCCCAAATGGCTGCAACGGCCGGAGCTGTGCTGATCGAAACCGGGAGCCAGGTGTTTCTTCACAGTCTCCCATGTGGATGCAGAGGCCCAGGGACTTGGGCCATCCTCCACTGCTTTCCCAGGCTATAGCAGAGAGCTGGACTGGAAGAGGAGCTGCCGGGAATAGAACTGGCACCCATATGGGATGCCGGCACCAAAGGTGGAGGATTAACCTACTGCTCCATAGTGTCAGCCCCTTTCTTTAATGTTTTGTAATTTTCATCATAGAGATCTTTCACTTGGTTAAATTTATTCCAAGGTATTTACATTTTTGTATATATTGTGAATGGGACTGATTTTACAAATTCTGTCTTAGCCCTGGCATTTTCTGTGTGTACAAGGCTATTGATTTTTGAGTGTTAATTTTACATCCTACCACTTTATCACTTATGAGTTTCAATATTCTCTTATTGGAACCTTTTTAGTTCCCTATATATAGAACCATGTCACCAGCAATTAGGGATAATTTGACCTCTTCCTTTTGAATTTGTATCCCTTTGACTTTTCTCCCTTGGCTTATGGCTCTGGATAAAACTTCCAGGACTATATTGAAAGCAGTAGTGAAAGTGGGCATCCTTTTCTGGTTCCACATCTTGGTGGAAATGCTTCTAACTTTCCCCATTCTATATTGGCTGTGGTTTTGACATAAATTGCCTGGATGGGGCTGAAACTGTGACACGGTGGGTTAAAGCCCCAGTCTGCGGCACTGCCATCACATATGGGTGCTGGTTCGAGTCCTGGCTGCACCACTTCTGATCCAGCTCTCTGCTATGGCCTGGGAAAACAGCGGAGGATGGCTCAAGTCCTTGGGCCCCTGATCCCACGTGGTAGACCTGGAAGAAGCTCCTGGCTCCTGGCTCCTGGCTTAGGATCAGCTCAGCTCTGGCCATTGTGGTCATTTGTAAATATTCCTATTATTTGCATTGGATTTCTTGGTACTTTTACTAGAAAATTTTCTGCTTTCACATTCTTTTATCATGATGACTTTATCTCTGGTTTCTGTGTATAGCATATTCCTTAAACATCAGTTGTAAGGCTGCACGAGTGGTGACAAATTCTTTTAATTGCTGTTTGTTATGGAAGATCTTTATTTCACCTTCATTCATAAATGGGAGGTTTGCAGGGTACAATATTCTGGTTTGACAATGTTTTTCTTTTAAGACTTCTATTATGTCTCTATATTCTCTCCTAGCCTGTAATGTTTCTGATGAGAACTCAGCTGTGAGTCTATTTGGAGATCCTGTGATGCACATTTTAGAATAGTTTCTTTATGTTTCACTGCTGAAAGTTTGACTATAATGTGTTGTGGTGAAGAGCTTCCCTGGTCATGTCTATTAGGAGTTCTCCATGCTTCCTGTACTTGGATGTCCCTTTCTTTCTCCAAATTATGAAAGTTTTCTGTTTTTATCTCACTGAATAGGCCTTCTAATCTATTCTCTCTTTCTACACCTTCAGGAACTCCTAAGACTTGTATGTTGGGTTGTTGGATAGTATCCCATGAATCTTGAACATTGTTTTTGATTTTTCTAATTTCTTTTTTTCTTCTTATTTTTTATCTGACTGATACATTTCAAAAGACTTGTCTTCTAGCTTGGATATTATTTCTTCTGTCTTACCAAGTCCGTTGTTAAGACTTTACACTGTATTTTTTATTTGACATATTGAATTCTTCATTTCTAATATTTCAGTTTTATTTCCCTTCAAAATATCAATCTCATGGGAAAATTTTACATCAATGTCATGTATGGATTTCTTTAGCTGATGAATTTGCATCTCATTGCTTCTGAGTAATCCTATGATCATTGTTTTGAATTCTTTTTCAGACATTTTATCAATTTCTTCTTCACATTCTGATATTGAAGTATTGTTGTTTTCCTTTGGGGAAGTCATATTGTCTTCCCTGTTTTTATTTATTGTGTTTCTGTTTATTTTTAGGCATTTGTGGAAACATTTGTTGATTTTCTCCACTGATGGGTTTTATCTTTTCACTATGCCTTTGTGACTTGGTGGAGTGTCTGCTCATTCAGTGAATACCCAGAGGTGTGTTGGGTGAGCGAGCATTCAGGGTGACACCCAAGTTAGGCATGTTGTATCTCCTCTATTGTCATGGGGTGGGGGATGATCACATCTGTTGATGTAATCACAACCTTACCTTCTCTGTTCCAAGGTGATCTATGCCTGGGGTTAGCCCACAGTGAGCACAACCTTCACCCACACTGGCACATGAACCTCATAAATGATCTATGAAGTTCTCAGTATTCATGAAATCCTCATCAATGACTCACTCCAGGCAATCAGGGAGTTCTGAGGCTCTGAAGCTGGACATAGTGAATGCTCAGAGACCTAGTTACACCCCACACCCTATCATGCAGTCACATGATTCCCAGACACAGCGTGCAAGGTTCCCATAGTCACAGACTGCAGAGGATCCCCTCTCTGCCCCACGAGCTTGTCCCATCCTCAGAGAGAGCAACGTCACTTCTAGAGCCAGCTGCCTGTGGGTGCTTTGCCTTGACAGTTTGAACCTGAGTCTGTCATAGTTTGAGAGGCTGTGGTCATCTCACAATCTTAAGTGGGTGCCCAGCCAGTCAACCTTTCCCAGCCAGACTCAAAGTCACTGGAAAATGTGTTTTTCCCCCTCTGGTAAAATCCCCTGATCACTCATGTGAGAGCTGCCATATCCTATACTTGTGTCAAGATGGTGCCTTCTCCCCCTGGTTGTTGGGAACCCTTGTTAGGGAGAAATAAAAGTGCTTTTCCTTCACTGGATTATGGATATCCTACTGCCACTATGGCTCCAGGCTGGACTGGAAGTTCATGTGGTCCACAGGGTTTTCTCTTATGTAATATCCTCAATGGCATGGGCTGCCAGTCTACACTTGTCTCACTCTCAGAACCTGGCATCTTCTCAAGACCCTGGATGTGGAAATCATGTGTGGTGTGTCTACTCACTGCTGCACGATGGCACTTTTCATGCTCTCCTACAGTGTTTTCTTCTTTCTGTAGATTTTCTACTGCAAACATCTTTCCAACTCTCCCCTGGGAATACAGTTCTTCAGTTTTTCTTCTTTTATCTTCCCCTAGTCAGAATCAGTGCATCTTTTCCTTACTCAGCCATATATATATGGAATCCCTATATATTCTTGCTTATAAGCTCTTTGTTAGATATATGTGTTCCAAATGGCATCTCTCATCTTGTAGATTTATTTTCCATTTTTATTGGTGTCATTTTTAATGAACAGATCTTAATTTAAATGTGGTTTAAGTTATTTTTTCTCAGGGTTATTGCTTTTCATGTCCTTTTAAGCAATCTGCTTATACCAAAATCACAAAGAGATTATCCTTAGAGATATTTTTCTATAAAAGATTATTTTACTTTTAACATAGTTTTGTAATTCATTTAAAATTCATATGGTATAACTTGAGGATGTAGTTGCAGTTTTTACACTTAACTATATGCTTAATATAGTCTCATTTATTTGAAAGACTATAGTTTCACCTCTGCAAGGCTATGCCTCCTTCATAAAAATATGATTATACTATATTCTTAAACTTCTATTTTATTCCACTATATCCACAATCTTTCAAGTTAATGTTTTCTTGCACTCATACCAAATTCTTACTTACCATAGCTTGATATATGGTAGTGTAAGTCTTCCAGATGTGTTCTTTTACTACAAGAGTGCTTTCAGCTATTTTAGTTCTTTGCATTTCCATATGAATTTTAGAATTGGTTTGCTAATTTCTGCAAATATCTCTGGTGTTATCCTGATTGGTAGATTAAAGAGATCCACGAATTTTTAGATACCTGCAGTGGAAGACTACAATATCTTTCTGTTAGATTGATCCTTTTACAATTACAATATAGCCCTATTGATCTCTAGCACAGTTCCTTGATTTTTATGATATTACTATAATGTCATCCCTTTTTTGGATAATAAAATATTTCTTAGTTCTTTTATATTCAGTTTTTTACATCTTAAAATTTCAAGCATTTCTCTTGTAACTACCACATAATTTTGGCTTTAAAAATTCATTCTTACAACCTTAGTATTTTACTTGATAATATTTGGTTATTTCACTTTAACTACTAATATAACTTGGTTTAGAATGTATCTATCAATTAATCATACATTTCCTACTTCAATCATTTATTTTCCCCCTTTCTTGTCATTTTTAGTAATAATTTTACATTGTGTGTTTTCCCTTTGTCAAGTATGCCTTCTACTATTTTATTAGTTACTTAGAAAGTACAGCAGTAGTTCTTAACTTATTTTAGTGTAATATAAACTATATCCACCACTTCTCTGATGCTTCTAGAAACTTTAAATTGTGCTAATCCCTTTGTCACTTTTCTGCATTATTTTTAAAAGCACTTTAATTTTTCATATAATTTAACCTGTACAAAGATTACATTTACCTGTTTTATATAGCCAAAATTCATTTATATTTACTCATCTGTTCATTCTGTCTGATGTCCTTCATGACCTTTTGCATTTTCTTACTTACTTTAATGGAGTCAGAAACTGATACGAGTGAGAACTTCATTGTAATTTTAGTAAAACTCAGTCTACAACTGGTTTATTTCTGTTCTTTGAGATGCAAGAGTGTGGTAGAGTTCTATATTTTCAACTCAAGAATAACTAGAGGATCCAGATTTACCATTCAGTTTGTATCCTCCTATAGCTTCAAATTATGGCACATATTTCTTTCCTAATAACTGGGTGGTTAATAGAGATTTCACTTTACCTTTTAGAAGAATTTGACCTAGCTCCCCATATTCTAGTACAGGGCCAGAAGTTAGCAAATGTCTTCTTGTATTACTTTTTTGGTTGATTTTCTTCTGCGCTATACTTTGATTTCTTTCTCTTTTTCAATTGACATTTTCTCTGAGGCTACCAAGAAGGCTGCATAAAACAGTTATAAAAATCTATTTTATGCTAATAACAGCTTCACTTCAATTACACACAAAAACTGGATTTTTTCTGCCCTCCACTTTATGTCATCTGATGCCACGATTTACATTTTTTGTGTATCTATTCACTGATCTTTTTGTGGTTATAATTATTAATACTTCAGTATTTTATATTAAAGTGTGATTTGTACTCCATCATTACAGTATTACAAGCATTCTCTATTTTTCTATATACTTGTATTTAATTTTACCAGTGATTTTTACACTTCTACATGTATTTGTATAACTGTTTATCCTCTCATTTCAACTTGAATAATACCCTTTAGCATTTCTAAGATGAACTGTCAGGTTTTGTGTGTGAAATCATCTCTTCTTCAATTCTTTTTCCAATGTTTTTATTTTCTAAAATATATGTATCATAAAATGGATCAACTCACCCATTTCTTTTTTTAAAAAGATTTATTTATTTTATTTGAAAGGCAGAGAGGAGAGAGAGAGAGAGGGAGAGAGAGGGAGAGAGAGGGAGAGAGAGAGGGAGAGAGGGAATCTTCCACCTGCTGGTTCACTCCCCATATGCCTGCAACAACTTGCGCTGGTCCAGGACAAAGTCAGGAGCCAGAAACTCCATCCAGGTCTCCCATGGGGGTGACAGGAGCCAAGGTACTTGGGCCATCTTCCACAGCTTTCCCTGGTGCATTATCAGGAAGCTGGATTGGAGGCAGAGTAGGCTGGACTCGAAGTGGCACTCTGATATGGAATGCTGGTTTAGGAAGAAGTGGCTTAACCTAACCTGCTGCATCACAATGCTGGCCTCATCTTACTCATTTCTTTTTTCTTTAATTTTTGTGTATTTGAAAGTCAGAGTTACAGAGAGTCGGAGGCAGAGAGAGAGAGAGAGAGAGACAGACAGACAGGCAGTCTTCCATCTGTTGGTTCATTCTCCAAATGGCTACAACCACTGGAGCTGAACTGATCCAAATCCAGAAGCTAGGAGCCTCTTGCAGGTCTCCCATGTGGGTGCAGGGCCCCAAGAACTTGGTCCATCTTCTGCTGCCTTCGAGGCCACAAGCAGAGAGCTCAATAGGAAGAGCAGCAGCAGGGACGCAATCCGGTGACCATATGGAATGCCGGCACTGCAGTCAGTGGCTTAGCCCACTAAGCAACAATGCCCCACCCCCATCTTACCCATTTCTAAGTATACAATTGGTTGTATCAAACACATTTATATTGTACAACCACCACCGCCATCCGTCTCCATAACTTTTGATTTTGTAAAACTGAAATTCGATGCACAGTAAACTGTAATTCCCCATTCTACCCAACCCCGCAGCCTGTGGCAATTGCCTAAGGCACCTGTCCCTAAGTCCATGCACTGAAAGGCTGGGTCATGGGACACATGCTCCACTTTTTCTCTCTAATGAGGAAGAAATCATGGGTCCAGGTGATCTCCTGAGTTGTACCAGCTCACGGAAACAGCTGACTTGAGTAAAGTGAAATTGCTCTTCTCACTCATTCCAGTGCAGCTCATCTGGGGGTGCTGCAATCTCTTAACCAGATTCTGGGCATCTCATAAAGGTCTTTTGGTCCTACATGTTTGTTACAATAGGTGTTTCTATGGGGTGATGTGGGTTGGGATTTATTATTCTACCATCTTGTTGATATAATTTCTACATGCATCCTTAGCTTTTCAAAGCCTATTTAAATTTAATATGCAGCTGTGTCAAAAGCTCAGGGTAATGGAGTTATATTGACTCTGGAATAATTTTTTTAACTTTTATTTAATAAATATAAATTTCTAAAGTACGACTTTGGATTATAGCGGCTTTCGCCCCCCCCCCCATAACCTCACTCCTACCCTCAACCCTCCCATCTCACTCCCTCTCCTATCCCATTCACATCAAGATTCATTTTCAATTATCTTTATATACAGAAGATCAATTTAGTATATATTAAGTAAAGATTTCAACAGTTTGCATTCAGACAGATACACAAAGTATAAAGTACTGTTTGAGTACTACTTATGCTGTTAATTCACATAATATAACAAATTAAGGACAGAGATCCTACATGAGGAGTAAGTGCACAGTGACTCCCACTGTTGATTTCACACTTGACACTCTTATTTATGGCGTCAGTAATCACCTGAGGCTCTTGTCATGAGTTGCCAAGGCTATAGAAGCCTCTTGAATTCGCCAACTCCAATCTTATTTAGACAAGGTCATAGTCAAAGTGAAAGTTCTCTCCTCCCTTCAGAGAAAGGTACCTCCTTCTTTGATGGCCTGTTCTTTCTACTGGGATCTCACAAAGAGAGATCTTTCATTTAGGTCATTTTTTTGCCGGAGTGTCTTGGCTTTCCATGCCTGCAAAACTCTCATGGGCTTTTTAGCCAGATCCGAATGCCTTAAGGGCTGATTCTGAGGCCAGAGTGCTGTTTAGGGCATGTGCCATTCAATGAGTCTGCTGTGTATCCTGTTTCCCATGTTGGATCATTCTCTGCTTTTTAATTCTATCAGTTAGTATTAGCAGACACTAGTCTTGTTTATGTGATCTCTTTGACTCTTAATCCTATCATTATGAGCAATTATGAACTGAAACTGATCACTTTGACTAATGATATTGCATTGGTACACTGGCATAAATTTTTTGAAATCCACATGTAGGTTTTTATAATACACATTCCATGGACTTTCTAAAGACACATTGTTTGGTTTCAAAAATTTTTTGAAACTTGTATTTTAATTCCATTTTTCCATGAGCTTCTTGAAGTACCTGAGTATTGTGCTGCTTCACATAAAATTGAAGGACTTTATCAATGTTTAATTTGCTTTCTACCCACCCCTTTCATGTTAAAGTTACCATAAGCACTGTGTCAATGTACGTTAAATGCTACATATTACAGTTTTGAACTTTGTCATTTATGTCAAAGAAATTTAGAAAAATATTGCTTCATATTTATCTACATATTATCATTTCTGAATGTCTTCATTCCTTCCTAAAGATCTAGCTTTTCATCTGATGTAATTTTCCTTCAGACTTAGGAATTTCCCTTAGTGTTTCTTTTTTTAAGCTTTATTTTTAGTTATTTGAAAGGTAGATTTATTTGACAGAGTTAGACATTGAGAGGGAAATACAGAGAGAACGGTCTTCCTTCCATTGGTTCACCCTCCAAATGGCGACCATGGCTATTGCGCCGTGCCGATCCGAAGCCAGGAGCCAGGTGCTTCCTTCTGGTCTCCCATGTGGGTGCAGGGCCCAAGGAATTGGGCCGTCCTCCACTGCCTTCCCGGGACACAGCAGAGAGCTGGACTGGAAGAGGAGCAATGGGGACAGAATCCGGCACCCCAATTGGAACTAGAATTCGGAGTACCGGCACCGGGGGTGGAGGATTAGCCTAGTGAGCTGCGGCGCTGGCCTGAAAAGTAGATTTACAGACAGTCGGGGTGGGAGAGAGAGAGAGAGAGAGGTCTTCCATCCACTGGCTCACTCCCCACTGAACACGATAGCTAGATCTGGGCTGATCTGAAGCCAAGTGCCAGGAGCTTCTTCTAATTCTCCCACGTGGGTGCAGGGGCCCAAGGACTTGGACCATCTTCCACTGCTTTCCCAGGCCATAGCAGAGAGCTGGATCAGAAATGAAGCAACTGGGACTCGAACTGGTGACCATATAGAATGTAGATGGAGGGTTAACCTACTACACAGTGCCAGCCCCTCCTTTAGTATTTCTTATAGTGTGAATATACTTGTAATAAATTGTACTAATGTTCATTAATTGAAAAACATCAATATTTTCCTTTATTCAGCAATAATGTTTTTGACAAATGTAGAATTCCATATTGATAATTTGTTCCTAAAATATTGTTAGCACTTTAAAGGTACATTTTTTTTCTTATGAGAGGTAAATGATTAATTATATCATTGTTTCTTAGTGTCCAACTTTTTCCCCTGAATGCTTTCAAGATTTTCCCTTTATATTTGTTTTTCAGAAATTTGACTATGATATACCTGAATATGATATCCTACTTGGAATCCACTAAGCTCATTGAATCTGTAAATGAATGTGTTTCATTTATATATATTTTTCTTTAAAAACTGGCAGCTTTATTGAGGTGCAATATATAAAAAAACCTGCACATATTTAATGTATTCTACTTGATAGCTTTTCGTTATATTTGGAAATAACTTTCAGCATTTGTTTTCAAATACTTCTTCTTTCATTGTCTTCTGGGCCTTCAATTACATCTATATTATAACTTTGACATTATCCCACATATCAGTGACACTCTGTTCATCTTTTCCATTCTTTTTTCCTCTCCTCTCTTCTTGAAAAGGAATACTATCCATTGATTTATATTCCAGTTAACCTACTCTTTTTTTTTTTGTCATTTCCAATCAGCTGTTAAGCCTACCTAGTGAATATTACTTCAGACATTTTAAGTTTTAGTTCCTGAATTTACATCTGATTGTAGTTGTTTTCTTTATCTGTGATGTGATTTCTTATTTGTCCACTTATTACAAGTGCATTTTTCTTTATTTTCACTAGTGTTGTTATGATAGGTGATTTAAAATCCTTTCCACTAATTTCCACAGCTGGTTTATCTTAAGGCTGGTCTCCTTTGAATGTGTTTCATCTCGAGTATGGGTAACATTTTCTTATTTCTTTGTTTTATAGTAATTTTGGAGTGTACTCTGAACATTGTGAATGATATAGTATGGAGGTCATTTATTCTCTTTTATTTCTCTGTAGAGTATTGATTTGTTGTTGTTTCAACAGACAGTTGATGTGGCTGTAGTGAAACTCTTAACTCTCCCTTGTGGACAGAACTGAAAACTCAGTTAAATTCTTTCAGCTTTATTTTTGTACTGCCACATGCATGTTTCATGATTCTATCAGACAGTTGGACAGTTTGTACACAGCATTTGAGGTTCCTACTCTGTACTTTTATTCATTTTTATATTTTACTCATCACTTTCCTATAACAGTGGTCATCCTGAATTCTGTCTTCTGGTCCTTCAGGCCACTTGGACTGTAAGCAGTTATTTGTGGGAGCCAACTGTGCTCATCTCTTCCCAAATCCATATTTATGGAGTCATCCATGTTAGGAGTATTTACACTATGAAAACTGATAAATGCTGCAAATCAGGCATTTGTTTATTTTTCTCCCTCAAAATTCAATTTCTAACATTTAACAGCTGCAACACTGATTCTAGTTTCTCTAGAGTTTGATATACTGCTTTGGTCTGGGAGTCACCATTAGGCAAAAATTCCCAGAAAAAGAGAAATGCACATGGTATTGTTCCCTTCAGCTAAGTATCAACTCTTGTCCAATTTCTGCCTGCTATTGGTTACTTTCAAATATATTCACATTACTGTATTATATATTTTGTCCAATGTTTATTGTTATCTGCATCAGAGTTAATCTGATACAAAGTTCTTTACGATTACCATGAGTCATCTTAGTAAAGTGTTTCTTGGTTGAAATGAAAATGTTATTAATTTCCCATACCCCTAAAATTGTATGATTTAAAAAGTCTTTGAGAATGTCTTTATCCAATTTATTTGTGTTACAATATTTTTTAAGAAATGTTGATACTTTAATCTTTTTGTTTAGTGTCTGTATTTGACAAAACAGAAAGGTTAGCAATTGTAGTGGATTGAATAGTGTCTTTCTCCCCCAAATCCATGTCTGCTAAGAACCTCAGGATGTGATCTTATATAGATGGCAATCTTTGAAGAAGTACTTAGTTAAAGATCTCAAGATGAAATAATCCTGAATATACAGTGAGCCCTAAATACAATGACTGGTGTCTTTATAAAGAGAGAGAATTTGGTCAAATAAAGGAGAAGGCAATTTGAATACTGAAGCCAGAGATTGAAGTGATACTTCTATAAGCTAGGGAGTATCAGAAGCCACCAGAAGCTTGAAGAGGCAAGGACAGGTCCTCCTCCATAACGTTTGTACTGAGTGTGGTTCTGCCATCACTATTTCAGACTTTGGGCTTCTAGAACTGTAAGACAATATATTGCTGTTGTTTAATACTACCAAACTTATGATAATTGCTATAGCATCCCTAGGAAGCTAATACAGCTACCTTATGCCAAGTCATAACATTTCCTTTTGCCAGTTTACTACTGCATTAATTTTAATGGGCATTTATGCAAACAAATATATGCATAAAATCATGTATCTATGCAGGAAAGAATGTGCATAGCTAGGTGTTCACATGTACACTTGATTTATGCACATTTGTATGTCGTTTTGGTAGATAAAAATTCTATACCTAGGGTTAGCATTCTAGGTGTTATTCTTGCCTCTACCACTCACTCACTCAGATCTTAAGTGAGCATAATGAGGTGGTTGCCTTTATGGGTCCTTTCAGCTAAGTGAGTCTAAGATTATGGTTCCCTATCTGTCTACATGCTCAATTTATAGATGTTTTTGAAGAAGTTTGTAGTTGGAGTACAGTGCATGTATCTCACTGGGCAGGAATATTAGAAATTTGAGGGGAAAAGGCCAACAGGATGGTTGTTTGAGTAAAATTGGCATATTCTGGGCAAAATTTTAAATATCTATTGTGTCCTAGTCACTATACGTATATTGAGGCTAGCGTATTTAAAAACATACAACATAACTCATTTTCAGTCAGATGTCATTTGGTTCTCTGATTAAATGGACTAGTAATCATAGTATGAGTAATTTGATGAGAACAATGTTTATGCTGATCTGTATATCTATCTATACATTGTTTGGTAGGAGTTAGCAATTTATGCATATATTCATTTGTATGGCCCCTGAAACACTAAAATAAAATGTTAATTCAGTTTGATTTGGAGTTACTCCCATCATATCATCTTTGGAGAACTTTCAAGATTTGGGAGTCTATTTTTCACTCTGTAAATATAAAGTACTCCTTCATGTGGAATTTTTCTGTTTTTAGATCCTGAACTATTACATATGGAAGGGTCTTTTAAGATCACCTATGTGTATCCACCCCTTTTCACTTACCCATTGAAGTTACTGAGGACAAAATTGAAGAAGTGACTTGTGGAAGGAAAATTTTCAGAGGCAGGATTCAAACCCAAGTTCCTTTATTTTACTTTTAGCTTAGACCTGTTTCATGCTGCATCCTTACTGTACTTTGCCTAGGTTGTTATATTTTTCTTTTGCCCCAGTGGAAATAGAAATCTTTTCAACTTTGAGTCGATCAGTCTCCTTTTCTCTGTCCTGCCTTTCCTTATGTAAACTCAAGTGTAGGCTCACACACTTGCATGAACATATATCCCTTACAGAATTTTTTGAAAGGAAAGCTTTGTGATTCTGCTGTGTGTCTCTGTTACCTAGAAGGAAGCTTGAGCTTACAGTTTTGAATTGGGTCCACACTTCTACTTTGCTGGCGATGGGGGTGGAAGTTAGGTCATTAGGGGATCAATTTGGCTGAATCCTTTCTTCTTAGTGGAGTGTGAACGACAATCCCTTTGATGTACTTTTTTTTTTTTTTTGGCTCATTACTGTCCTCATAGATGCAATCTGAACAGACATGATTGTCAAACCTTTATTTGGAGCCTGGGTTAGAAGGCACGCCCATAGGGATGTGAGGGAGGCAGAGAGAAAGAGAGGAAGCTCACTCTTCTGTCTTGGAACAGCAAGTAAGCATCACACATCGGCTACGGTAATCCATACTTCCTTTATCTTCCTTTCTGCTCTTACCCTTTCGCTCTCTTTCTCTTCCCCTTGCTTCCTCTGCTCCTCCCCTTCTCTGTGAGCTTCCCTCTATTTCTCTGCTGGAAACCTTAAAGAATAAAATACTACTTTAGTCTTTTGTGAAACAACCACAGATCTAAAGCCTTTCAGCGCTGTATTCTGAGCCCCAGCACAGCCGCGTGCTCAGCACCAGGCAGTGCACTGTGAACCTAAAGCAAAGGGGGAGGGGAGGAAGGGGGGAGGGACAGAGAGAGAGAGAGAGAGAGAAGGAAAGGGAGAGGGAGAGGGAGAGAGAGAGGGGGAGAGAGAGAGGGAGGGAGGGAGGGAGGGAGGGAGAAGGAGAGCGTGAGCGCGCGCAAGCTAGCGAGCAAACCAGAGACAGACCGAGAGGGACCGGGAGAGAAACCCAGAGAAAAAGAAGAAGCTGAGCTCTGTCGGGGCTCAGCCTCCAACTTGTTTCAGTTCATTCATCCTCCTTTCCTTTCCGCTTCGGGGAAGTGACTGTGGCGCTCGGTAAGACATAGATGTTCCTCGTTCCCCCTCCCCCAAGCTCAGATCTCCTTTAGCGATAGCATCTCTCCCCCGTACTGAGAGTCTCCTTGGGTTGGCCAGGGAGGCGAGGTATGCTCTGCAGCTGTGATGATATCCTGGGTCCCTGAATGGGGCTAGTGGAAGCCCAGAGGCGGCATCTGGCCGAGAGACACTGGGGTAAAACCGGGTTTGGGGAAGGGGGGTTGTGATGTGATGGTGTATGCGCGATTTGCTTCATTGTCAGTGAATTGTTTTGTTCCTCTTTGGAAGCAGGTCAGCGTTGACCTTGCAAATTGCTTGGGGCCCCCAGCAGCTGCTGCGGAAAGCCACAGAGTGGCCCCTAGCCAGAGCAGACAGCACTGTCATGACCCCCCAGACAGCCCTAGGCACCAGGGACAGGATAATGGCTGGAGCTTCCTCCCTCCTTTAACTCTTTCTTTGCAGCTGCATTTCACTGCTAGAAATGAAAAAGAAGGTGGATACTATGCAGCCTCTCTTCCTTCTCCCATTACCTCCCCCAGATGCAAGTGAGTGGGAAGTTGTAAATAACTGTTTCCTTTGTAGCAGGTGGAGATCTTCCCCCTTCCTTTAAGAGCCTCACTGTGGGGGTCAGGCCTGACTTTGTCCACAAACTTGGGAGGCTTCACTTGCTTAGGTAGGGGATTCCCCATTGCCTGTTCACCCTCAATCCCAGAGATTCAGATACACCAACCAATCCCACTAGTAGGCATCATGTTAGTTGCAGTTGTGTCCTTGGGAGGGAGGAAACACCTGATGGTTTGCCTGGAACTGGTTTCCCAATTTGTTGTTCCTTTGACTGTGGCTGCGGGTGGCACAGGCAGAAGGACTCTAGGAGGGTGGCTACTGATTTACAGATAGCAGGGTGAGGAGCTAAGATTCTCTGTATTAATGGCAAGGCTTATTGAGTGTCAGCAGGTTCTGCTTGTCCGGAGCTATACAAGGACTGGATGGAGATCTCGTAGTATAACCTCTCTGAACTGGTAGGGGAGAGGATCTGGTTGCTTGATAATTTTTGATTTAGTGACACTGCCATGTCCATGATAGTAATTATAGCATTAATAATGCTAACCACTAGTATTTTTGAATGTTTTGTATGTTTTATATCCTGGGCTGAGGATTTAATGTATATTACCTCACTGAATTCTTTTATCAACCCAATGAAGCAGACACTGTTACTATCCTTGGTGTACTGGTGAGGAAACTGAGGTACGGAGTAATTGGTTATTACAGAGAAACTAAGTATTTTAATTATGAATTAATATAGCAACCTGGTTCCAGAACCTGCATTCTTAACCATTAATCACTACTGCTTCTTTAGAGAGAATTCTGCACTTTTGTCTGCTAGGCGAGTATAGGTCCAATAGGAATGGTGTTGCCTGGCAAGATTTTTTTTTGGAAAGTACTGGTCTACCTTTATGTAAAGTCGAATGAATTCAATTGGGACAGGTGGCTGGCATCTGTGGGGCCAAGCCTCATTTGGGATTCCTGGAGGGGCTGCCTGCAAAGATTCCCTTGGCCAGACTGTTTTCCTTCACAAATGATGTCTGGAAAGATTTCACTTTCCCAGTGCTGTAGCCTTATCCATCCTACATTCAGCTTCAAACCATGCTGTTTTAGGAACAGATCTTGCTCTTATTTCCTGAGAGTCATTCTGTATGCACAATTTTATAATACTAAAACCTTGCAACTGGAAGTGTCCCTAAAGGTCATTAAACTTTACTTCCCCACCCAGTTCATGAAATTATCCTGCACATCCAATGTGTGGACTGATTTCTATTTCAGTTCTCTGTGGTGACAGAGAACTCTTTGTATCTTTGAACAACTCTGATAGTCAGAAAGTAATCCTAGTAATAAGCCCAAATATGTCTCCCTGTAGCTTGTATTTATTCATTCTTTGGGCCTATCTATAGCAAATTTGACTTTTCTTAAGAAAAATTCATCAGTTAGTTGATGACAGCAATCATGCCTCCCACTTCAAGCTTCAGATCTGATGAGACCATTGAGTGAAAGATCATCATTCAGCTCATCCTGGAGACCATGTTTTTATGAAAGTAATATCCCACTTGTTTGTCAGCCACAAACTTAGCACATTGAGTTGTCTAATACAGCCATGATTCCTTGGGAGAACATGCTGTCTGATGTGAACTGGACTGATGGAAACAAAGGAGGTCTCTTGTGTATTCCTAAAGAGCAGGAATCAGTTGGTTCCATTCCTTCTAAAGCCCCAGAATGTCTATAAAGCAGCCAGACAATAGGTATGTTGAAAGATTTGAAGGGCAAGGACTAACAGTGATTATAATAAAAGATCTTTGAAATAGTGGTTATCCAGATTTCATTCAGGATATGGAAGGTAGAAGAAAAAAAATGCTGTTTCAAGAATTATCTCAGAAATGAGGGCATCAGTGAGGGGAGGATACACAGCAGGGTTGGATGGAATAAGAATGAGCAGGTAGCATTTCAGAGTGGAACACTGACTTGGGTATGGCAACTTAGGTCTGATACCTGGCTCCGGGAGTTTTCCAGTTTCTTTATACACATGACTTCCCCTCCTTGGGCTTCAGTTTTTCCATCTACAGAAATAATGATATGGTCTCTAACTTCAAGGATCTTTTAGCTCTGAAGTAAATCATAAAATCACTGGATTATAAGGGGCTTCAGAAATTATATAAGCCAGTGATTCTCAAATTTTAATGTGTAAAATGATCCCCTAAAGATCTTGTTAAAATACTAATTCTGATTCAGGGGGGTTCTAAAGTGGGGACTGAAGTTTTGCATTTTAACAAGCTGCCCTATGATCTGGAAACTTGTGTTTTACTGACCACATTTTAAGTAGCAAAGCTCTACTATAGTGCATGTCAAACTATCTCAGTGAATTACCAGCTCTTTTTCTCTTAATCCATCACACACTGTTAATTTAATAAAACACATTAGCTATGAATTGCTACAAAATGAAAAGACATACAAAATACAGGATTCTGCTTTTATTACTAGACTCAACAGATAGAAAATTATTTTGTTCAAATTTCTGTAGCATTTTCTAAGTGTATTCTCAATTGCTGCACTAAGGTAGTTAATACCTGGTAAAAAAAAAAAAGTTTGCAGACAGGTACTGATTTGCCAACTGCACTTCGAGAAATGCTGGTCTAGGCTACCTGTCCATCTAATTTGAAAGGTCGAAGTTAGGCCCAGCTGTAATTTCTTTTTTAAGAAGATTTATTTTTATTTATTTGAAGGGCAGAGCTAGAGAGAGAGAGAGAGAAGAGAGAGAGAGAGGAAGAGAGAGAGATAGAGATAGAGAGAGAGAGAGAGAGAGAGACAGAGAGAGAGAGAAAGGGTAGAGGTCTTCCAAACCATTGGTTCACCTCCCAAATGGCTACAACGACCAGGGCTGGGCCAGACCTAAGGAAGGATCCAAGAGCTTCATCTAGATTTCCCACATGGGTACAGGGGCCCAAGGACTTGAGCCATCTTCTGCTGCTTTCCCAGGTTCTGTAATAGAGAGGTGGATGGAAAGTAAAGCAGCTGGGATTCGAACCAGCACCCATATGGGGTGCCTGCACTGTAGGCAGTGGCTTAACCCATTTACCACACAATGCTGGCCCGCAGCTGTAATTTTTAAATTGCCTCTGCCACATGATCTTTCACACTCAGGTTAAATATCTCCATTAATGGAGAAATGAATATTTCCATGAAGTTGCAATATTTAGGTGCTGTTACTACATAAAGTGTTTTTTTTTTTCTTTGTTCTTAGAATGTTTCTTTTCCTTATAGTGTCTTTGAGATCCTCTCTTAGGTTATATATTCCAAGCAGGTAAGGGGCCATGTTAGTTTAGTTTGTTGTATCATCAGCTATTAGCCTAGTGTATGACATAGAGTAGGTGCTTAATAAATGTTTGTTAAATGAATGGATGGATCATTTGATGTTAGTTATGAGGTTGTACAGTCAATAAGAAAGGTGATTTTAATTTCCTTTCAACATTGAGAATGCAGTGCTAAATTTATTTTTATAAATTTCTTATGGTAAATAGTAGGTAAGACCTATCCAACAACCTAATTTTATTTGTAGGGTATTTAGGAAGCCAGGCAAATATTTTGTATACTCTAAATCCTACACCATTACCCTTAACTCAAACATTCATCAATTCAAATGGTGTGGTTAGGCACTTTGCAGAAGACACAAGGATGAGCAAAGTGGATATGGTCTCTGTTTGCATAGGGCTTATGGTTCGATGGGAAAGAGGACATTAATCAGATAATCACATAACCATGGCATTTCAGTCAACAGCAAATACTGTGAAGGAAAAGTATGGGAATGGGGCTATGAAGGTATATGACATAGGAATTTCACCTAGGTTGGGATTTGAGCAAAATTTCCTTGAGAAAATAGTATTGAGGATGAGTGGACAGGTGTGATGGAAGGGTAGGGGGTGAAGGAGGTGGTAGAATGGTTTTCTAGGAGAAGGGAAGAGCATGGAGAAGTGCTATATGTGAGAGACAACAAATTTACAAAATTGAACAAAAGTTTATGTGGCTGGATTGAGACAGGGTAAGAATGTCAGGCATTATTACTAGAAATATAGGATAGGATTAAAAGGTGTTAAGTAACGTGACTACCATGGCCAAAACTGAATCCATTTACTATAAATTCATGAAATGTGTATTATGAACCAAAGACAGTGTAGGAGATACTGCATGATTTAGGAGTAACCTCTATCTGACAAGAATACACAGTCAAATAGGAGAGAAAAGGAATACAAACAACTATAGTACTAGTAGCAGGAGGCAGGGGAGGAGATACACAACAGATGAAAGTGAGGCAAAGGGCTTCAAAAGGTTCAAAGATACCTTCTTGAAAGTGGCATTTAGAGAGATCAAAGACTGCTTCCTGGAAGTGGTGTTTGAACTGAGCTTTGAAGATTATACAAACTTTGGATATGCAGAGTTAGGGGATGGAATGTGTATTTTAGGCAGAGGCCAGCTGGGTTGGAGTAAAGTATGTAATAGTATGTCAGAAATGTTTGGCAGGATAAGGGTAGGGCTTGAAGTTAAACAATAGTGAATGCTAGTCTGGAAAATTAAGACTTCATATTGCAAAGGAGATGCAACTGCCTCATTTTAGAGATGAACAAAATGAGTGAGTGACTTGCTTTGCCAGAGGTTACATATGTAGTATTATTGCTATAGTCCAGCAAGAGGTACTGGGTACACTTAAAATGTGGGATTGAATCTCTGGAAAGAAAACAACTGGAGAAAGCTGTGAGAATCTTTGCATCTCTGATACTTCAAATAGAAGAGATCCAAGGATGGTACTTTGGATAAATGCTTATCTTTAGAATATGGGGTGGTGGTGGTAGAAGATGAACCTGTGGGAAAGCTACAAAAGAGGGAAGGTCAGAGATGCAGAAGGAAAATTAGAAGACTATATAGTATTAAGGAAGTGTCAAGATAGGTGAGGCCTCCTGCATTTGTTGGACAAATATTTCTTGAATACATAGCATTTATTAGACATAGAGAAAATAATTGTGAACAAAATAGATGCAGTTGTTGCAACTTTGGGGCTCATGATGAGAAGATAGACATTTTTCTATAAAAACTATATCATCTTAAGTTCTGCTTCCTGTGTAGAAGAAAATGTGGTCACCACTATTGGATTTGCAGCAGAGTTGAGTACTGATAAATGACATTAAGTTTCTAACAGTTGTTCCCACTCTCATGTTCATAGTGCTTGCTGGCAGTAATGTGAATGATACATATCCATTTTGCAGATGTTTGACAGATGATAATGCAGACAAAACAAGAAAAGGGAAAGGTCCCTCCAGCACTGTCCCCTGATCATCTGACTCCATATATAGAGAGGTATCTGGCAATGAAAAGCACTTTTATGAAGAATTGTATATTAAAATCCATCTTAAATAGGATTTCTGAAAACATGTCTAGATTCTAGTCCTGACTTGGATACTTAGTTACTTGTGACAAATCACTTGTCTTACTTGAGCCTCAGTTTCCATAGCTATAAAGTGAAGAGGACTGAACTAGACTCAGATGATTTATAGAAAGACTCTCCATGCTCTGCTCTATACTACATTCTCATGAGCTGTCCAGGTAGCTCAAGTTCAGTCACTTATTTAAGCAACACTGGGGATTTCATATAGAATTTTAAAGATTGCTAACTTTGGTGAAAGTGTTCAGAGGTTTGGAAGAGATCACAGGAAGGAGCTTTTCTTGTCCCTTTCCTAAGATGGCTAAAATTGTAACTGTCCTGAAAGCTAAGGAAAGAACTGACTACATTCTAAAATCTGTAGTAAAGCTGGGCATTTGGTGACACTTTTATCACTGCTAGTATGAAATACACTGATGTCCCTGAGAATAAAGTGGTGTGGGAATCTCTCGCTCTTGCTCTTCTCCTCTCTTGGACATTCCGCCCTTTAAATAAATAAATAAATAAATAAATCTACCTTAAAAAAATAAAAATTAAAGGGTGCTGGCTTTGTGGTGCAGCAGGTTAAGCTGCTGCTTGCAATGTTTGCATCCCATATAGGAATGCTAGTTTAAGTCCTGGTTGCTTTGCTTCAGATTCAGCTGCCTGCTAATGTACCTGGGAAAATGGCAGGTGATGGCTCAAGTACTTGGGCCCCTGCCACCCACTTGGGAGACCTGAGTGGAGTTCCCGGCTCCTGGCTTTGGCCTGACCCAGCCCCTGCTGTTCCTGTCATTTGGGAGTGAACCATTGGACAAAAAACCTTTCTCTCTCTTTCTCTGTTTCTCTGCCTTTCAAATAAATAATCTTTTTGAAAATGGTGCAGGAGGCTGAAATATGAATGATCTTCAAAAAGTTCATGGAAATGTGTATTATGAAAAAGCTATGCATGACTTCAATTTTTTTTCATTAAAACTCCTTAGCTTTTAATTCAATTTTCTTGTTTTAAACTTTTATTTAATGAATATAAATTTCCAAAGTACAGCTTATGGATTACAATGGCTTCCCCCCCCCAACGTCCCTCCCACCCACAACCCTCCCCTTTCCCTCTCCCCCCCTTCCATTCACATCAAGATTCATTTTCGATTCTCTTTATATACAGAAGATCAGTTTAGCATATATTAAGTAAAGACTTCAACAGTTTGCTCCCACACAGAAACATAAAGTGAAAAATACTGTTTGAGTACTAGTTATAGCATTAAATCACAATGTACAGCACATTAAGGACAGAGATCCTACATGAGGAGTAAGTGCACAGTGACTCCTGTTGTTGACTTAACCAATTGACACTCTTGTATATGGCGTCAGTGATCATCCTAGTCTCTTGTCATGAGTTGCCAAGGCTATGGAAGCTTTTTGAGTTCACCGACTCTGATCATATTTAGACAAGGTTGTAGTCAGAGTGGAAGTTCTCTCCTCCCTTTAGAGAAAGGTACCTCCTTCTTTGATGACCCGTTCTTTCTGCTGGGATCTCACAAAGAGAGATCTTTCATTTAGGTCATTTTTTTTTTTTTTGCCAGAGTGTCTTGGCTTTCCATGCCTGCAAAACTCTCATGGGCTTTTCAGCCGGATCTGCATGCCTTAAGGGCTGATTCTGAGGCCAGAGTGCTATTTAGGACATCTGCCATTCTGTGAGTCTGCTGTGTATCCCACTTCCCATGATGGATGGTTCTCTCCCTTTTTTATTCTATCAGCTAGTATTTTCAGACACCAGTTTTGTTTATGTGATCCCATTGACTCTTAGTCCTATCATTATGATCAACTGTGAATAGAAATTGATCACTGGGACTAGTGAGATGGCATTGGTACATGCCACCTTGATGGGATTGTTAATTCAATTTTCAATAAACTTTTTGAAGTTCTTTTGTAGAGGTGAGGTAATTATCTCTTATTCTGAAATGTGATAGTCCAGGCAATTTTTTCCTAGGGAGAAGATATATGGTCAAGAGAATATGGGCTGCTAATAGAAAAGCATTTTTATATTTAAAACATTATTTAAAAGTATTAATATCTGCCCATGAGAGTATTTCAGGCATGGAAAGCCTGAAGACACTCTGGGGAAAAAAAAAAAACACCTAAATGAAAGATCTCCGCGACTGAGATCCCAATGGAAAGAACGGGTCATCAAAGAAGGAGGTACCTTTCTCTGAAGGGAGGAGAGAACATCCACTTCGACCATGGCCTTGTCTAAATATGATCAGAGTCAGTGAACTCAGGGGGCTTCCATAGCCTTGGCAGCTCATGACAAGAGCCTAGGGTGATTGCTGATGCCATAAACAAGAGTGTCAATTTGTTAAGTCAACAACAGGAGTCACTGTGCACTTACTCCTCATGTAGGATCTCTGTCCTTAATGTGCTGTACATTGTGATTTAATGCTATAACTAGTACTCAAACAGTATTTTTCACTTTATGTTTCTGTGTGGGAGCAAACTGTTGAAGTCTTTACTTAATATATGCTAAACTGATCTTCTGTATATAAAGAGAAACAAAAATGAATCTTGATGTGAATGGAAGGGGAGAGGGAGTGGGAAAGGGGAGGGTTGTGGGTGGGAGGGACGTTATGGGGGGGAAGCCATTGTAATCCATAAGCTGTACTTTGGAAATTTATATTCATTAAATAAAAGTTTAAAAAAAAGTATTAATATCTTTACATAGTGTATCTCTTCACTATAAACAAAATGAAGAATAAAAATCTTCATGATGTATATTTTGAATAGTACTTTTCTCTTTAGAAGTGATTTCTTAAAATAAACAAGTATTAGATTCTCTGAAGGGAAAGGGCATTAATGAAGGACTTGCATAAATGACCAGAGCATAAAATAACTTTTCAAAATAGTACAAGAGGAGCTCAAAAATGGCAGAGTCCTTAGCTATCATGCAATGGCATTCTTCTCACAAAAAACATATGGTCATTTGTTTTCACTGTGAATGGTTCCAGACAAGGTTGCTTAACACCACCTCATAATGACAGCTGTAATTGTTAGCAAGTTATTGTTCATACTGACCTGAAATCTGTCTTCTGAATCCATCCCACTGGTGTTGCTCCTTGGAACAGCAATGCTGAGTAGTTTCTATTTCCTTTCCCTGTGATAGCCATTCAAATGTTTAAAGATGGGTTGTTTTTCTTTTCATCTTTTCTCCTATCTTTGTAATCCTGGTTCTTCAGTATGTATGAAATATTTTGCGTACCTTCAATAGCAAATACTTCAGTTTTCTGTATCACTCTTAATGTGTGACGGCCAAAACTGGAGCCAGTACACTAGACATGGCTGGCCATAACTTCCATTAAAAAGTTTTGTATGTTTTTCAATCTACATAAAGACTGCAATATCTACCAGTGATTTATTTTTATTCTGGTTATAAAAATAAAACAGCCTCATTATAAAAAAATTTGAAAATGAAGAGATGTTAACACAAATCACTTCTAAATTCCTACTTCAGAGAAAACTTGCTGTATTTCCTTCCAGGTGTTTCCATATTTGCGCAATTGAGATTCTATTTAACATGTACTGTATTATATTTTTGTTTCTACATTGGTATGGTATGAGTCTCATGAACATTTCCCCATATTGTTAAGCCACCTTAAAACATTTTTAATGGCTGCATAATTTTCAGTTGTATAATTTATACCACAATTGTCCCACATTGGCCACTGAAATGATTTTCAGTTGTGAGTTACTATGAATCGTCCTGCAATGTATGGCTTTATATATAAATCTTTGTTCATTGAACCTTACTTAGTTTAGGTCTTTAATCAAATGTGACCTTTTTGAGATCTTCTATAATGAACTTATCGGAAAGTGCAAAACCATCTTTCTCAGCACTCACTGTCCCCCTTTCTTATTTTGCTCTCCTTGGTTTGCATAATAACCTAACAGACAGGTATTTTAATTATTTATTTTATGGATCCTTGGATTAGAATTAAGCCCTTCCAGCATGGTGAATTTTCCCTATTTTGTTCAGTATTGTATACTCTGGTGCATAGAATAATATCTGATACATAGTAAATCCTTACTAAATATTTGTTTAATGAATTATTAAGATGGAATTTTATAAGAGGTATTACTGTGTCTAAGGATATTAACTGTTTAGTAGCTGTTGATATAGATGAAATGTCATCCCATTGTGTAAATTGCCA
Organism: Oryctolagus cuniculus; assembly: GCF_051225735.1. Taxonomy (NCBI): domain Eukaryota; kingdom Metazoa; phylum Chordata; class Mammalia; order Lagomorpha; family Leporidae; genus Oryctolagus; species Oryctolagus cuniculus. The sequence goes on along the minus strand of NC_142888.1, from coordinate 130,580,349 downwards.
ACTTCTACTTATACACCTACACCAATTGCTGTTTATTTGTGTTCTTTTTGGAATCTTTACCAATCTGATGGGGGTAGAATGATATCTTTTTTAAAAAATTTTTATTTAATTTATACAAGCTTTATATATTTCATATATACAGATTTAGGTACATAGTGAGATTCCCCCCCCCCCCCCCGTCCCACCCACATTCCTACACTTCCTCTTCCTCCCTCTCGGATTCCTAGAATGGTATCTTTATATATATATATATCTACAGATAACATGAACACTCATATATCTTTAATGGTTTTTGTTGATTTTTCTATCAGTATCTATTACCTTTGTGAATTTTTCCTTTGAGAAATCACATTTCTTTTTTATATTTTTATAAAGGGAACAAATTTCATGTATTTCACATATAGAGTTTTAGGAGCATAATGATACTTCCCACCCTACCCTCCCTCCCTCACTCCTACCCTCCCTCCTCCTTCCTTTCTTATTTTTATTTTGAATTGAGCTGCAATAAACATTAAGGTGCAGATAGCTTTTTTGTTTGCCAATTTAATTTCCTTTGGGTAAATTCCAAGGAGTAGGATGGCTGGGTTGTAGGGTAGGGCTATATTCATGTTTCTGAGGAATCTCCAGACTGACTTCCATAGTGGCTTGACCAGTTTGCATTCCTTCCAACAGTGGGTTAGTGTCCCTTTTTCCCCACATCCTTGCCAGCATCTGTTGTTGGTAGATTTCTGAATGTGAGCCATTCTAACCGGGGTGAGGTGAAACCTCATTGTGGTTTTGATTTGCATTTCCCTGATGGCTAGTGATCTTGAACATTTTTTCATGTGTCTGTTGGCCATTTGGATTTCTTCTTTTGAAAAATGACAATAGGTCTGCTCTGATTTCATCATCATTTAAAAAAATCATCTATTATTTTTCACTTTATGTTTCTGTGTGGGAGCAAACTGTTGAAATCCATACTTAATGTATACTAAGCTGATCTTCTGTATATTAAGATAATCGAAAATGAATCTTGATGTGAATGGAAGGGGAGAGGGAGTGGGAAAGGGGAGGGTTGCGGGTGGGAGGGACGGTATGGGGGGGAAGCCATTGTAATCCATAAGTCGTACTTTGGAAATTTATATTCATTAAATAAAAGTTTAAAAAAAAATGTCTATTGAGGTCCTTGGCCCATCTCTTAAGTGGGTTGTTTGTTTTGATGTTGTGGAGTTTCTTGATCTCTCTGTAGATTCTGGATATTTTAATTTTTAAAATAGCATACTTTCAATTTACTTTTATATTCATAATCCTAAACCTTCACTAAGTAAAGAATTCAACAAGTAGAAAGAAACTACTGTTCTTACTCCTTTGTATGGAACATGTATACAATTTAGTAGATGTTAGACCCTTTTTCTTTTAAATGTATGGAAAACATTTTCTCAATTTGCATTTTAAATTTACTTGTGTGGACAACAAACTTCATTTTATATAATTATATCTATCATTTCATTTGTAATTTATTTTTATGAATTCATGAATGTACTTCCCCATTCAAAATTGGATAAGTGCTTAAATGAATTTTGTTTTAGTTTTTATTGCTTATGTTGAATCCCTCTGGAATTTATTTTGCTGTGTGGTATGAGGTAATTTTCTAAATTGTTTTCCCCTCTAATTGTTTCACAGCACCAAATATTAAATAATTAATTCTTTCTCACTGTAGTATAATACATATAAATTGTTATATACAGTAGGTTCTTTGGGGTATTTATCTGTTTTCTATTTCTTTTAGTCTGTCTCTTCTTGTCCTAGTTACAAAATTTAAATATTATTGTATCTTTAAAATAACTTTTAATATATCACAGCTCTTCTACTTAATATCTATGTGGTCTGATAAGCCTCAGTTTATTTGTATAGAATGTATAATCGCAATAACATTTATTTTATGCTTTTAATTTTGTGAAGAAAATCTTTCAACTATTATTTCTGCTAATTGATATTGGCTGCTATACAGGGAAACTACTATTTATACTTTTAACTTCTATTTCTTCACTTTACTTAGATTTATTATAAATTTATAGTTTATAAAGGTGTTTCCTTTTTTTCTAAATTTTTTTTTAGATAATGAAGATTTAAAAGTATATAGAGGGGCTGATGCCGTGGTGCAGTAGGTTGATCCTCTGTCTGTGGCGCCAGCATCCCATATGGGCACCGGTTCTAGTCCTGGCTGCTCCTCTTGCAGTCTCGCTCTCTACTATGGCCTGGGAGGGCAGTGGAGAATGGCCCAAGTGTTTGGGCCCCTGTACCCGCATGGGAGACGGGGAGCAGGCACCTGGCTCCTGGCTTCGGATTGGCGCAGCTCAGGCCCTTGTGGCCATTTGGGGGGTGAACCAATGGAAGAAGACCTACCTTTCTCTCTGTATCTCTCTCTCACTGTCTGTAACTCTACCTGTCAAATAAATAAATAAAAATCCTTAAAAAATAAAAACATATAGGAAGAAATTCATAGAAGCATCCAAAACAATGAACAACTACCCATATATAAAACACTTAGAATATAAATGTGAGTGCTTTGTCTTTTTTGGGTCAGATGTTTTAATAAAATACAGAAACTTCCACACATAAATTTTAACTTCCTTTGTATCTAGTCTGTTTCATTCCTTTCCATTTCTTCCCAAATGCAACACCTAGAGCTATACTATTTGGGATTTTTGTGATTCCATACAAATTTTAGCAATTTTTTCTAGTTATGTGAAAAATGTCATTGAGATTTTGTTAGGGAATGCATTGAATCTGTAAATTGTTTTAGGGAGTATGCACATTTTAACAAAATTGATTCTTCCATTACATGAACATGGGATATGTTTCCATTTCTATTTATTTTCTTCCATTTCTTTCATAAGTGATTTATAGTTTTCACTCTATTAATCTTGAAAATAGGATTGTTAAATGTCAAGAAAATCATGTTAATTTTTCTTGGAATTACATTGAATTTGGAGAATGATTTGGAGAATTGGCATCTTTTTTATAGAGAGGCTTCCTATTAATGATTATGTTATATCTTGGCCTTTATTCAAGTCTATTTTGCAACACTTGATTGAGGTTTGTAATTTTATTAATTACACCCCTCCATATTAGACTTATTTTTAGTCATATTTTATTTTTTCAACCAGGTTTATTGACATGTAATTTGCATAAAATGCAATTTACCTTTGTAAATGTATAGTTTGAGTTTTCACAAATGTATATAGTTGTGTCACCACCACAGTAAAGATATAGGAAATTTGCCTCACATTAAAAAGGTTCTCTGTGTCCCTTTGCAGTTAAATCTTTCTCCACCTGAAAGTCCAGACAGCCATTAGTCTGTTCTTTTGCCTATAAAATTTTTCTTCTGTTGTACTCTTGCATAAATGGAATCATATGGAATGTAGACTTGTGTGTCTGACTTCTTTCAGTTATCACATACTTTTAGGATCCATCCATTTTGTTACATATATCATTAGTTCTTTGTTGTTGCTGGGTAATATGTACATTCACAAGATGATAGGAATTTGGATTATTTCCACTTTGCTTTACTATTATAAATAATGCTGTTATAGTTTTTACACAAAATTTGATGGCACACAGTTTCATTTGTACTGGGTAAATACCAAGATTGAGAATTTTGTGGTTCTATTTGAAATAAATTGCTACCTTTATAAGAAATTGGCAAAATGTTTTCCAAAATGGCTATATAATTTTGCATTCCTAACTAACATTGTATAAGAATCTCAGCTGCTCAGTGTTCCTACCAGCACTTCATCCTTCTAGTGTTTTTAATTTTAATTAATAAGGCTTGTTTTAAAACAATTTTGGATTTACAAAGAAGAAGTGGAACAGAAAGTACAGTGAGTTGTCATATGCCCTTCCAGTTTCTCTTATTACATCTTGCATTAATGTAGTACATTAGTTGCCATTGACGAGTTGATATAATTTATTATTAACTGAAGTCCAAAGTTTTCATTTGGGTTTATTTTTTGTGTTCTATAATCCTATGAGTTTTGACAAATATATTCATTATAATAGTAAAACAGATTATTTTCACTGCCTTAAAAAAATCCCTTGTTGTCCACTTGTTCACTACTCCCTTTCACCTGACCTCCTGGTGACCACTGATAGTTTTATTGTTGCCATATATTTGCATTTTCCAAAATGTTACACAGTTGAAATCTTCCTGTATGTAGCCTTTTTAGACTTGCTTATTGGCAATATATAATTAAGCTTCCTCTGTGTCTTTTCATGACTCGATAGCTTCATTTTCCTTTTTTTGAAAACTCTCATAAGGTTTCTTTTTTAAAAAAATTGTTTTCGGGCCGGCGCCGCGGCTCACTAGGCTAATCCTCCGCCTTGCGGCGCCAGCACACCGGGTTCTAGTCCTGGTCGGGGCGCTGGATTCTATCCCGGTTTCCCCTCTTCCAGGCCAGCTCTCTGCTGTGGCCAGGGAGTGCAGTGGAGGATGGCCCAAGTGCTTGGGCCCTGCACCCCATGGGAGACCAGGATAAGTACCTGGCTCCTGCCATCGGATCACCGGCCAGCGGGCCGCGGCGGCCATTGGAGAGTGAACCAACGGCAAAGGAAGACTTTCTCTCTGTCTCTCTCTCTCACTGTCCACTCTGCCTGTCAAAAAAAAATAAATAAATAAAAAAATAAAAAAAATTGTTTTCATTTTGTTTGAAAGGTAGACAGGTGGAGTGAGATCTTTCACCCACTGTTTCACTCCCCAAATGCCCCAAGATCCAGATCTGGGCCAGTCTGTAGCCAGGAGCCTGGAACTCACCCCAAGTCTCAGGATTGGCATGGATCAGTAGGTTAAACTGCTGCCTACAATACTAGCATCCCATAAAATCATGGGTTTGAGACTCAAGTACTCCACCTCTGATCCAGCTCCCCGAAAATGCTTTGGGGAATGCAGTGCAAGATGGTCCAAGTACTTGAGCTTCTGCCACCCTGGCTCCTGACTTCAGCCTGGCCCAACTCTGGCCGTTACAGCCATTTGTGGAGTGAACCAGCAGATGGAAGCTCTCTCCATTTTTCAAGTGTCTCCTTGTTTCTCTGTAACTCTGCCTTTCAAATAAATAAATAAATCTTTTTTTTTAAATCCATATTACCATTGTGGATGGTAGGGACTCAAGTAACTGAGGTATCAGCTGCTGCCTCCCAGGGTGCATCATTGTAGAAATCTGGATTGGAAGCAGGGTAACCGGAACTCGAATCAAGTACTTCAGTAAGGTGGTGACTTAACTGCTGTGCTACATGCCTAGCCCTTGATAGCTCATTACTTTGTCTCACTAAATAAAATTCCATTGTATGGATGCACTACACATTTTAAAATTCTTTCACCTATAGAGGTCATTTTGGTTGCCCTCAAGTTTTGATAGTTATGATAACACTTCTTTTTTTTTAAAGATTTATTTATGTATTTGAAAGTCAGAGTTACACAGAGAGAAGAGAGGGAGAGAGAGAGAGAGAGAGAGAGAGAGGTCTTCCATCCAATGGTTCACTCCCCAATTGGCCTCAACAGTTGGAGCTGGGTTTATCTGATGCCAGGAGACAGGAGCCTCCTCCCGGTCTTCCCAAGTGAGTGCAGGGGCCCAAGGACCTGGGTCATCTTCCACTGCTTTCCCAGGCCACAGCAGAGAGCTGGATTGGAAGTGGAGCAGCCGAGACTTGAACCAGTACCCATATGGGATGTCAGCGCGCCACAGATGGAGGCTTTACCAGATACGCCACAGTGCCGGCCTCCATTTATTTTTGTCTTCCTCATTTTCTTCCATCAGTGTTTTATAGTTTTCTATGTAGAGCTATTTTTCCTGTTTGACTAAATTTATCAATAAATATTTTATCTTTCTATTGCTTCAATTAATGTGATGATTTTCTTGAGTTTTTTTGGATAGTTCATTGTTAGTGTATAGAAATATTACTGATTTTTGAATGTTAACTTTGTGTTCTGAAACTTTCCTGAATTTATTATTTCTAACAGTTTTCATAGATTTTACATATGATTATCATATCATCTGCAAACAGGGACATTTTAACTTGTTCCTTTCCTCTGGGATGAGTTTTATTTCTTTCTCTTGCCTAATGGCTCTGGATAGCACCTCCAGTACTATGAAGAATAGAAATGTTGAAGGTAGGCTCCCTTGTCTTGTTCTAGATCTTAGATGAAATGTTTCCTGTATTTCCCCACTCAGTATAATGTAAGTCGTGGTTTTTTTGTATATGATCTTCTTTGTGTTGAAATAAGTTTCTTCTATATCTATTATGTTGATTTTTTTTAATCATGAAGAGGTGTTACATTTTTGCAAATGCTTTTTATGCATGTATCGAAATAGTCATGTGTTCTTTGTCCTTAAATCTGTTAAAAAGATATATGATGTGGCTGACGCCGTGGCTCAATAGGTTAATCCTCCACCTAGCGGCGCTGGCACCCCGGGTTCTAGTCCTGGTTGGGGCGCCGGATTCTGTCCCAGTTGCCCCTCTTCCAGGCCAGCTCTCTGCTGTGGCCCGGGAGTGCAGTGGAGGATGGCCCAGGTGCTTGGGCCCTGCACCCCATGGGAGACCAGGAGAAGCACCTGGCTCCTGCCTTCAGATCATCGTGGTGCGCCGGCCGCAGCGCGCCGGCCGTGGCGGCCATTGGAGGGTGAACCAATGGCAAAAGGAAGACCTTTCTCTGTGTCTCTCACTGTCCACTGTGCCTGTAAAAAAAAAAAAAAGATATATGATGTTTGTTGATTTGCATAGGTTAAAACATCCTTGCACTCAGGGGATGAATACAACTTGATTATGATGAACTATCTTTTCAATATTGTACAGAATTTGATTTGTTAAAATTTAAACACCTAAGAATAATTGTGTGTTAATTACAGAGTTCAACCAATAGTACTAGAACAAAAGAAATACTAAAATGGATAAAGTATTACATTGTACATCAACAGTCAGGAGAAGAGCTGATCAAGTCACTGTTTCTCATAGTGTTCATTTCATTTCAACAAGTTTCCCCTTCGGTGCTCATTTAGTTGTCACCGATCAGGGAGATAATATGATATTTGTCCCTTTGGGACTGGCTTATTTCACTCAGCATAATGTTTTCCAAATTTCTCCATCTTGTTGCAAATGACCGGGTTTCGTTGTTTTTGACTGCTGTATAGTACTCCATAGAGTACGTGTTCCATAATTTCTTTATCTAGTCTACTGTTGATGGGCATTTGGGTTGGTTCCAGGTCTTAGCTATTGTGAATTGAGCTGCAATAAACATCAATGTGCAGACAGCTTGTTTGTTTGCCAATTTAATTTCCTTTGGGTGAATTCCAAGGAGTGGGATGGCTGGGTTGAATGGTAGGGTTATATTCAGGTTTCTGAGGAATCTCCAAACTGACTTCCATAGTGGCTTGACCAGTTTGCATTCCCACCAACAGTGGGTTAGTGTCCCTTTTTCCCCACATCCTCTCCAGCATCTATTGTTGGTAGATTTCTGAATGTGAGCCATTCTAACTGGGGTGAGGTAAAACCTCATTGTGGTTTTGATTTGCATTTCCCTGATTGCTAGTGAACTTGAACATTTTTTCATGTGCCTGTTGGCCATTTGGATTTCCTCTTTTGTAAAATGTCTGTTGAGGTCCTTGGCCCATCTCTTAAGTGGGTTGTTTGTTTTGATGTTGTGGAGTTTCTTGATTTCTTTGTAGATTCTGGTTATCAACCCTTTATCTGTTGCGTAGTTTGCAAATATTTTTTTTTCCCATTCTGTCGTTTGCCTCTTCACTCTCCTAACTGTTTCTTTTGCAGTACAGAAATTTCTCAATTTCATGCAATCCCAAATGTTAATTTTGCCTTTGACTGCCTGTGCTTCTGGGGCGTTTTCCAAGAATCATTGCCGGTACCTATACCTTGCAGGGTTTTTTCAATGCTCTCTAATAATTTGTTGGTGTCAGGTTGTAGATTTAAGTCTTTAATCAATGTTGAGTGGATTTTTGTGTAAGGTGAAAGATAGGGGTCTTGCTTCATGATTCTGCACGTGGAAATCCAATTTTCCCATCACCATTTATTGAATAGATGTCCTTACTCCAGGGATTGGTTTTGGATCCTTGATCAAATATAAGTTGGCTGTAGATGTTTGGATTGATTTCTAGTGTTTAAATTCTGTTCCATTGATCTATCCATCTGTTTCTGTACCAGCACCATGCTGTTTTGATAACTGCCCTGTAGTATGTCCTGAAATCTGGTATTGTGATGCCTCCGGCTTTGTTTTTGTTGTACAAGATTGCTTTAGCTATTCGCGGTCTCCTGTGTCTCCATATGAATTTCAGCATCATTTTTTCCAGATCTGAGAAGAATGTCTTTGGTATCTTGATTGGTATTGCATTGAATCTATAAATTGCTTTTGGGAGAATGGACATTTTGATGATATTGATTCTTCCAATTCCTGAGCATGGAAGATTTTTCCATTTCTTGGTATCCTCTTCTGTTTCTTTCTTTAAGGTTTTGTCATTTTCATTGTAGAGATCTTTAACGTCCTTGATTAAGTTTATTCCAAGGTGTTTGATTGTTTTTGTAGCTATTGTGAATGCGATTGATCTTAGAAGTTCTTTCTCAGCCATGGCATTGCCTGTGTATACAAAGGCTGTTGATTTTTGTGCAATGAATTTATATCCTGCTACTTTGCCAAGCTCTTCTATGAGTTGTAGTAGTCTCTTAGTAGAGTTCTTTGGATCCACTAAAGAAAGAATCATATCATCTGCAAAGAGGGATAGTTTGATTCTTCCTTTCCAATTTGGATCCCTTTAATTTCTTTTTCTTGCCTGATAGCTCTGGCTAAAACTTCGAGAACTATATTGAATAGCAGTGGTGAGAGTGGGCATCCCTGTCTGGTACCAGATCTCAGTGGAAATGCTTCCAACTTTTCCCCATTCAATAGGATGCTGGCCGTGGCTTTTTCTTTTTTCTTTTTTTTTTTTTTTTGGACTGGCAGAGTGGACAGTGAGAGAGAGAGACAGAGAGAAAGGTCTTCCTTTGCTGTTGGTTCACCCTCCAATGGCCGCCACAGCCGGCGCGTTGCAGCCGGTGCACTGCGCTGATCCGATGGCAGGAGCCAGGTACTTATCCTGGTCTCCCATGTGGTTCACGGCCCAAGTACTTGGGCCACCCTCCACTGCACTCCCTGGCCACAGCAGAGAGCTGGCCTGGAAGAGGGGCAACCAGGATAGAATCCGGTGTCCCAACCGGGACTAGAACCCGGTGTGCTGGCGCCGCAAGTTGGAGGATTAGCCTAGTGAGCCACGGCGCCGGCCACCAAAGATATTTTCTAATATATGCTTTGAATTCCCTGTGATCTTTTGCTGTGAGGTTTCCTTCCTTTACCTTCTTTCATATTGATGACCGTGTTTCTGTGTTTCTGTGTGTAACACATTTTTAAGCATCTTTTGCAGGACTGGACAAGTGGCGAGAAATTCTTTCAATTTCTGCTTGCTGTGAAACATCTTTATTTCACCTTCATTCACAAATGAGAGATTTGCAGGATATCATATTCTGGGCTGGCAGTTTTTCTCTCTTAGTACCTGGGCTATGTCTCGCTATTCCCTTCTAGCTTATAGGGTTTCTGATGAGAAGTCAGCTGTGAGTCTGATTGGAGATCCTCTGAGAGTAATCTGACGTTTCCCTCTTGCACATTTTAGAATCTTTTCTTTATGTTTCACTGTGGTGAGTCTGATTACAACGTGTCGTGGTGAGGATCTCTTTTGGTCATGTTTACTAGGGGTTCTATGAGCTTCATGTACTAGGATGTCTCTGTCCTTCTCCAAACCTGGGAAATTTTCTGCTACTATCTCACTAAAAAGGCATTCTAATCCTTTCTCCCTCTCCATGCCTTCAGGAACTCCTAGAACCCGAATGTTGAGTTTTTTAATAGTATCCTGTAGATTCCCGACGATATTTTTTAGATTTCTAATTTCCTCTTCTTTTCTTTGGTTTGACTGTATACTTTCCTGTCCTCTGTCTTCTAAGTCCTGCTGGTGTCTCGGGCTATTGAGGTTTGGCTCACCTCGTGTTCCAGTGCTGTTGTGTTGAGTCTGCCGCTGGTGTCCTGAACTGTGGGCTCCCACGCTCTCCACACATGTCCACTGTGAATCACTAGTTCCGGAAGAGTTTCCTCTGCTGTTTCTTCCCCTACTCTTCCTTGAACCTGCAGTATCTCCACTTTTATTAAACTGTCTCTTCCGGACTATCAGTGTGCTCCCTTCCTATTCCGCCATCTTGCCGCAACCCCTATTTTATTTTTTAAAAGATTTATTTATTTATTGGAAAGGCAAAGTTAGAGAGAAGCAGAGGCAGAGAGAGAGAGAAAGAGAGAGAGGGAAGGAGAGAGAGGGAGGTCTTCTCTCTACTGGTTCTCTCCCCAAATGGCCACAACAGCCAGAGCTGGGACAATCCAAAGCCAGTAGCCAGGAGCTTCTTCCAGGTCTCCGATGCAGGTTCAGAGGCTCACGGACTTGGGCCACCTTCCACTGCTTTCCCAGGCCATAGCAGGGAGCGGGATCAAAAGTGGAGCAGCTGGGACTTGAACTGGCACCCAGATAGTATGCCAGCACTGCAGGTGATAGTCTTACCTGCTGCGCCACAGTGCCGGCCCCTGGAGTGCAGTTTAAATCTGCTATTTCTTTATTTTCTGCCTTTTTTATCTTTCCATTGTAGAAAGTAGGGTGCCAGTCTATCTCTCCCTTCAGATATAGTATTTTCTTAATATATATTTATATTCTCTGCTGTTGAGTGCATACATATTTACAATTGTTACATTCTCATGCTGAGTTCAATCCTTTATCATTATAACGACATTTTTGCCTTCTTTTAATAGATTTTGACTTTAAACTATCTATCAAAATATAGCTACTTCTACAATTTTAGTGTCCATTTTCCTGGAATATTTTTTCTATCGCTTCACTTTTTGTCTAGATGTGTCCTTTTATTCTTTTTAAAAGATTTATTTATTTATTTGAAAGTCAGTTATAGAGACAAAGGGAGATGCAGAAAGATAAGACTCCCATTTGCTGGTCATTCCCCAGATGGCTGTCACAGCCAGGGTTGGCCCAGGCTGAAACCAGGAGCCAGGAGCATCATCTGCGTCTTCCACCTGGCTGGCAGAGGCCCAAAGAGTTTCTTTTCCCAGGCCACTATCAGGGTGCTGGATCACAAGTAGAGCATCTGGAATACAATGTCCATATGGGATGCTGGTGTTGCAGGTGGTTGCTTTACCCACTACTCCATAAAGCCAGCCCCAGTCTAGGTGTAACCTTAAAGGTGAAATGAGTCTCTTATACGGGAGCAATATAGACGAATCTTGTATTATTTAATGTGTTCTTCTACTCTGTGTGTTTTAATTGGTTAATTCAATCCATTTCCAATCCATGAAATTATCGATAGATAATGACTTCTTAGTACCATTTTGTTAAACCTTTTACGGTTGTTTTGTAGATTCTTCCTTTCTCCCTCACTTACTATTTCTTTTATGATTAAATGTTTTTTTTTTTTTTTTCCCTTGAGGCCGGTGCTGTGGTGCAGTGTGTTAAAGCCCCAGCCTGCAGCACTGGCATTCCATGTGGACTCCAGGTCTAGTCCCGGCTGCTCCATTTCTGATCTCTGCTATGGCCTGGGAAAGCAGTAGGAGATGGCCCAACTCCCTGGGCCCCTGCACTCACATGGGAGACTCAGAAGAAGCTCCTGGCTCCTGGCTGTGGATCAGCTCAGCTCTGGCCTTTGTGGTCATTTGGGAAGACCTCTCTCTTTCAGGCTCAACCTCTTTCTGTAATTCTGTCTTTCAAATAGATTTTAAAAAATGCTTTTTTTCCAGTGGTATAGTTTCATTCCTTGATTTTTATTTTTAGCATATCTATTATGGCTTTTTGCTTTATGGATCTCATGAGGCTTACAAGAAACATTTTATAGTTATGAAGGATTACATTATGCTAATAACAACTTATATTTGATCTCAAAATCTTCTATATTTTAACTCTACTTGCCCCACCTTTTTGAATTTTGATACAACAATTTACAACTTTTTAATTGCATATTCTTTAAATATTATTATAATTGCTATTTTTACTAGTTTTGTCTTTTAACCTTCTTACTATAAATGCTATTTACATGTCATCATTACAATATTAGAGTATTCTGAATTTGACTATGCATTTACTTTTCCCAGTAAGTTTTATACTTTGAAATATTTTTGTGTCACTTATTAGTGTCATTTTTTAGCTTGAAGAATTCTCTTCAGCATTTCTTCTAAGACAAGCTTGTTGGTTACTAACTATTTCAACTTTTTTGGAGGGGGAGAAATCTTTATATTTCCTTCATTAGTGAAAAACAGCTTTGCTGGCTACAGTGTTCTTGGTTGATAGCTTCATTTTATTTTTCTTTTTCCCACTCAGGACTTTGCCTCTATCACCCTGCTCTATCCTAGCCTGTAAGGTTTCTGCTGAATAGTCTGCTGCCAGGGTTATTGTAATTCCCTTATGTGTTACTTACTTATTTTTTCTTGCTTATTTTAGGATCCCCTCTTTGTCTTTGACGTTTCAAAGTGTCTTGGGTATGTTAAATCTGATTGGATACCTTTGACTTTCCTGTACCTGGACATTTATATTTCTTCAGATTTGGAATGTTTTCTACTATCATTTTTTAAAATGAGCTCTCTATTCCTTTTTCTTTCTCTTCTCCTACTTGAATATCAATAATTTATAAATTTGTTCTTTTGATGATGTCTCATAAATCCTATAAGCTTTTTTATTCCTTTTTATTTTTATTTTTTCCTCTGATTATGTACTTAAACTGTCTTTGCATTAAAAAATATTAAAATTTTTAATTAGTTTTTAACAGATTCAATGTGATTTGTAGATATAATTCCTAGGACATAATGATACCCCTTCCTCTCTCTCTCTTTCTCTTTCACTCTCACCCTTTCTTTCTCCCTTTCTGTCTTTTTTTTAGTTTTTTAGATAGCATATTTTAAAACTACATTATAGTAAAATGGCTTAATACTTCACCAAAACAGAAGACTAAGCAGTAAAAAGCAAAAATACTCCAGTTTAGTGGGAACAGAGACAATGACTAATTTTTTTAAACTTTTATTTAATGAATATAAATTTCCAAAGTACGATTTATGGATTACAGTGGCTTCCCCCCCATACCGTCCCTCCCACCCACAACCCTCCCCTTTCCTACTCCCTCTCCCCTTCCATTCACATCAAGATTCATTTTCGATTATCTTAACATACAGAAGATCAGCTTAGTATACATTAAGTAAGGATTTCAACAGTTTGCTCCCACACAGAAACATAAAGTGAAAAATAATTGATGATTTTTTTTAAATGATGATGAAATCAGATCAGACCTATTGTCATGTTTAATCCCAGTGAGAGTCAAGTTGGGAGTTGATAATTTCTTTCTTTTTTTTTTTTTTTTTTTACAGAGGATCAGTTTAATATACATTAAGTAAAGATTTCAACAATTTGCACCCCCATAGAAACACAAAGTGAAATATACTGTTTGAGTACTCGTTATAGCATTAAATCTCAATGCACAGCACATTAAGGACAGAGATCCTACATGAGGAGTAAGTGCACAGTGACTCCTGTTGTTGACTTTACCAATTGACACTCCTGTCTATGGCATCAGTAATCTCCCTATGCTCCAGTCATGAGTTTCCAAGGCTATGGAAGCCCTCTGAGTTCTCCAATTCTTATCTTGTTTAGACAAGGTCATAGTCAAAGTGGAGGTTCTCTCCTCCCTTCAGAGAAAGGTACCTCCTTCTTTGAAGACCTGTAATTTCCACTGGGATCTCACTCACAGAGATCTTTTGCCAGAGTGTCTTGGCTTTCCATGCCTGAAATACTCTCATGGGCTTTTCAGCCAGATCCGAATGGCTTTAGGGCTGATTCTGAGGCCAGAGTGCTATTTAGGACATCCGCCATTCTATGAGTCTGCTGAGTATCTCACTTCCCATGTTGGATCACTCTCCCCTTTATTTATTCTATCGGTTGGTGTTAGCAGGTACTAGACTTGTTTATGTGTTCCCTTTGACTCTTAGTCCTTTCATTATGATCAGTTGTGAACTGAAATTGATCACTTGGAATAGTGAGATGGCATTGGTACATGCCACCTTGATGGGATTGAATTGGAATCCCCTGGTATGTTTCTAACTCTACCATTTGGGGCAAGTCAGCTTGAGTATGTTCCAAATTATACATCTCTTCCCTCTCTTATTCCCACTCTTATGTTTGACAGGGATCACATTTCAGTTAATTTTCAACACTTAAGAATAACTGTGTATTAATTACAGAATTAAACCAGTCATATTAAGTAGAACAGACAAAAAAACTACTAAGAGGGATAATGTATTAAGTTGTTCATTAACAGTCAGGGCTATGCTGATCAAGTCACTGTTTCCCATAGTGTCCATTTCACTTCAGGAGGTTTCCTTTTTGGTGTTCAGTCAGTTGTCACCGATCAGGGAGAACATATGGTATTTGTCCCTTTGGGATTGGCTTATTTCACTCAGCATGATGTGTTCCAGATTCCTCCATTTTGTTGCAAATGACTGGATTTCGTTGTTTCTTACTGCGGTATAGTATTCTAAAGAGTACATATCCCATAATTTCTTTATCCAGTCTACCGTTGATGGGCATTTAGGTTGGTTCCAGGTCTTAGCTATTGTGAATTGAGCTGCAATAAACATTAGGCTGCAGACCGCTTTTTTGTTTGCCAATTTAAATTCCTTTGGGTAAATTCCAAGGAGTGGGATGGCTGGGTCGAACGGTAGGGTTATCTTCAGGTTTCTGAGGAATCTCCAGACTGACTTCCATAGTGGCTTGACCAGTTTGCGTTCCCACCAACAGTGGGTTAGTGTCCCTTTTTCCCCACATCCTTGCCAGCATCTGTTGTTGGTAGATTTCTGAATGTGAGCCATTCTAACCGGGGTGAGGTGAAACCTCATTGTGGTTTTGATTTGCATTTCCCTGATTGCTAATGACCTTGAACATTTTTTCATGTGCCTGTTGGCCATTTGGATTTCCTCTTTTGAAAAATGTCTGTTGAGGTCCTTGGCCCATCTCTTAAGTGGGTTGTTTGTTTTGATGTTGTGGAGTTTCTTGATTTCTTTGTAGATTCTGGTTATCAACCCTTTATCTGTTGCGTAGTTTGCAAATATTTTTTTTTCCCATTCTGTCGTTTGCCTCTTCACTCTCCTGACTGTTTCTTTTGCAGTACAGAAACTTCTCAATTTGATGCAATCCCAATAGTTGATTTTGGCTTTGACTGCCTGTGCCTCCCGGGTCTTTTCCAGAAATTCTTTGCCTGTGCCAATATCTTGAACAGAGACAATGACTATTAACAATAATTGAATGGAAAAATGACCATTTCAGCCATATACAGTAAATTGTAAAGTAATCACAGATCATTAAAGCTAGTGTAGTATGACATTCTTAGCCATTGGTTTGACAAAGGTATAAAACAAAGTTTCACAAAGCTATATTTGCAGCAATATGGATATGAACAGACATTTCTTTCTTTTTTGTTGTTGTTTGCTTTTTAAATTGTAGCTCCTACATATAAAGGAGAACATGCAGTATTTTTTTTTCTGGGTCCAGATTATTTGCGTTCAATTAGATACTAGTGGTAGAATTTCATTATTCCATTGTATATACACCACATTTTCTTTATCCATTTTTCTGATGATGGACACCTTGACTGGTTCCAAATTTTGGCTATTGTGAACAGTATTGCTATAAATGTGGGGTGCAGGTATCTCTTTGATACTTTGTGTTCAGGTCTTTTGGGTATATACCCAGTAGTGGGATTGTTGGATCATATGGCAAGTCTGTTTCTATTTTTTTTTTAAGAAATATCCACACCGTTTTCGACAGTGGCTGCACTAATTTACATTCCCACCAACAAAGTATAAGTGTTCTACTTTGTCCACATCTCGACAGTATTTGCTACTCTTCTTTGTTTTGGATTTTAGCCGTTCTGACAGGGGCGAGGTAACATTTCTTTGTAGTGTTGATTTGTGTTTACCTGATGATTAGTGATGATGAACATTTTTTCATATATTTGTTTGCCGTTTATATTTTGTCTTTTGAGAACTGTCTTTTTGAAGCCCTTTGCCAACTTCTCAACTGGACTGGTGTTTTGTTGTTGTTGTGGTTGAGTTTTTTAAATTAATGATATATTCAATATATTAATCCTTTGTCAGATAGGTGGGTTGCAAATATTTCTTCCTATTCATTTGTATGTCTCTTCACCCTAATGATCATTTCCTTTGCTATGCAAAAGCTTCTGAGTTTGATATAGTCCCATTTGTTTAGTTTTGCTTTTGTTGCCTCTGCTTTGGGGGTCTTGTCCAAGAAGTTGTCCTCTACACCAATGTTTTGGAGTGTTAACCTACATTTTCTCCCAGCAACTTCATAGTTTCAGGTCTTAAATTTAAGTCTTTGAAGCATCTTGAGTTGATTTTTATATATGGTGAGAGGTATGGATCTAATTTCATTCTTTCACATATATAAATCCTGTTTTCCCAGCACCATTTGTTGAAGAGATTATCCTTACTCCACTGTGTGTTCTGGACACTTTTGTCAAAAATAATCTGGCTGTAGGTATGTGGATTAATTTTTGGGCTCTCTATTCTGTTCCACTGATCTATGTATTGCTTTTAATTCCAGTAACATGCTGTTTTAACTACTATAGCTTTGTAGTATTTTTTTTTTTGACAGGCAGTGTTAGACAGTGAGAGAGAGAGAAAGATAGAGAGAAAGGTCTTCCTTTTCCATTTGGTTCACCCCCCAAATGGCCTCTATGGCCAGCGTGTTGTGGCTGGCACACTGTGCCGATCCGAAGCCAGGAGCAAGGTGCTTCCTTCTGGTCTCCCATGCGGGTGCAGGGCCCAAGCACTTGGGCCATCCTCCACTGCCTTCCTGGGCCACAGCAGAGAGCTGGACTGGAAGAGGAGCAATGGGGACAGAATCCGGTGCCACAACCGGGACTAGAACCCAGGGTGCCAGTGCCGCAGGCAGAGGATTAGCCAAGTGAGCCATGGCGCCAGCCTGTAGTATGTTTTGAAATCAGGTATTGCAATGTCTGCAGCTTAGTTGTTCTTGCTCAGGATCTCTTTGGTTATTTGGGGTCTTTTGTGATTCCATATGAATTTTACAATTGTTTTTTTTCTTTTTTGAAAATGTATTTATTTATTTGAAAATCGGAGTTACAGATAGGCAGAGGCAGAAAGAGAGAGAGAGAGAGAGAGAGAGAGAGAGAGAGGTCTTCCATCCACTGGTTCACTTCTCAGATGGCTGCAACAGCCAGAGTTGAGCTGATCTGAAGCCAGGAGCTAGGAGCTTCTTCTGGGTCTCCCTTGTGGATGCCCTAGGACTTGGGCCATCTTCCAATGCTTTCCCAGGGCATAGCAGAGAGCTGGATCAGAACTGGAACAACCAAGAGTCAAACTGTTGCCTTTATGGGATGCCGGCACTGCAGGTGGTGGCTTTATCCACTGTGCCACAATGCCAGCCCCATGATTGTTTTTGCTTACTCTCTAAAGAATACTGTTGGTAGTTTGATAGGGGGTTGCATTGAATCTGTAAATTGCTTTAGGCAGTACAGACATTTTAATGATTGTGATTCTTCCAATCCATG
Organism: Oryctolagus cuniculus; assembly: GCF_051225735.1. Lineage (NCBI taxonomy): Eukaryota > Metazoa > Chordata > Mammalia > Lagomorpha > Leporidae > Oryctolagus > Oryctolagus cuniculus. Next base: position 130,562,667 of record NC_142888.1, on the reverse strand, counting down.
AACAAAGAATGTCTTTTCATTTTTTCTGTCTTTGATGATTTCTTTCATCAATGTTTGATAATTTTCACTATAGCAATCTTTCACTTCTTTGGTTAAATTGATTCGTAAGTATTTGATATTTTTGGTGGCTATTGTGAATGGGATTTCTTTCTTGATTTCTCTTTCTGTGAGTTCATCATTAGCATACCAAAACCTACAGTTTTTTTATGTTTATTTTGCAAACTGCAACTTAACTAAATTGGTTTATCAATTCTAAGAGCTTTTTGGTGGAGTGTTTAGGTTTTTCCGTGCACAACATCATGTCATCTGCAAACAAGTATAATTGGACTTCTTTTTCAGTTTTGATGCCCTTTATTTCTTTCTGTTCCCTAATTGCTCTTGCTAAAACTTCCAGTACTACATTGAATAACAGTGATGAAAGTGGACATCCTTGTCTTGTTTCAGATCTGAGGGGAAGTGATTTCAACTTTTCCCCGTAAAGTATGATATTAGATGTTGGTTTGTAATATAAAGCCTTTATCATTTTGAAGATTATTCCTTCTATACCTAATTTGTAGAAGGTTTTTATAATGAAGGATGTTGACTCTTATCAAATGGTTTCTTTGCATCTATGAAGATAACTGTATGTATTTTGTTCTTCATTCTATTGATGTGATTTATGATGTTTGTTTATTTGCAAATGTTAAACCACCCTTGCATTTCTGGCACAAACTCCACCCCATCATGATGTATAATCTTTTTGATGTGGTTTTGAATTCTATTTGCTAGTATTTTTTTGAGAATCTTTGCATCTATGTTCATTAAGGATATAGGTCTGTAGTTTTCTTTCTTTTAAGATTTATTTATTTATTTGAAAGTCAGAGTTACACAGAGAGAGAGGAGAGTCAGAGAGAGAGAGAGAGAGAGAGAGAGAGATCTTCCATCTGCTGTTTCACTCCCCAATTGGCTGCAATGGCCAGAGCTGTGCTGATCCAAAGACTGGAGTCAGGAGCTTCTTGCAGATCTCCCACGTGGGTACAGGGCCCAAGGATTTCGGCCATGTTCTACTGCTTTCCCAGGCCACAGCAGAGAGCTGGATTGGAAGTGGAGTGGCCAGGACTCAAACTAGCGCCCATATTGGCTGCCGGACCTGCAGGCAGTGGCTTTACCTCCTATGCCACAGCTCCGGCCCCCATTTTCTTTTCGTGTCATGTCTTTGGTTTTGGTATCAGAGTTTGGCAGAATTCCATACTGCTCAATATTTTGGAATAGTTAGAAGAGTATTGGGATTACTTGCTCTTTGAATGTTTTGTAGAATTCAGTAGTAAAGGCATCAGGTCCCAGACTTTTCCTTGATTGAAGATTTTTGATTACTGCATCAATCTCATTGCTTGTTATGGGTCTATTTGATTATCTGTGTCTTGTAGATTTAATCTTGGAGGATCACATGAATCCAGGAATTTACCCATTTCTTCGAGGTTTTCTAGTTTATTAGAATATAGTTCTTCATAGTAGTTTCTTACAATCCATTGTATTTCAGTTTTAATATCTCCTTTTTCATCTCTAATTTTTATTTATTTGAGTTCTTTCTCGTTTTTTCTTTGTTAGTCTGGCTAGAGGTTTATCTATTTTGTTCATCTTCTCAAAAAACCAACTCTCTTTTGTTGATCTTGTTTCTTTTTTTAGTTTCAATTTCATTTATTTCTGCTTTGATCCTAATTATTTCTCATTTCCTGCTGATTTAGGGTTTGGTTTGTTCATAGGTCTTTAATTTGAGACATTTCTCTTTTTAAAATGTAAGCACTTAATGCTTATAAACTTCCCTTTTTATACTGCTTTTTCTGTATCCCATAGGTTTTGATATGTTGTGTTTTCATTTTCATTTATTTTAAGAAAGTACTTGGATTTCATTTTGATTTCTTCAATGGCCCACTGATAATTTAGTAGCATCTTGCTTAATTTCCAAGTATTTATTAGTGTAATATTGTTCTTGTGGCTGATTTCTAGTTTTATTTCTTTAATCATCTGAGAAGATACATGGCATGATTTCAGTCTTTTTAAATTTGCTGAGGCTTGATTTGTGACCTAATATGTGGTCTATCCTAGAAAATATTCCATATACTGATGAGGAGAATATGTATTCTGTACCTGTAGGGTGAAATGTTCTGCAAATGTTTGTTAGGTCCATTTGCTTAATAGTATGTTTCAACTCTGATGTATCTTTATTGATTTTCTGTCTGGGTGATCTGTCTATTGATGAGAGTAGGGTGTTGAAGTCACCCATTATTACTATATTACAGTCTATCTCTTTCTTTACGTCTAATAGTATTTGCTACATATATCTGAGTGGTCTTGGGTTTGGTGCATATATTTTTCTGGTTGCTTTGTCTTCTTGCTGAAGCGAATCTTTTATTAAAGCATAATGTCTTTCTTTATCTCTTTTTAAACTTTTATTTAATAAATATAAATTTCCAAAGTACAGCTTTTGGATTGCAGTGGTTTTTTCCCCCCATAACTTCCCTCCCACCTGCAACCCTCCAATCTCCCACTCCCTCTCCCATCCCATTCACATCAAGATCCATTTTAAATTATCTTTATATACAGAAGATAAATTTAGAATATATTAAGTAAAGATTTCAACAGTTTTCACCCACACAGAAACACAAAGTTTTCCATATTGATCCATTTTATTGCAAATGACTGGATTTCATTGTTTTTACTGCTGTGTAGTATTCCATAATGCACATATCTCATAATTTCTTTATCGAGTCTTCTGTTGATGGGCATTTAGGTTGATTCCATGTCTTAGCTATTGTGAATTGAGCTGAAATAAACACGGAGGTGCAGATAGCTCTTTTGTTTATTGATTTCATTTCCCTTGGGTAGATTCCCAGGAGTGGGGTGGCTGGGTCATGTGGTAGGTCTATATTCAGATTTTTGATGTATCTCCATACTGTCTTCCATAGCGGCTTTACCAATTTAAATTCCCACTAACAGTGGGTTACGGTGCCCTTTTCCCTACATCCTCACCAGCATTTGTTGTTTGTTGATTTCTGTATGTGAGTCATTCTAACTGGGGTGAAGTGAAACCTCATTGTGGTTTTGATTTGAATTTCCCTGACAGTGATCCTGAACATTTTTTTATGTGTCCATTAGCCATTAGGATTTCCTCTTTTGAAACATGCCTGTTTAAGTGCTATGCTCATCTCTTAACTGGGTCGTTTGTTTTGTTATTGTGGAGTTTCTTGATCTCTTTGTTGATTCTGGTTATTAATCCTTTATCAGTTGTGTAGTTTGCAAATATTTTTTCCCATTCTATTAGTTGCCTCTTCACTTTCCTGACTGTTTCTTTTGTAGTACAGAAGCTTCTCAATTTGAAGCAATCCCATTTGTTCATTTTGGCTTTGACTTCCTGTGCTCTGGGGTCTTTTCCAGGAATTCTTTGCCTGTGCCAGTGTCTTCCAGGGTTTCCCCAATGTTCTCGATTAATTTGATCCAACCGTTCACTTTCAGTCTGTGTGTGTCTTTGTGAAATGAGTTTTTTGTAGACAGAATTTGGTGGAGTCATGGTATTTTTATTAGAATCTTTATTTGACAAACAATAATTGTACATATTTATGGGACACAATGTAATATTTCAAATACATGCAGATTTTAATGATCAAATTAGGATAATTAGCATCCATTGCTTCATGGTTTGTTTTTTTTTTTTTACTTTTATTTAACAAATATAAATTTCCAAAGTACAGCTTATGGATTACAGTGGCTTCCCCCCCACCCCATAACTTCCCTCCCACCTGCAAACCTCCCATCTCCTGTTCCCTCTCCCATTCTATTCACATAAAGTTTCATTTTCAATTATCTTTATATACAGAAGATCAATTTAGTATATATTAAGTAAGATTTCACTGACTTACCTAATCCTTTTCTGAAGGTGTTTTGAATGTTGCCCTCCATTTTTTTTCTCTTTGCTGATTGATTGCTCATCCAAGCAACACTATAAGGAATATCCTGTGCAGATGTCTTAGTGGTCTCTCCTTTTGTTTCTATAGAATAAACTTTTGTTTTATTTTTATTTTTTTTAAAAATATGTGTTATTCATGTTTCATGTATTTCATACATACAGATTTAGGAACAAAATAATACTGCCTACCCTAAACTCCCTCCCACTCTTGCACAAACCCTTCTCCCTCCTCCTTCTCCCATTCCCACCCTTAATTTTAAAAAAGATCTACTTTATGTAGAGGCAGACTCACTTTAATCTAAACAGTGTTCTAGTTTTAGAAATTTTGGTATTTTGATACTCCTGGATTCTAGGTTGTGTCTCTTTTGTTGAAACACTATTTCATGTGTGTCATAAATTCTTTTTGCTTACTCCCCTATTTTCCTGTGATATGTTTTTCAACAGTTTGCACCCACACAGAAACACAAAGTGTAAAGTACTGTTTGAGTATTAGTTATAGCATTAATTCACATTGTCACATTAATCCATTCAGCCAACCTAAGACTTTTGGTTGATGAATTTAATCGATTTACATTCAAGGTTAGTATTGATAGATAATTACTAAGACCTGTAATTTTGTTGATTTGATGATGATTCTACCCAGTTTGTCAGTGAATTTGGTGGGGTCATGTGTTTTCAAGGTATTATTTTACTTCTAATGCAGAATGTCCTTCATAATTTCTTGTGAGGATGGTCTATTGGTGTTGAATTCTCTTAGTTTTTGCTTATCTGGAGAGTACTTCACTTCTCCTTCACTCTTTTTTTTTTTTGACAGGCAGAGTGGACAGTGAGAGAGAGAGACAGAGAGAAAGGTCTTCCTTTGCCGTTGGTTCACCCTCCAATGGCCGCCGCGGCCGGCGTGCTGCGGCTGGCGCACTGCGTTGATCCGATGGCAGGAGCCAGGTACTTATCCTGGTCTCCCATGGGGTGCAGGGCCCAAGTACTTGGGCCATCCTCCACTGCACTCCCTGGCCACAGCAGAGAGCTGGCCTGGAAGAGGGGCAACCGGGACAGAATCTGGCGCCCCGACGGGGACTAGAACCCGGGGTGCCAGCGCCACAAGGCGGAGGATTAGCCTAGTGAGCCGCGGCGCCGGCCCTCCTTCACTCTTGATTGGAATTTTTTTTTTTAATTTTAAGACCTTGTATATATCATTCTACTCTCTTCTGGCTTGTAGGGTTTCCTCTGAGAAGTCTGATGTGGATCTAATTGGTTTACTTTCTTATATAAGTTGATGCTTTTCTCTTACTATCTTTAGGAGTCTCTCCTCGTCTATAGCTTTGAAAATTTGACAATATGCCTTGCAGAAGAATTTTTTTGGTTGAGTCTGCTTGGGGTTGAATGAACTTCCTGTATCTGGATGTCCATTTCTCTTTCCAGACCTGGAAAACTTTAAACTACTATTTCATTAAGCAGGTTCTCAATGCCTTTTTCTTTTTTTTTTTCTCCTTCAGGAATATCTATATAATATGAATATTTGATAGTTTAATGGTGTCCCATATTTCATGTACACTTCCTGCATACTTTTTAATCCTCTTCTTTGTATTTTTGTCTGATTGGGCTATTTCAAAAGTCATGTCCTCTAGGTCAGAAATTCTTTCCTCCACTTGGTCTATTCTTCTATTAAAGCTCTCAATCATATTTTTTATTTCACTGACTGAAGATTTCATCTAGAAGATTTCTTTTTGGGTCTTCTTAGTGAGTTCTCTCTCCTTAGTAATATTTTCTTTCATGTCATGCATTGATTTATTTATTTCTTTAATCTGTCCATCTGTATTCTATTGTATCTCATTGAATTTCCTTATAATGATTATTTTGAATTCTATATCTGTCATTTCATAGATTTCCTTCCATTCAGGGTTTAATTCTGGAGTAGTATTGTGTTCTTTTGGAGACATCATGCTACCTTGCTTCTTCATGTCTCCTGTGTTCCTAAATTGACATCTTCCCATCTGGTATATCAGTCCCTTCTTCTTTATGGAGTAGATTTTTTATTGTAAAGAGTTGATGGTTTAGCTGGAATGCAGGGTATCACTTGGCTTGTTGCTTTGGCTTTGGTTCTAGGTGAGCCTAGGTGTGTATTTTCTGAGTGTTTCTTTCGTCTTTTTAATGTTAGCTGTGTATAAATGACACTGTGGACTAGTCTGATTCAGATAGTATGAGTAGAAGTATGGCTTTGAGATGAATAAGGGTTTCCTTGGGTGTGTATATTTGGTCCACAGAGAGTTCACTGTCAGTCTCCCTGGTGAATATGATTGCCAGGGCTTTATTCTTGGTGCTGAGGGAGACATGCGTGGCTGGCCCCCTAGTCCTACTGGCAAACCTGAGTGATGCCTGGGCTTGTGGCACCAATTGCTGTGGCTTGAGGACTGTGATACAAATGGACTCTTCCTCAGAACCTGCTAGGAGAGTCCAACTGGTGCTGTAGCTTACAATACCAACAGCCCTAGTCCTAGGACTAGGGGATGTGAACTGTACCCTGACCAGTCCTACAGGTTGACTACAAGGTGTACAGGATATTTTATTCTGTAGGGTATGACAGGTGGAATGCAGGTATGTTCTTCCCCATGTCCACCAGCTAGATTCAAGTGGCATTGAGAGATTTAGAACGAATTGTTACATTCCTGGTGCTACAGGATATAGTGGGGTTATACCCAGATCTCCCAGGGTGAGGGTACATTTTTATGGGCTGCTGCTGGTATTAGCCCCCAGAAGGTAAGGCGATCCCCCCTTACTCACATAGCGTGCATTGAGTGTAGCTGTGGGGCTAATGCCCAAAAGCTTTCACAAATGCAAGATGCAGGGGATCTGTCCTTTGCTCCACACATTGCCCTGACTCTATGATGCTAGTAAGAGAACAGAGGCACACTGCTTGACTTTTCACTGAGTATGGTGCTTTGTGGGAGTGGGAAAGCGGAAGGAGCACAGTGTCTTCCCTGCTCCAAGGCCAGAAGTTGCTCAGACCCCAGTTAGCTCTTCAGGCTGCAGTAAATGTCAGTGGGAGACTGTGGAATTCCCTTTCAGCTAAAACTGTGAGCAGTGGGGCATGCAACAATTTCTTCCTTCCTTGACATAAGATGTTGTCTCACAGCCTGCAGCTGACTGTGCTGGTAGCTGGTTGCAGCAATGTTTCTCTTTTCTCTCCTCTTGCCCCAAGGAATCTTTGTTGTTGTTATTTTTTTTTTCATTTCTTCATTGAAAATTTCCATCAGTCAGATCCCTGTAGATGTAGTGCTTCCTTTGTTCTTTTCATATCCCACAGCATCTTAAGTTAGTGTGGCTATGCCTATTTAGCAATCTCAAAAAATTCTTTTTCTGCTTAATCAACTCTGCTATTGATGCTCTCTATTTTATTTTTCATTTCATTTATCATATTTTGCAGCTCTAGGATAGCTATTTTCTGTTATTTGATTCTCTGTTAAATTTCTTTTTTGATCACATCGTTTTTTTCATTTAATGTAATTGCTTCTCTACATTTTATTGAAGTTTCTTGGGCTTCCTTAAAACAATTTTAAATTTTTTGTCAGGAAGTTCATACATCTCCATATCTTTAGAAACAGCCACTTGTACTATACTTTGTCTATTTGGTGATGTCATTTGTCCCTGATTGTTCTTGATCTTTGTGGACATGTGTCAAAATCTGCATATTGAAGAAGTAAGTATTTTAGCATTCATAACCTGGCTTTGTTTGGGAATGATGTTCAACAATAAATATGCCTAGAAATATTGGGCAGGTAATTATTTGTGCTCCCTTGGCCTGTTACTATCTCAGAGGCAGTCTACAATTCAAGCGCCTGGAAGCTGAAGTCTGCCTGTTGTGGGTTACTCAGAACTCAAGGCCACTGTAGTCTCTTGGCTGTGATGAAGATCAGAACTCAAATCTGTTTTACGGGGACTATGAATACCTGTATGGTGCTGGGAAGAGTCTATTGGCTCTGTCTGTTGGTATCAGCCTAGATTCCAGGGCCATGTGAGGAAGTCCTATGCTTTTACTGTGTTAGGCCAGATATTTGGGTTCAAAGAAAAATTCTATGAATACTTGCTTTTCTTTCCCCACACGTGAATGGTATCTCTTTATACTGTGCTGTCTGGGATAGGGAGAGGATTATTTCTAGTAGCTTATTTTTAGCTTCTTGATATTTTTCATATAGGTGATTATCCTATGGTAATAAAGACAGTTTTATTTACACTTTCCAATCTGTATCATTTTTTCTTGCTTTTCTGATTTGTTGTTGTTGTTGTTGTTGTATTTGAACTTGATGAGATCTGTAATAGAATGTTGAATAAAAGTGGGAGGGGCAGATCTCTGCCTTCCTCCTGATCTTATTGCAAGAACCATTAAGTCTAACACCATTAAATAATAAAGCCAGCTTTGGATTTTTCTTACGTGTCATTTGTGAGATTGAGGAAGTTCCCTTTTGTTGGTAGTTTGCAAGGATATTTTATCATGATTATATGTTGAAAATTTTCAAATGCTATTTTCTGTATATATTGAAGTGATCTTTTAAAGTATGTTCATATGGTAAACTACAGTTTTTGATTTTATGTGTTGAACCATTTTTGCATTCCCAGGATAAAACTCTTCTTGGTCATGATGTATTTTCTTTGTAATATATTTCTGGATTCCATTGGGTAATATTTTGTTAATGGTTTTGTGTCTCTTTTCATTTGGAATATTGTTCTTTAATTTTATTGTCTTTTAATGCATTTCTTTGGTTTGGTAAAGTATCATTCTATATTCAAAAATGAGTTGGGAAGGGCTCTTTTCTCTTTTTATTTTTGGAAGCATTTGTGTATAATTTGTATAATTCATTTCTTCAGTGCTTTGTACAATTCACCAGTTAAAGCTAGATATTTGTGAATTTAATTATGAATTATTTTCTTTAAGAAATAATACAATATATAGGTTATCCATTTACTCTAAAATGAGATTTGGTAATATGTATTGCAAGGAATTTTTTTAACTGTTATTTAATGAATATAAATTTCCAAAGTACAGCTTATGGATTACAATGGCTTCCCCCCCATAACGTCCCTCCCACCCGCAACCCTCCCCTTTCCCACTCCCTCTCCCCTTCCATTCACATCAAGATTCATTTTCGATTCTCTTTATATACAGAAGATCAGTTTAGCATACATTAAGTAAAGATTTCAACAGTTTGCTCCCACACAGAAACATAAAGTGAAAAATACTGTTTGAGTACTAGTTATAGCATTAAATCTCAATGTACAGCACACTAAGGACAGAGATCCTACATGAGGAGTAAGTGCACAGTGACTCCTGTTGTTGACTTAACAAATTGACACCCTTGTTTACGGTATCAGTAATCATCCTAGTCTCTTGTCATGAGTTGCCAAGGCTATGGAAGCTTTTTGAGTTCACCGACTCTGATCATATTTAGAAAAGGTCGTAGTCAGAGTGGAAGTTCTCTCCTCCCTTCAGAGAAAGGTACCTCTTTCTTTGATGACCCGTTCTTTCCACTGGGATCTCACTCGCAGAGATCTTTAATTTAGGTCATTTTTTTTTTTTGCCAGAGTGTCTTGGCTTTCCATGCCTAAAATACTCTCATGGGCTTTTCAGCTGGATCTGCATGCCTTAAGGGCTGATTCTGAGGCCTGAGTGCTGTTTAGGACATCTGCCATTCTATGAGTCTGCTGTGTATACCGCTTCCCATGATGGATGGTTCTCTCCCTTTTTTATTCTATCAACTAGTATTTTCAGACACTATTCTTGTTTATGTGATCTATTTGACTCTTATTCCTATCATTATGATCAATTGTGAACAGAAATTGATCACTGGGACTAGTGGTATGGCATTGGTATATGCCAGCTTGATGGGATTGAATTGGAATCCCCTGGTATGTTTTAACTCTACCGTTTGAGGTAAGTCAGCTTGAGCATGTCCCAAATTGCACATCTCTTCCCTCTCTTATTTCCACTCTTATATTTAACAGCGATCACTTTTCAGTTCCAATTTCATATACATTGTTAAATTCATTTATACAAATTTTCCATATTTCTTTAATTTTTTTGATGTTTGGAAGATCTATAGTGGTGTCTTCATTTGTGATAATGATAATTTTATCTTCTCTTTTTTCTTCATCAGTTTGTGTAGAAGTTTACTAATTTTATTTTTTTACTAATTTTTATTGATCTATTCAAATAACCAGCTTATAGTTTTATCTTTTTTCTATTGTTTTACTTTTTTATATTTCATTGAATTCTGCTGTTATCCTCATTTCCTTTCTTTGGCTTGCTTTCAATTTAATTTGTTCTTCACCTTTATAGGTCTTGAAGTATAGTCGTAGATCAATAATTTGAATTTTTCTTGCCTAATTTAATCATTTAATGCTGTAAACTTCCCTGTATTCACTTCGCTAGCTATATTTGATCATTTTTATAATTTTATCTTATTTCGTGACATTTTAAATCAAAATCCTTAACTACTTTTTAAATGAGTATCTATTGATCTTTTATAAGTAACCTTGAAGATTCTTACTCATCCTTTATTTAAAGATTTTATTTATTTATTTGAGAGGTAGAGTTACAGAGAGAGGGAGAGACAGAGTCAAAGATCTTACATCCGCTGTTTCACTCCCCAAATGGCTGCAGTGGCTTGATCTTGAGCTGATTTGAAGCCAGAAGCCACGTGCAGGGAACCAAGCACTTGGGCCATCTTCTACTGCTTTTCCAGGCCATAGCAGAGAGCTGGACTGAAAGTGGAGCAGCCGGGACTCAAACTGGCGCTAACATGGTATACCAGTGCCTACTACGCCACACCGGCTCCTCTTATTCATTCTTAAAATGTGTGGCCTTAGAGTAAAAATAATTTTCCCTGCTTTTAAAATTCTTACACTGCTTTGTTGTTTCTATTGTTATCTTTTTGGCTAACAAATATAATGTTGACTAATGATGGAGATGAGATATAATCATTTTATTCATCTTGACTTCGATTGTTTCTTTTAAATTTTTTTTTTTATTTGAGAGGCAGAGTTACAGAGAGTAAAGGAAAAGATGGGGGGAGAGAGAGAAAGAGAGAGATAGAGAGAGATCTTCCATCCGCTGTTTCCCTTTTTTAAAAAACAAAGATTTATTTTTATTTATTTGAAAGAGTTACAGGGTCGGTGCTGTGGCTCACTAGGTTAATCCGCCTGCGGTGCTGGCATCCCATATGGGCACCAGTTGTAGTCCCGGTTGCTCCTCTTCCAGTCCGGCACTCTGCTGTGGCGAGGGAAAGAAGTAGAAGATGGCCCAAGTACTTGGGCCCCTATATCCGTATGGGAGACCAGGACCAGGAAGAAGCACCTGGCTCCTGGGTTCGGATTGGCATAGTTCCAGCCGTAGCGGCAATTTGGGGAGTGAACCAATGGAAGGAAGACCTGTCTCTCTCTCTCTCTCTCTCTCTCTCTCTCTTTCTTTCACTGTTACTCTACCGGTCAAATAAAAAATCTTAAAAAAAAAAGAGTTACAGAGAGAGAGAGAGAGGGAGGGAGAGAGATATCTTCTATCTGCTGGATCACTCCGCAGATGGTACAGGGACTCAAGGACTTGGGCCATCTTCTGCTGCTTTCCCAGGCCCTAGCAGAGAGCTGGATCGGAAGAGGAGTGACCAGGACTAGAACTGGCATCCATATGGGATGCCGGCGCTTCAGGCCAGGGCTTTAACCTGTTCCATCAAAGCGCTAGCCCCTGGTTCACTTTCAAAATGGGCACAATGACCAGTGTTGAGCCAGGCCAAAGCCACGAGCTTTTACTCCATCCATGTCTCTCACATGAGTGGCAGGGGGAACAAGTACATGGGCCATCTTCTACTGTTTTCCTAGCCTCATTAACAGGGAACTGGTTCAAAGTGCAGCAGCTGTGACAAAAAATGGCACTCATATGGGAAGCTGGCATTTCAGGCAATGGCTTAACCCAGTGTGCCACAACACCAGCCAGTGAGACTGTTTTTTTTTTTTTTTTTTTTTTTTTTGACAGGCAGAGTGGACAGTGAGAGAGAGACAGAGAGAGAAAGGTCTTCCTTTGCCGTTGGATCACCCTCCAATGGCCGCTGCTGCAGCCGGCACACTGCGCTGATCCGATGGCAGGAGCCAGGATCCAGGTGCTTTTCCTGGTCTCCCATGGGGTGCAGGGCCCAAGCACCTGGGCCATCCTCCACTGCACTCCCTGGCCACAGCAGAGAGCTGGCCTGGAAGAGGGGCAACCGGGACAGAATCCGGCGCCCCGACCGGGACTAGAACCCGGTGTGCCGGCGCCGCTAGGTGGAGGATTAGCCTAGTGAGCCACGGCGCCGGCTGAGACTGTTTCTAAAGTGTCTCCATTATGTATTGTATTTGCCATAGGTTTTTGGAAGTTTTATTGTATTTATAATTTGCAAAGTTTTTTTTTTTTTCATGAGTGATAGTTGACTTTCATTATATGCTTCTTTCTTCATCTAGTGAGGTACTCACATAACTTTTGTTAAGTTAATATATTTCAAAAAATTAATTCAACCCCTTTTTTCCTGTTATTCCTTTTCAGAATTATGGATTTGTTTGATAGATTATTTCATATTGAGTGGTTGTTTTTTATCTGGTATAAGTTCTTTTGACTATGGATTATATGTGTTTGGATTTATTTGTGTTATCCTTTAAAAATTGGTCTATGTTCATAAATTTTTTAAACTTTTTTTTAGTAAATATAAATTTCCAGTTTATGGATTACAATGGCTCCCCCCCCATAACTTCCCTCCCACCCGCACCCCTCCCATCTCCTGCTCCCTCTCCCATTCCATTCACATCAAGATTCATTTTCAATTATCTTTATATACAGAAGATCAATTTAGTATATATTAAGTAAAGATTTCATCAGTTTGCACCCACACAGAACATAAAGTGTAAAATACTGTTTCAGTACTAGTTATAGCATTATTTCACATTGGACAACACATTAAGGACAGAGATCCCACATGAGGAGTAAGTACACAGTGACTCCTGTTGTTGACTTAACAATTTGACACTCTTGTTTATGGCTTCAGTAATCTCCCTAGGATCTAGTCAGAAGTTGCCAAGGCTATGGAAGCCTTTTGAGTTCGCCGACTTCGATCTTATTTAGACAAGATCATAGCCAAAGTGGAAGTTCTCTCCTCCCTTCAGAGAAAGGTACCTCCTTCTTTTATGGCCTGTTCTTTCCACTGGGATCTCACTCGCAGAGATCTTCCATTTAGGGTTTTTCTTTTTTTTGCCAGAGTGTCTTGGCTTTCCATGCCTAAAATACTCTCATGGGCTCTTCAGCCAGATCCAAATGCCTTAAGGGCTGATTCTGAGGCCAGAGTGCTTTTTAGGGCATCTGCCATTCTATGAGTCTGCTGTGTATACCGCTTCCCATGTTGGGTCACTCTCTCCCTTTTTCATTCTATCAGCTAGTATTTGCAGACACTAGTCTTGTTTATGTGATCCCTTTGACTCTTAGACCTATCAGTGTGATCAATTGTGACCTGAAATTGATCACTGGGACTAGTGAGATGGCATTGCTACATGCCAGCTTGATGGGATTGTATTGGAATCCCCTGGCAGGATCCTAACTCCACCATTTGGGGCAAGTCCAATTAAGCATGTCCCAAATTGTACATCTCCTCCCTCTCTTATTCCCACTGTTATATTTAACAGGTATCACTTTTCAGTTAAACTTCAACACCTAAGAATAATTGTATGTAAATTACAGAGTTCAACCAATAGTATTAAGTAGATCAAAAAGTACTAAAATGGATAAAGTATTAAATTGTACATCAAAAGTCAGGACAAGGGCTGACCAGGTCACTGTTTCTCATAGTGTCCACTTCACTTCAACAGGTTTCCTTTATTGTGCTTGGTTAGTTGTCACTGATCAGGGAGAACAAATGATATTTTTCCCTTGGGACTGGCTTAATTCATTCAGCATGATGTTTTCCAGATTCCTCCATCTTGTTGCAAATGACTGGATTTCATTGTTTTTGACTGCTGTATAGTATTCTATAGAGTGCATGTCCCATAATTTCTTTATCCAGTCTACTGTTGATGCTCATAAATTGATTGTAATGGTTCTGTTAAGTTTCAATATTAATGGTTATTCCTTGGTATCCTCAGGGGATTGGTTCCAGGATCCTGCACAGATACTAAATTCCACAGATGTTCAAGTCCATTATATAAAATGGTGTTTTATTTGCATATAACCTGCACACATCCTCTCATATACCGTGAATCATCCCTAGATCTTTTATGATACTTAATATGAAAAAAATGCTATATATATAGTTGTTATACTATGCTGATTATGGAATAACCACAAGAAAGAAAGTCAGTACATGTCAGTACAGACAACCTTCATAGGCCTAACTACATGGTACACAAATGAAATGTGATGTGAATAATACTCAAATGATAAGAGCTAGATAAGTGGAGAATGTGAAACAGTAGGAGGATACAGCAGCGTGTTTCTACACATCCTTCCATTTACACAGATTCCGCATAGTGCTCCTTCATTTGTGTGGATTCAGCATAGTGCTTGAAGTGTGCTACATTCAAGTTTTGATTTTCAGAACTTTCTCAAAATTGTTTTGAATATTTTCAGTCTGCTGTGGTTGAATCTATGGATGAAGAAGCTGTGGATACAGAGTGCTCACTTCTCATGAAACTATTTGCATAGATTTGTATCTATTTCCAGTTTTCTTAAGATAAGAATTAACTATTTCTTGATAGTTTAAATTGACTTTTGATTCTGGTGTGATCTCACTTCCCCATTATTAAATGTGTAATTGGGGAAATTTGTTGTCTAACCTCCTAGTTCAATTTCTATTCTATTAGAGTTTGCTGTTTTTTCTACTGCTTTCATAGGAAATCCACCATTTCTACTTTAAAATTTTTTTATGTATTTACATAATTGAGAGACAAAGAGGCTGAGAAAGAAACAGATAGAGCTCACATATGTCAGTTCACTCTCCTAAAGCCAGGAGCATGAACAACTAGAAATCCTGAGTGAAGGGATATGTTGGCTACTGAGGTTGTTGTGTTGAGAACTATGACATGAATGCCATTAGGTTCTTTCTCCTGTATGAGAAAGTTTAAAAAATGGTTATTGTAAGTGTCTTCCTTGGAGAATACAGATGTAGTTTCTTGTATTCTGGGTGAGAAGTAGTGTTGGTGGTATCATGTGAAATATTGGTCTTTGTGATTTCATTTTTCTTTCTGTTTGTCCTTATTGGTCTTGAATTAAAATTAATCTTTTTACTATGAATTTAATTGGGCTTCAAGATGAAGCAGAAGCAAATACTAATATTCAATTAACTGTCTTTAATTGAAAAGAATTCAAGATTTTAGAAAATCTTGTAGTTTATAATTTCTTGTGCATTTTATTGCAGTTATCCCCTATAGTCATTTTCTCTTTTTAGAGTCTGTAGGCGGTAACTTCTTTTAGTTCTGTATGTATGCAAGTGTTTTTTCACTCTTATATGAATGTTTAAATTTGTTAAAAATTTTGATACACATATGTATATATTTTTTCTTGGTCATTATCACTATTTTATACCCAGTTTGTTCCATCTCTGAAAGCACTATTAAGCTGGTAGTTTTTTTTAAATAATGATTTATTGAAGAGAGAGAGAGAGAGAGAGAGAGAGAAATAGGCAGAGAGCACTGGAGTCAAAGGAGACTGGTGTGGCACTGACAATGAATATAGTACTGAGATGAGGCTGGAGAGATAAGATTTTGCTAATTCTTGAAGGATATTATAAGGAAGTCTTTGGATAGTTTTAAACTGTGTGAAGAGTGGATTAATGCACCTTGCGTTTGGGGTGGTTGGTGGTTGGAGATTGTGAGGAGACCAGAATGCTATTTGTCTAAGGTGGCATGTGGAAAGAGAGAAGATATATTGGAGATAGATTTAGAGGAATAGCAAATGGATCCATTAGCAAACACCAGGAAATGAAGAGATACAGAGAGGCAGAGAGAGAGAGAGAGAGAGAGAGAGAGAGAGAGAGAGAATCTTCCATCCACTTGTTCACTCTCCAAACAACCACAATGGCTGAAGCTGGGCCAATCTGAAGCCAAAAACCAGGAGCTTCTTCCCAGTCTCCCATATGGGTGCAGGGGGCACAAGACTTGGACCATCTTTCACTACTTTCTTAGGCACATCAGCAGGGAATTGGATCAGAAGTGGACTGGTCAGGTCTTGAATGGTGCCCAAATGGGATGCTGGCTCTAAGTGGAAGCTTTACCTGCTATGCCACAGTGCTAGCTCCCTGAACTTGTACTTTTGATTTCATTTCTTTTGTTAAATTTATTTTCTATCACTTTTTTCTGATCTGTTTCATTCACCTACATAGACCAAATTACAGTTGTTCCCTCTCTCTCTTTTTAAAAGATTTTATTTATTTATTTGAGAGGTAGAATTACAGAGAGAAGGAAAGACAGAGAGAGGGGTCTTCCATCTGCTGGTTCACTCCCCAAATGGCTGCAAAGACCAGAGTAGGGCTGATCTGAATCCAGGAGCCAGGGGCTTCTTCCAAGTCTCCTACCCAGGTGCAGTGGCCCAAGGACTTGGGCCATCTTCTACTGCTTTCCCAGGCCATAGCAGAGAGCTGGATAGGAAGTGGAGCAGCTGGGACTCAAACCGGAACCCATATAGAATGCTGGCACTGCGAGTGGAGGCTTAGCCCACTATGCCACAAGCCAGCCCCTCTTCTCTCTCTTTTAATTCAAGTCTGGTTTTTAAATCTTCAACCTTCTGCATTTCACTTCACAGTGTCTTGGCTGTATCTTTGTACTAGGATCCCTTAATCAACTGCTCCATTTTATTTCTCTGCGTTCTACAGCAGTGACTCATTCAGAGCATTCTTCATTTTCAGTGGTCTATTGTTCATCCCCAATTTTTTGCTTACTTTAAATTTATCTTTCTCAATATTTAGTTTGGACTAGCTTGAGAAAAAATAATCTTGCTCTTAGGGAGTGGATGTATGCTCATGAAACATTTATAAAAATTATTGCATGGTACAAGTGGCATTCCAGCTGCAGTAACACAGGCAGAAAGAAGTAAATACTCAGTTTTAGAACTCATTCTCATCTTTACTTACAGAATGATTTCCTCTTTTCAGTGTGCCCGTTTAGAAATCCAAAAGTAAGGCAGTCTCAGAAGCATTCAGGGATCTTGGCCAGCATCCCTGCCACAACAGTGCTCCAGGTTATATGCTCAAGTAGGCCTGGAGGCTGAAATTGATACATATGAAAGCAATCTTCCTCTATTTTTGTGCCTTGTCTGCAGATTCCCCATTTTTAGATAAAGGTAGATTGTCTGAACTATGTGCATTGCTCATTCCTGTTTATAGCTCTTGTACCCTGGGGACAAACTACAAATCTGCAGTTATTCTTCAGTCTACAGCTTCATCTGCCTGCCTGCAGCCCCAGGGACTGCTATTGAGAGTAGCTGTTCGAATGAGAGACAGGATACTGCGGCCTAGCAGCCAGGACTCTGAATCACTGTCTGCACTGTGCATGGTTTGAAATCTGGGTACAGAGTCGAAGATTGTAAGTCAGTGCAGTCTTAGGATGGGACCAGTTGCTTGAGGTGGTTGTGCAAGTGAGGCAGGGTGTCTCTTTCTCCTTGGTGATTTAGTTCTTGAATTATGGTCTCTAATTTTGGGGTCTGTGAATCTCTGTAAATGGTTGCTTTGCTTTGCCAAGTATCTCCCAGGGGAAAATAATATTTTTAGCCATTACCCATATTCTCATATAAAGATATGTATGCTCATACATGCAATACTTATGGATGAATAACAGCTCTCAAGACATTTTGATGTACTGCAGCTCCTGACAGGATTTAGCTTTGGATGTAGTGGCCAGAAATGACAAAGTCAAAGTTTACTTATTGGAGTTTCTGTATCATGCATCTCTTCAGAACTTCTTAGATATGTTCAAGTCCCACTTCATGAATCCCTTTCTTAGACATTTGGTATTTTTTGATGAGTAACAAAAAGTTTTTGCTTTTCATTTTATCATCCATTTACTGAGTATGTGAAATCTATCAGTTCACTGTGCTGGGTTTTGAGGATGTAGTGGTGAACCAGACAGACCTTTTCCATGCTCTCTTAGAGCTTACAACCTTAAAGATGAAGAATACTTTTACAAGTAAATTTTAAGTGAGCTAAATGCTATGGAGGAGTAACAAAGGATGTTATAAAGCAATTAATATACAGATCTAGCTTAGTGGCAAACGTAACAAGCAACATTTCCTTAATGAAGTTATACTCAAGTTTATAATGTAAAGATATACAGCAGTAGTGATGGGGATGGAATAGTATAAGAAAATGTTCAAGGCAAAGGGAAAAGGTTGTGCAAAGGATCTGATTATAGGGAAATTCATTTTCAAACCTAGGTGTGTGAGAGGGCCAGTATGGCTGGAGCGTAGTGAATGAGAAATGATGATACAAGGACACAGTATTTTGTAGGTCATATCATTTAGTATTTGGGGCTTATTACAAGTTCAAAGAGAAGTTATTATAAGACTTTCAACAAAGAATAACATGGTTGAATTTATAGTTTTCAAAGGTAATCCTGGCAACAGGGATAAATGAATTGATTCTCAACAAAGTTAAAAGTAGATATGGAGGGAATATTATGTGATGAGATATAATGTAGATTATCTGCCTATGAAAAAGAGTGAGTGGAGTAGAGAAATGAAGATATTTAGACTACAGAGGATTAATCAACAGGCAGTGTAGCATATCATCATCATAGGATTATTGTAAGGGTTAAATAACTTAGTAAATATAAAATGCCTAACACAGAGTGTTACCGGTGAATGACAGGGTTCTTGTCTTCGCGCAAGAAAGAATTCAGGCATGAGACAGAGTAGGGGAAAGTAAAGTAACAAAGTTTATTAGAGAAAAGGACATCCGTAAGAATGGATGGGCACCTCTCCAGACTGGACCTGAGAGAGAGTGCCCAGGCTACATTTAGGCCAGAGGGTTTTTAAGGAGATGGGTCTCTGACTTCACACATTTCCTCCTGAAACAAAGGATTTTATGGATGTAAATATTAAGAATTTCCTATCTGAGTTTTCCCCTGAAGGTATCAGACAGGAGCAAGCCTAGCTGGTGCCCTCCTGAGTTTAGAGGAAAGGTGAGTAGGACCCCCTGGAGAATTGGGATCCAGAGCAGGGTGTTTGAAATGCAGATACTGGGCTGCACCTGGGAGATTGTGGAAGATTGCCAGGAAGAAGGGGCGGGGACACCCCCCCCCCCCCCCCCCGCAGGTTATCAGGTAGAAAGTGGCAGGGAAGGATGCGAATACTGGGCTGCAAGATGACTTTGAGATGCAGATGCATATGCTGGACATAGATGCCTTTTCTTTAGGCCTTTGTCACACACACATAAGCTCATATCTGACTTCCTACCTAACAAGATAATACCTCATTATTTTAGATTTAATTATATGAAAGAATTAGAGAGAGGAAGAGAACAAGAGAACATCAGAAACAGAGAGAGGGGATGATGAGAGAGAGGGGAAGATGAGAGAGAGGGAGGAGGGAGAGAGATACTTCCATTCACTGGTTCACTCTCAAAATGGCTGAAAAAGCTAGGGCTGGGCCAGGCTGAAGCCAGAAGCCAGGAACTCCATCTGGGTCTCCCATGTGGGTGGCAGGGTCCCGAGTACTTCAGTCATCTCTGCTACTTTCCCTGTCACATTAGCATGGCCGCCGTGTCCGGCGCGCTGTGACCGGTGCACCGCGCTGATCCGAAGCCAGGAGCCAGGTACTTATCCAGGTCTCCCATGGGGTGCAGGGCCCAAGGAGTTGGGCCATCCTCCACTGCACTCCCTGGCCACAGCAGAGAGCTGGACTGGAAGAGGGGCAACTGGGACAGAATCTGGCGCCCCGACGGGGACTAGAACCTGGGGTACCGGCGCCGCTAGGTGGAGGATTAGCCTATTGAGCCGCGGCGCCGGCTTGCTTGTCTTAAAGTGCTAGTTTCTAAGATAAAGAAGAACATATGAGTGTTCTTGAATGACACTATGTAAGGAGCAAAAAATATAGTAATAAACAAAACTGAAAATAAAACCTTGATCTTTGGAAATTTGTAGTGCAGTGTAGGAAGATAGATATTAGGATTTAATTGCATAAATAAATAATTGGAAATAATAAGAAATAATAGGAAATAAGCATACAAGTTTTAGTGATAAGAGAAAGCTCAGGAAAATGGATTTAGATAGGACCACCAGAGATAGCCTTTCCTAGAAGAGACTATTAAAGCTGAAGCTAATTCTGAAAAGGAGCCTGCCATACAAAATGATGAGGAAAAGCTTTTTGTGTCCATTCATAAGCTCTGACAAAAGAACAAATATATTTTCTTCAAGAACAACATCAGAGTAGGGGGGTAGAGTAAGAATATAGAGGTAGAGAGGGGAAAGATCTCCCTCCAGGTGGAGGAATAAGTGCATAAGCCAGGAAAGCAATTTAAAGAGTATTGTAGTAGACTGAAGAAACTGGCAGTTGCCACTTTACAAACTGATTAACATGCATTTTCTGATGCACTAAGGAGGACACAAAATTATTTACATGGTGTTCTTGACAATAACTCAAAACCCCAGTCTAATCATAAGAAAATATCAGACAAACTCATTTGAGAAACATTCTACAAAATAGTTGATCTTTTCTCTTCAAAAACATTTATGTCATCAATGACAAATGGAGGCTAAGGAAGTGTTGTGCCTTAAAGGAGACTAAAGAGACATGACAACTAATTGTATCGTAACTAGGAAAAATTACTATAAAGGACAATATTGGGAAAATTGGTGAAATTTGAATGGGGTACCAGATTAGATAATAGTGTTGTATGAATGACATTTTTCTTGATTTTGGTAATTGTATGCCAGTGTGATATTCTTTAGGAAATGCACAATAAAGTGTGTATAGGTATAGAGGCACAGAATGGCAAATGTTAACAATTGAATATGGACAAAGACTACATTCTCTTCTTGTAATTTGAAACTTTGAAATTATTTCCAAATAAAACATAAAAACAAAGAAAATAGCTTAAATAAAAGAAAAGGAAGAAGGCTTGACTCTTTACCAATATGGGAAAATTAAAAGAAATTCTAATAGTCAAAATGAATGACTAAAACAGCTTGTGGGCAGTTGGTGGTGATAATAACAGTAGCATTGGGGTAGGGCAGAGAAAGGTGTAAAGAAGTAGCCTGATCCATAGCCTTGGCAACTCATGACAAGAGCCTAGGGTGATTACTGATACCGTAAACAAGAGTGTCAGTTTGTTAAGTCAACAACAGGAGTCACTGTGCACTTACTCCTCATGTAGGATCTCTGTCCTTAAAGTGCTGTGCATTGTGACTTAATGCTATAACTAGTACTCAAACAGTATTTTTCACTTTATGTTTCTATGTGGGTGCAAACTGTTGAAATCTTTACTTAATATATGCTAAACTGATCTTCTGTATATAAAGAGAATTGAAAATGAATCTTGATGTGAATGGAAGGGGAGAGGGAGTGGGAAAGGGGAGGGTTGTGGGTGGGAGGGACGTTATGGGGGGGAAGCCATTGTAATCCATAAGTTGTACTTTGGAAATTTATATTCATTAAATAAAAGTTAAAAAAAGAGAACTAGCCTGATTCTGGATATCATTTAGAATTTAGTGGAAAAGACTTACTGATGGCATAAATATGGTATATGATAGAGAAGGAATCAAGGGATTGACATTGCAAGAGGCATGGGGTTCAAATTCCTGCTGTCATTGACTTGATTTTTGACTATGATCCTATAACTAAACCCCTCTGTAAGACTCAATTGCTACTATTTAAAATGCAGATAATACTAGCTATTTCATGGCATTGTGGCAAGATTAACATTATGATAGCAAAACATCTAGGTTATGAACTGATACATGATATTCATTAAGAGTTTAAGTATTCTATGAGGGAAAGTTTTGAATATTTTGCTATTAGGTATAATGTTTGCTGTAGATTTTTGTTTGCTGTTAATTTTTATTAGACATAAAAGTATTTGATTAAATTCATGAATTATGATGTGAGTTTTCTCCTTAACTTGTTAATATTATGAATTATATTGATTTTCATATATGAAACAAAACTCGCATTCTGAGAATGAACTCAATTTGGTTGTCATGTATTATTCTTTTCAAATATCTCTGAATTTGGTCAGCCAACCTTTTATTTAGATTCTTTGCATCCAATGTTCATTATAGAGATTGGCCTGTAAAAGTTTATTTTTTCTATTGCCCAATGAAATTTTAGTATGAAGGATCTGCTAGCCTTGAAAACAACTAGGTTTTGTAGAATTGATAATTGGTTGTATGAGATTATTGTTACATTTCTTTTTTTTTTTTTATCGCGGCGCCGGCATACATTTCTTTTAAATGTTTGAAGAAGGTAATAGTGAGGTCTTAAGTTACACTTTGATTATTTGTGCTTTCTCTCTTATTTCTTTTTTGCTTCTTCTAAGATTTTATCAGTTTTGTTATTCTTTTTCTTTTTAAAAGATTTATTTATTTCTGAAAGAGTTACAGAGAGAGACATAGAGACAGAGAGATCTTCCATCTGCTGGTTCACTCCCCAGATGTGGGTGGCAGGGGCCCAAACACTTGGGCCATTTCTGCTTTTCCCAGGCCATTAGCAGGGAGTTGGATCAGAAAGGGAGGAGCTGGGACATGAACCAGCACCCATACAGGATGCTGGTGTTTCAGGCTGTGGCTTTACCTGCTATACCACACCACAGGCCACTCATTAATTTCAAAGAAACAACTTCTGGTTTTGTGGATATTCTTGATTGTATATTTGTTTCACTGATTAATTTCTGGTCATATCTCTCTTATCTAATTACTTTTGTTTTCATTGGTTTTTTTAATTTGCTAGTTCCATGAGATGATGATTAACTCATGGATTTTCAACTTTTTTTCTTTGTTAATATATGCTTTAATATACGTCACTAATTATGATAATAACTATATGTATCATACAAGTTTTGGTATTTGTTATTTTTATATAATGCAGTTAAAATTTATCTAAATTCCAATGTATTTTCCCATAACCATGGGTTGTTTACAAATGTATTTTTTGATTTTTAAATGATGGGGAACTTCTAATCTAGTTATCATTTGATTTTTTCAATTTCTCACTCAGTTATACTGTGGCCAGAGAACCTTTGAAATTTGAGAGTTACTTTAATCTAGAAAAGAAGTCAGCAAATTATGGCTCAGGGGTCAAATCTGGTTCCTCGACTGTTTTGATATGGCCCATAAGCTAAAAACATTTCATACATGTTTAAAAGTTGGTTAAAAAGGGAGAAAAGCATGGTGGAAATTGCATGAGGATCACAACGCAGAAGTATTTACTCTTTGGCCCTCTTACAGAAAATATTTACCAACTCCTGGCCTAAAATGTGTTCAGGATATGTAAATATTCCAAGTTGTAATGAACAGATTGTGTATTCTGCAATTGCTGAGTACAGTATTCCATATATATTAGTTAGGTCCAATTTGTTGATACTGTTCAGTCACTGTATATCCTTACTGATTTTTCTCCTCTTTGTTCCATCAGTTATTGAGATATATATTAAAATTCCCCACTATAAGTTTATATTTGTCCATCTTTTATTGTGGTTGAGCTAGTTTTTCTTGATCTTATACCTTACCTCATAGATGAGTTATATACAAATTTAGAATTTTTATATCTTCCTGGTGAATAAAACCTTTTATTAGTCTGGAGTGTCTCTTTTTCTAGTAATGATTTTTGTATTAATGCTCACTTTGTGATTGATTTCACCACACAATCTTTCTTTGGATTAATTTCTGATTGATGCACATTATTCTATTCTTTTTTTAAAGATTTTATTCATTTACTTGAGAGGTAGAGTTACAGACAGAGAGAGGGAGAGACAGAGAGAAAGGTCTTCCATTTGCTGGTTCACTCCCCCAATGGCCATAATGGCCAGAGCTGAGCTGATCGGAAGCCAGGAGCCAGGAGTTTTCTTCCGGGTCTTCCACATGGGTGCAGGGGCCCAAGAACTTGGGCCATTTGTACTGCTTTCCCAAGCCATAGCACAGAGCTGGATCAGAAGTAGAGCAGCCGGGACTCAAACCAGAGCCCATGTGGGATGCTGGTGCTGCAGGCTGAGGCTTAGCCTACTATGCCACAGCACCGGCTCCTAGTATATACTTTTCTTTACTAAGTTTTTGCATCCTCATATTTTAGTTGTGTTTCTTCTATGCAACATATAGTCTTTGTCGATTCACTCTGATGATGTTTCTTTTAACTAGAGCATTCAATCACTCTATAATCATTTTATATAATTATTAGAGTATTTGATTATAGCCGGTGCCGTGGCTCACTAGACTAATCCTCTGCCTGCAGCACTGGCACCCTGGTTTCTAGTCCCGGTCGGGGCACCGGATTCTGTCCCAGTTGCCCCTCTTCCAGGCCAGCTCTCTGCTGTGGCTTGGGAAGGCAGCGGAGGATGGCCCAGGTGCTTGGGCCCTGTACCCACATGGGAGACCAGGAGGAAGCACCTGTCTCCTGGCTTCGGATCAGTGCAGCGCGCCAGCCGTAGTGGCCATTTGGGGAGTGAACCAATGGAAAAAGGAAGACCTTTCTCTCTGTCTCTCTCTCTCACTGTTTAACTCTGCCTGTCCAAAAAAAAAAAAAAAAAGAATATTTGATTATAAATATTCATTTAATGTTTTTTCTTTGTGCTGACTGTTTTTAAAGAGTTTACTAGGCAGGAGTGATATTGAGATTATGAGGCTTCAGTGTATACAGGATGGACACCATGGTGCATTGTGAGATATGAAAGGAGCACCATGTAGCTTGATATTCTAGAGCACAAATGAGCTTGATATTTATATAAGGCAGAAGAGATAGTTTGATAAGACAACCATGCAATTAATTTTTGCTTCTATTAAAAATTTTGTGCTTTTAAGATTACTTTTTAAAAAAAGATTTATTTATTTATATGAAAGTCAGAGTTACACAGAGAATGAGAGGCAGAGAGAGAGAGAGAGAGAGAGAGCTCTTCCATCTACTAGTTCACTCCCCAGATGGCCACAACGGCTGGAGCTGTGCTGATCCAAAGCCAGGAGCCTGGTGCTTCTTCCAGGTCGCCCACGTGGGTACAGGGGCCCAAGGACTTGGGCCATCTTCTATGCTTTCCCAGGCCATAGCGAGAGCTGGATTGCAAGGGGAGCAGCTGGGACCTGAACTGGCACCCATATGGGATGCCGGCACTCTAGGCAGCAGCTTTACCCACTATGCCACAGCACCAGCCCCTAATCTTACTTTTGAAGTCATTGAAGACATTTAGGTTTTTTAACTGGTAGGGGAGCCACTGACTAATCAGCCTTGGAAATACTAAATTTAGCTGCAGTGTGTAGGATAGATTTTAGAAGGAGACAAAAGTAGATTCCAGAAAAACAGCATCAGTATCAGATACAAAGTAGATCTTCGGAAGTATTTGTTGTGTGAATGAGGCTTTACTGGTGGCCAAGTGTGAGTTTGTAATAGCTTGTAGTAGAGTTGTGGTAGAACATGCGAGGAGAAATAAATGTATTACAGAGGGCTTTAGGTGATAAAATTGATAGAAATTGTGATGGAATAGATACAGGGACTGTTGGAGAGGCAGATGTGAATGATGACTTCTAGGTTTCTGATTCTACAGTTGAGGATGTGGGGAAAAAGGCACACTAATCCACTGTTGGTGGGAATGCAAACTGGTTAAGCCACTATGGAAGTCAGTTTGGAGATTGCTCAGAAACCTGAATATAGCCCTACCACATGACCCAGCCATCCCACGCCTTGGAATTTACCCAAAGGAAATTTAATTGGCAATTGAAAGAGCTGTCTGCACCTCAATGTTTATTGCAGCTCAATTCACAATAGCCAAGACATGGAATTAACCTAAATGCCCATCAATGGAAGACTGGATAAAGAAATTATGGGATATGTACACTATAGAATACTATACAGCAGTAAAAAATGTGCAAAATGGGTCTGACTTTTTCATAAATAGAGCAATTTATTGACTAGTCCATTATTTCCTCATTGTCTGTAAAGTTCTTACTCAACCTACACAAAGTCCCAGTACATGGGAGCCAGCGTTATGGCTCAGCAGGTTAAGCTTAAATCCAGGCCATTCTACTTACTATCCAGCTTCCTGCTAATGTGCCTGGGAAGGTAGTGGAAGATGGTTCAAGTACTTAGGCTACTGCCACCCATATGAGAGACCAGGATGGAGTTTCAGGCTCCTGGCTTCAGCGTGGCTCAGCCTTGGCTATTGCTTACATTTGAGGGGTGAACCAGCCAATGCAATCACACTTTCTCTCTCTCCCTCTCCCTCTCTCTGCCTTTCAAATGAATAAATAAATAAATCTTTAAAAAATTCCAGTATACACATGTATCAATTTTTGGTTTAATTTCACTAATTCTCCCTTAATTTTTACCTTAGTATTGAAATTAAATTTAAAAAAAAATTTTAATAAGCAATTAATGTACATGAATAATAATTCAAAGTGTTCAAAGTTGTGTAAAGTAAAAAAGTAAATCTATATCCCATTTTTACTTGATTGCTGCCCAGCTTCCCAGCCAGGAGGCAACATCTGTCACCAGTGTTTTGGTGAATGCACACAATGACATGCACATACTCAAGCACCACAATGCTTTGTTTCTATATATAGTCTGTTTTGATCTTCATTAAGTCACATGTTCTCTTGTAGTGTTTTTTTTTTTTTTTTTTTTTTTTTTTTGGACAGGCAGAGTGGACAGTGAGAGAGAGAGACAGAGAGAAAGGTCTTCCTTTGCCGTTGGTTCACTCTCCAATGGCCGCCGCAGCCGGCGTGCTGCAGCCGGCGCACCGTGCTGATCCGAAGCCAGGAGCCAGGTGCTTCTCCTGGTCTCCCATGGGGTGCAGGGCCCAAGGAGTTGGGCCATCCTCCACTGCGCTCCCTGGCCACAGCAGAGAGCTGGCCTGGAAGAGGGGCAACTGGGACAGAATCTGGCGCCCCGACCGGGACTAGAACCCGATGTGCCGGCGCCACTAGGCAGAGGATTAGCCTAGTGAGCCGCGGCGCCGGCCTCTTTTAGTTTTTAAACATTGGTTGTAAGCATTTCTTCACCAACATCAACATAACCTTGATATTTTATTTATTTGTAACTGACAGGTTTAAAATGTATATATTTGTGGTGTATAACATAATGTTTTGAAGTAAATATATGTTGTGGAATGTTCAAATAGAGCTAATTATTATCTGCATTACTTTACATATAAGGAATCTTCAGATAGTTCATGAAAAATGTGTATTATGAAAAATATTATGAATAGATTTTTTAAAATTTAGCACTGAAATGAACTTATCTTTTAATTCCATTTCCTTCAAACTTATTGATGTCCTCTCATACAAAATTTTTTTGTATTGAGAGTACTTGGAATCAACCACTCTAGCAACTTTGAACTATATGCCACATTTTAAAAGTGCTTATTTATTTTCCTCTTCGGAGAGAGAGCGAGAGCGAGAGCGGGCGAGAGAGAGAGAGGAATCTTCCATCTGCTGGTTCAATTCTCATTGCCCACAACAGCCAGGGCTGAGCAAGGCTGAAGCTAGGAGCTTGGACCTCCATCGGGGTCTCCCATGTTGGGGTGAGTGGAACTCAGGTTCCTATGCCATCATCTGTTGCCTCCCAGAATGTGTTACCAATAAACTGGATTAGAAGCAGAGGTGCCAAGACTCGAAGTGGCACTCTGATGTGGGATGTGGATGTGGCAAGCATTTGGCTTAACCTACAGTGCCACAACACTTGCCCCATATGCTACATTGTTATTAACTACAGTCACCATATTGTACAACAGATCTCCTGAACTTATTCCTTCTGCCTAACTAAAACTTCCTGACCTTTGACCTGTATCCCCAATCTCTATTTCAAGAAAATTGTGTTAAGACTTATGAAGACAACATTGAATTCTAGAAAAATTTGTATCATAGAGGTAATTAGCTCCTCCATGTTATTTTTTCATTTATTTTGGTCATCTCTTCAGTAGTTGTTTCGCTTAAAGTGAAATTTTAGAAATTGAAGTGTAGCGTATGTAAAACATGCAAAATCATAAGCGTACACCTCAATGAATTTTTGTTAAATGTATAAACCTGTGCAACCACTGTTTAGTACAGAAAGTAAAAAAATCGTACCCCTGAACCATCTTTTCATGTTCCTTTTTACTCTAGTATGTATTTCTTTGTGTTTTGTTAAAACAAAATGCATAATGTTTTTGAAATTCATGTATGTTGCTGCAATAGTTATAATTCACTAATATTTAGTGTTGTGTCAATTTTATAAAAAAACACAACATATAAAGACATGCTACCATTAATGGGTATTTCAGTTGTATCTAATTTTATAGTATTATGAGTAAAGTTGTAATGAAATATTGATATACATTTCTTTTGCTGAACACATGTCCTCATTTCTGTTGTTTGTATGACTAAAAGTAGGATTTCTGGGTCATAGTGTATACATATGTTCAACTTCTTAGATATTGTCCAGAAGTTTCCGAAGTTTTTGCCCAGATTTACATGTTCATTAGCAGTCTGTTAGACTTCCTATGATTTGCCATCCTGTCCAGTACTTCATACTTTCACAGTTCAAAAATTTAGCCATTAAAATATGCATGATTTTGATATATTATCATAGTAGCTTAAATTTGCATTTCCCTGATGACTTAAGGGTCTGATCATCATTTCATGTTATTTGCCATTTGGATGTTCTTATAAATTTTTCAAAAGCCCATTCAAATCGTTTCTGCATATGTCTATTCATCTGTCTCTAATTTTCTTTGCATTCTGAAGTACTAGTCCTCTGTCCAATAAGAATATTGCATATATTTCTCCCCACACTGTTGGGCTTATCTGTTCACTATCTTAGTGTTGTCTTTTGATGAACAGAGATTCTTAATGTTAATATAGCCTAATTCATCAGTCTTTTATTTCATGACAAGTACTTTTTAAAAATCTTTGCCTATCTGTCTATCATGAAGATATTATCCTATGTTACCATTCAGAAACTTTATTGTTTTATTAATACACACGCACACACACACACACAAAAGCATATTAATGGAAGTAATTTTCCTGTATGATATGAGGTAGAATTTAAGAAATTTTCCTCTTTATATGAATATTCAAGAGATATCCAATTGGTTACAGAATGTTTTAATAATTCTTGATATCCTGGTTGTGTGATTTCTCTAACTTTCTCCTTCTCCCTCTAAATTTTAAAATTAGGATGTCAATTTCTACACAGTAAATAACTCTTGAAATTTGTATTACAATTGCATGAGATCCACAGATCAATTTGGGGGATAACTTTTATTTTTACAAAATAGAGCTCTCCAATCTTTGAATACAGCATTTGTGTTCATTTATTAGATTTTTCTTTTTCCTTAATATCTTATGAGGTTTGTTGCATAGAGATCTGGCACAGATTGTAAAAATGTTTTCCATGTTATTATTAATATAACTTTACAAATCCATTTTACAACTATTTTTGTTACATAGAAATACAATTTTGGAATATTGGTCTTGTGCTCACAGATACTGATGAATCCATTTAATGACATTTATTTGTAATTTAATTAATTCTTTAAGTTGTTTCAACTTATATATTTATAGTTTTTCATATTTTTCCTACATTATTGTGTTGCCTAGTACTTCCAGTACAATGCTGAATATAAATGGTGATCATAGACATATCCTATTTTATCTCTGACCCAAAGAGGAAATTTTGTGGTATTTTATCATTAACTGTGATTTTTGTTCAAGATTTTTTTTCAAATATACCTTTCATTAAAAATAAGATTAAGGAAATTACTATTTTAATTTGTAAAGAATCTTTTTTAACCATGAATAAGTATTAAATTTTATCAGATTTTTTTTTTTCTGTATTGAGTCGATCCTACGATTTTCTCCTTTATTCTGGTTATGTGGTAAATTGTGTTGATTGATTTTTTAGTGCTAAACTAGGCTTTTAGTTTTAGTGTAAATCTTGTTTTCATATTATTTTGCAACACAGACAGGGAAGAATGTGAGTGTGCCTGAGTGTGTATGTGTGTGAGTAGTAGAATTTTTGCATCTAGGCTCATATGTGAGACTGGCCTTTAATTTTCCTTTTTATCAAGTTATTTTAGTCTTTGTGATTAAGGTTATGTTAGCTCCAAAAATGATTTGGGGTGTAAAACTATTTTTTTTACACTCTGGAAGAGATTATGTAACACTGATGCTATTTAAATGTTTAGAGGAATTTATTGGTAATGCCATCTGGACCTTCAGTTTCCTTTCAGGGTAAGTCTAGTTATATACTCAGCTTCTTTAAGAATTATAGGAATAATCAGATGTTTTATTATCTACTTTTTTAAAAGAAGATTTATTTATTTGAAAGTCAGAGTTAGAGGAAGAGACACTTCATCTGGGGAGTGAACCAGTGGGTGGAAGAGCGCTCTCTCTCTCTCTCTCTCTCTGTAACTCTGACTTTCAAATAAATACATCTTTAAATACATCTTTTTTTAAAAAAGTGCTGTCTTCTCTTTAATGTCTATTTGATGTGCAATGCCCTCTTTTTCACTTTTTTATGTTGTATATCCCTTTATTGATTCCCCTTAATAGTTTAATATGAATACTTATAGCTAAAAATTAATATTTTGCTCCACTACACAGCAGTAAACTTAAGTGGACTTTGGTAATAACCTTCAACTATTACTGTTATAGTATCAACAATGAATTTTATAATTGACAGTTCATTAGATTATATGAAATACTGTTTATCAATATATGACATCCCACATATAGTAGGTCTATTACGATACTCATTTTGCAGATAAGAAAATTGAATAGCAAACTAAGACACACAGATAGTAAATGTCAGGACCAGGTTACAAACTGAAGACAATCTAGACAGTATTTAATTTGGAAATTTAAGAAGTAACACTAAAATAATTAGTCCGTGATTACATAAAATTGATCTGAGTTAAATTTGACACATTAAATTTAAGGCACATTACAATTTCATAGATGTCAAAATACTTGACTTTTAACAACACCTGGCACATAGGAAGAGTTGGCTCCTCTATTAGTCAGTTGTACTTTCAGAGAGGATATTATGTTTTGCTTTTGTGCTGGTGATATTAGCAGCCAATGAACACCTGAAATTATTTTTGATGGAGTTTCTTGGACCATGCTGATAATGTGTAGTCAAACCCCAAACAGTTGGCAGGCCTGTGCAACAAATTCTCAGGGAGATGTCTTGCCTCCTCACCCCATTCAAAATCCAACTTGAGCCAACTTTTAAAGGATCCCAGTTTTATGTGGAGTTCTCAATTCTAGCCCCTTACTTGGTAGGAACCAAAATTTTGTCTCCTGGCCTCTGAGAGGGCTTTAAAATCTAAAGTTCTTTGTTAATCCTCAAGGCAAATATGACCTTAGGTCACTCTGATTTATTTTCTTCTCCACTCCTCACCTCACCTCTCCTCTCCTCACCTCTGTTCACCTCTTCACCTTGCCTCTCTTCTCTTTCTCTCTTTCTGTGTGTGTGTGTGTGTGGTCTGATCTGATTTCATCATCATTTAAAAAAAATCATCTATTATTTTTCACTTTATGTTTCTGTGTGGGAGCAAACTGTTGAAATCCTTACTTAATGTATACTAAGCTGATCTTCTGTATATTAAGATAATCGAAAATGAATCTTGATGTGAATGGAAGGGGAGAGGGAGTGGGAAAGGGGAGGATTGTGGGTGGGAGGGACGGTATGGGGGGGAAGCCATTGTAATCCATAAATCGTACTTTGGAAATTTATATTCATTAAATAAAAGTTAAAAAAAAGAAATTAAAAAAAGATTTATTTATTAAATTGAAAGGCAAAGTTACAGAGGGGGAGGGGGAGAGGTAGAGAGAGGTCTTCCATCTGCTGGTTCACTCCCCAAATGGCCACAATGACCAGGATCTTGGAACTCCATTGGGTCTCTCACATGGGTGGCAGAGGTCCAAGTCCTTGGGCCATCTTCTGTTGCTTTCCCAGGAGCATTAGCAGAGATATGGATCAGAAGTGGACGTATTTGTGATATCTGTGCCAACTTTTCTGAACGTAGGTTTTCAAGCTATTGTCTTTGCTATATTTTATATTCTCACATATAAAATTCTAGAAATATAAGCTTTTAGTAAGACCCTTTAAAATGTTCATCTCTGCTAAATTGGTTATTCATTTGTTTTCTGTTTTTATTCAGTCTTGCTGGTGGTTTTTCGTTTCCATTAATTCTTTAATACAACCTACATTTTATGGTTTTTTTTTTTTACATTTTATCTTAACTGGACACCTTTATTGTAGATTTTTAGTTTATTGATATCTGATTTTATATTTATTATTTTAAATTTCCACTTTATTTGGATTTAACTTGGCTTTGTTTTACTATTTCAGATGTATAATTGTATCATAGATTTATATGCTTTCTTTTCAAATATATGCATCAACAGCTATAAATTTCTCCCTAGTGGTAGCTCTGTAGTATCCCAGAGATTTTGATTTCCTATGTTTTCATTTTTATGTAATATGTCCCTCACATGTGATGAAGAGACCCACTTACTTGAGCCTTCACCTGCGTCTCCCAGGGTGTGTATTAGCAGGAAGCTGGAATTGTAGTGGAGCTGGGCCTTAAACCCAAGCCTGCTGATAGGGGATGAAGAATCTCAATCCAGTGGTTTAACACCTGCGCCCCTCTAGTGAATTTTTCATTTCAGGTTTTATATTATTTAACCTCAGAATATTCCTCTGCTTACTTTTTATAGTTTCTATTTCTTCTTGATATTCTTTATTTGGCAAGGTGTTTTTCTTTTGGTTTTCTTTAATTTTTTGCTCATGGTTTCTTTTGGAACTTTAAGTATGTTTAAAACTGTTTAATTGAAGCCTTTGTCTAGTAAATCCAATGTGTTTGCATTTTTGAGGGATAGTTTCTTTTAATTTCATCTTTTCTTGCAGTGAGCCAAGGATTCGTATATATTTGTGTGGATTGTGATTTTTTTCATTTCTTTTTTTTTTGTATGAAGTAGACATTTTTTATGTGATATTGTATTCACTCTGGAGATGAAGTGTTTTCCTCTCTTCAGGATTTGTTGCATTTTTTGTAGATTATATTTGTTTTTCTTGTTCTTGTTATTGTTCAGTTACTTTTCTAAACTATTTTAAGGAACTCTATTCTTTGTTTTTTGTGGACATTGGAGTCTGTTTTATTAGCTTAGTGGTCAGCTAGTGATTTGGCAGAAATTTCCTTTGACAATGAGAACCAGAAATATAAATTATCTCCTGGCTCTCCTACTTTCCCAGGGTGGAAGGTTTTGGAGTTGTAGCCTCCCAACTCAGCCTCTGATCATACCCTGTCCAAGAGGAGGGGATCATTGTATCCTGTACTGCTGGATGGGGCTAGGAGTTCAGAATCTTTACATAGTCTATCCTGCCATTGCTGGTGGTGGGGTGTCCATATATTTGTCTAGGTATGTGCTATGGTTTGAACAAGATTTGGTTCCCCAAATCATTCAGATATTCAAATCCCAAAGTCATGAGTTAACCTACTAAGAGGGTGGAAACAACCTAATTATGGTGACTAAGAGGTATGCCTAGTGGGAGATCCTTAGGTCGCTGAGGACATGAACTAAAAAAAGATAGTTCTTGCGTGATGATTGGTTATAAAAGTTTAGTTGGCTCTTGTCGCTCGCTCTCTCACTCTTGCTCTCTTGTTCTTATTTTCACTCTCTCTCTATGCTTTCTGGCTTGCCATGTGATCTTTCTTTCCTCCACGCTCCTGTCTCTTAGCATGTGCTATTATGTGCCATCCTGGGGCTCTGCCACCAAGATCACCATTACCAAATGCTAAATCAGTGGAGCTGTCCTAACTTGGACTGTAATCTTACAAAACCAAGAACGGAAATAGACCTCCTTCTTGTTTTAGTCATTTGTTACAGGTATCATGTTATAATGACAGATAGCTAACAGAGTAGGGTAGGCATTGTCAATAAGTTTTATTTATTGTTTTATTTCTTGCTGGGTCAACACCTTCTTGGATTTTTGACTAGAGAAAGTAGTTTTTTTAAATTTTTGTTTATATAAGGTGAACAAATTTCATGTATTTCATATATACGTATTTAAGAGCATAAGGGTACTTCCCACCCTATCCTTCCTCCTTCCTATGCTCCCACTCTCCCTCCTCCTTCCTTTCTTATATATTTAAAAACTTTTTTACAATGACATACTTTCAGTTTATTTTATAATCACATGGGAAAGCAGGTTTTTCTTAGGGATTTTGGGCCTTTTTTCTGCCTCTGTTAGTGGCTTTTAGTGCAAGATCTTCTAGCACCTACTTTGGTGTGTTTGAGGAGTGATAAAGAAAATTTACTGCCATGTTGTTCCCAAAGTCCCAAGGATGCTAACTGGTTTTCCATTGTCTCTCCTCCTCTTAGTGCTCTTATGATTTTCTGTTGTATCTTGTTTAGAGTTTTGACTGAAATGAGTTGGGAGGAATAGAGAGAAATGAGTCTGTTCTATATTTCTGAAACCTGAAGCTCTCTGTTACAATTTTTTTTTTGGAATATTTACTTTCTGGCAGGAAGTCAAAATGAAGCACATCATCTTAATTCAATCAGAGATTGAAACACTTCAAGAAAGAAGTTTTTGTTGCAAGGCATTTTATCTTTCTTATCCACTTTCACTCTTTGTGTACTTCTTCTACATTTCAGATGAAATTCTGGGGGTTTACCAAGACAGTTTTCATCTTGGGTCCCAAACTCCATGAGATTGCTGACAGCTTGCTTATCTTGTCATCATTTGAACATCTCTTTTCTGCTTGTATTTTTCAGCACAGCCATTTAGAAATCAGTAGATGCCTCTATGGGCAATGTGGCTCATACTGTCAGACTCATTTTTTCTGCTCTACTCCTTTCTCTCAGATCTTTTTTCTTTTTTTAAACTTGGATTGCTTGGAGCCCTGAACATTGATTTTTGTTTCACCATCTGCATGCAACTAGAAAGCTGCTCAGCTTTTCTGTCTCTTAGTAATTGCTTTCTGCTTGATTTTTCAGTCTCTATGCCTGTGTTTGTTACTTACCAGCCAGTTAATTCGTATAGTCTTTAAGAGGTATAGTGTATCAGGTGTAACTCAATCAGTTTTCTTTCACTCCAATATCTTTGCTCCTCAAATCCTGTTTGCCCTGATAGCTGTTGAGATTAAGCATGTTCACATACACATACACAGCACTCAAATTCTACCTACAGTTTCTAGATCTTAGTAGATAAGTTGGTCTTTTGTATAAAGTTGTTCATCACAGCCATGAACACAACTCCCTAAAGTTTCACAGTTCTCTTCAAATATCTTTTAAAATATATTTTGTTACATATACTTTTAAATTTTTAGGCCGGCATAGCCGGCGCCGCAGCTCACTAGGCTAGTCCTCTGCCTTGCGGCGCCGGCACACCGGGTTCTAGTCCCGGTCGGGGTGCCGGATTCTGTCCCGGTTGCCCCTCTTCCAGGCCAGCTCTCTGCTGTGGCCAGGGAGTGCAGTGGAGCATGGCCCAAGTGCTTGGGCCCTGCACCCCATGGGAGACCAGGAGAAGTGCCTGGCTCCTGCCATCGGATCAGCACGATGCGCCGGCCGCAGCGCGCTGGCCGCGGCGGCCATTGGAGGGTGAACCAACGGCACAGGAAGACCTTTCTCTCTGTCTCTCACTGTCCACTCTGCCTGTCAAAAAAAAAATTATTGACTATAGAGCACGTGATAAATATGTACAAAGAATGGGAAAACAAATATAAGAAAGACAAAAATGTCCTCTGTGAAATAAACCAAACACCTAACATTTACTTTAAGACAGAACTAAATAAGTCACCAAAACATTGTAAGTACTGTGCTGGTAACCAACTGCCGAATAGCTAGTTATTTGGAAATCCTGAAGAGATTGTAAAATTGGAGAAAGGATGTTGCATTTTAACCAAAATATGAAAAGTATTTCAATATAAAAAGAAATGAGATGATGGATGTTTTACAAGAGTTAATATTTATACCAGTTAAAGAAAATTTCTTTTCCTAACAAAGGAAAATTATAAAAATAAATATTCAAATTTGGTAACAGATATTTATGTAACTTCTATATAAAACTTCATACTTAATGGTAAAACATTAGAAGGATCCCCTCTAAAGTGAAAAAAGAGAAAAAACTGGCTGTTAACTCACCACTATTCAATATAGTCTAAAATTCTGGCCAATGAATTAAGCTAAGGAAAAAAATGAATGAATATTAGCAAAGGAGAGGAAACACTTTCAACTTGCAATGAATAATAATTTATAAAAGAACAAATGGTAGATGAAAATACACACTAGCAATAACCAATTAGAGAATGCAATTGCAATAAAAATAGGCATTCATATTAGCAACAAAAGTATAAAAATTGAAAATTTTTTTTTTTGACAGGCAGAGTTAGACAGTGAGAGAGAGACAGAGAGAATGATCTTCCTTCTGTTGGTTCACCTCCAAATGGCCGCTAGGGCCGGCGCACTGCATCAATCCGAAGCCAGGAGCCAGGTGCTTCCTCCTGGTCTCTCGTGCGGGTGCAGGGCTGAAGCACTTGGGCCATCCTCCACTGCCTTCCTGGGCCACAGCAGAGAGCTGGACTGGAAGAGCAGCAACCGGACAGAACCGGCGCCCCAACCAGGACTAGAATCCAGAGTGCTGGCGCCGTAGACTAGTGAGCCGTGGAGCCGGCCTAAAAACATTTTTTTTTTTTTTGACAGGCAGAGTGGACAGTGAGAGAGAGAGACAGAGAGAAAGTGTGGGGAGCAACCGGACTAGACTGAGTTACTGGAATTAAGACTTATTCTATGCATCTGCTCTCCCACAATATGGCGCTGGGAGAGAAGTAAACAGCTTCCGCACAGCTGCCTCCAGTTCAACTAATAAACTGTAGGACTTGCTATTGATTGGAGGAGAGCAGCGTACTCGGCGTGTGGGCAGCCGAGTTAGGATTGGCGGAGGAGGACTATAAAGGAGGAGAGAGACGGCATGCACCAGGAACATCTAAGGGGAACATCTAAGGGGAACACCTGTGCAGCCCCCGAGAGAGCCGGCCGGCGGTGTGCCGCTCCCCTGCGGAAGTGGGGAATGCGGCCAGGGGGAACTGCCCTTCCACGGAGGTGGAAGGGATAGTAGCCAACCCGGGAAGAACCAGCAGCAAACCCGGGGAGGGCCGAGCAGACGAAAGAACAGCGCAGGGTCCTGTGTTGCTCCTCCACGAAGAGGGGGAGCGACATAATGGTGCCGTGACTCGGATATGAAGCCTAGGCAGGGCTTAGTGTCGTTCCTCCATGAAGAGGGGGAGCGACAAGAAAGGTCTTCCTTTTGCCGTTGTTTCACCCTCCAATGGCCGCCGCGGCCAGTGTGCTGCGGCCGGCGCATCGTGCTGATCTGATGGCAGGAGCCAGGTGCTTCTCCTGGTCTCCCATGGGGTGCAGGGCCCAAGTACTTGGGCCATCCTCCACTGCACTCCCTGGCCACAGCAGAGAGCTGGCCTGGAAGAGGGGCAACCGGGACAGAATCCGGCGCCCCAACCAAAACTAGAACCCAGTGTGCCGGCGCCGCAAGGCA